>NW_020799142.1:14086149-14091744 GCF_003259725.1 Athene cunicularia | reverse complement strand
CCTTGGAGGACCAAGGGTGACCCCACCCCCTTCCCCTCCCATCATATTTTCTTCAAAGTCTCCAGCAATTCAAAACAGAACACCCAGTCCCACAAGTCTCCATCACTCTGGAAAACATCCTAAAAAAACCCCCCAGAAACCTTAATGTTACAACGGTTAGAAATAAATTGATCAAGAATACATTTTAGGCTGGAAATTACAATAAAGTTTTAATTTTTCAGGGTAGAATTTGAAGGCAGTCTTCTGACACGAGTTGTGCAGAACAAGAAATATGTAGGCTTTGCACAATGTCACAGAAGGCAGGATGTTACATCCCAGGATGCTACTTCCAATTTCAAATTCTTCTGACATTTGCTCTGTGATTTAACATCTCCTTCTTAAATAGTGTCATCCAGCACCATTAAAATACAGACTGAAGCAAGGGATTATTCTCTCATAATCTTTAATCATAAAATAGTATTTTCCAAGAGCAGATGAATTCAGACTTGATGAACCCATGGATCCAGACATTCACCTGGGAATGGGGTAGAAACACTGCACTTCTTACTAGGAAGCCAAAGAGTCAGTAGAGAATGTTTTTCAAAGAATACTGTGAAGTGTTTTGTGAAGCTTTTATTTCCTCTGCATTAAAACTGGGTTTTGGCTTTGTTGTATCTTCTGTCATAGGTACAAACTGCCATTAACTGTCAACTGCCACTAAAGCTTCATCTGAGTTAAGCCTTCATTGAGCCTTTATTGTATCTTTAGCATTCTTTGGTGGTATTGAGCTCATACACCTGTCCTGAGTTCAGAGAACAGATGAAACAGGAAATAGCCAGGATAAATCAAAAAAGATTGAAGAAAAAGTAATAAGAATACAGTATTCTTGGGTATCTTAATGACAGACAACTGAAATGAACGTACTAAGATTCCCTCTGTCAAAACTCTGTGCCAGATTTAATGGGTTTCTCTAATTTTTCATGTTCCTTTATCTTGCATTTAGAATGACTCTTAAAATCCCTGCCACCTGTAGGACCTGCAATATTGCTTTTCTTTTTTAATTTACAAACAATCCCCCATGCACTTCTGTATATATTTTTTTTTTTGTCCCTTAATAGAGAAATAATCAACTGTAGAACGGAAATCACTCATGAAGTGTTCTACAAACCATTTAATCAGCTTTTCTGTAGTTTATGATGTATGCAAAATCAATTAAAACAGTCTTTGATTCATGACTCATTGTTTTCCTCTTGTAAATCAACCATTGTAAAGTTTATAACTTGTTTCTCATCTCATTGAAATATAAGGTCCAGCTAGTGCAATAGCAAACATTTTGCTGAGGTTTGTTCCTTCCCCATTCTTCAAGCTAGGTAGAATAATGTGTTTTCACTTTTGAAACTGAAATACCAGTTGAAATCACCAGACTGCAGAATCAATCTTAGCATAACTCAGTAGGTGGCATTTTTCCATCTGTACTGATATAAATGAATTCACCATCACAGTGCTTTTAAAGATACTGGAACAAAACATGGATGGGTACTAAATTACTCAAATTAGTTTTTGACTGAGATGAAGAACTGAAATCACAAGGTACTTACAGATCTTAAAATGACCATATTGTAACTGAGAAGAGAGGGTTTATAATTCATGAAGGACTAGTCAAATTAACTCCATGACTAGCAGTAATACAGCCTGTGCTGAAGATCATGAAATCATGTCTTCACTCGAGCACTGTGGTACCCAGTGAGTGGCTGAAGTCCATGTTGCTATGGCTTTCCTGTTCATCAGAGTCAAGCTGCTTAGATCAAAACTATCAGAGATAAGTCTTTTTCCAATCATAGAATAAACTTCCATACAGATTCTGTGGCATTTTTATAAGACGTAGGTCTTGTTGAAGAGTTTCCAATCAACATTACTATATCGTGTTGTACCAGGTCTGGCTGATCTGGAATTGGTTTTCCCCTATAGCAGCCCCCATGGTGCTGTGGTTTATGCTGGGAGCTGGCAGGGTGTTGATAGCACCCTGGTGTTGTGGCCACTGCTGGGCAGTGCTCACACAGCACCAAGGCTCTTTCTGACATTTCCCCCCTGCAGTGGGATGGGGTGGACAAGATCTTGGGAGGGGACACAACAGGACAGCTGACCCGAACCAATCAAAGGGATATTCCAGACCATATGACGTCTGCTCAGTATAAAGCTGGGAGAAAGGAGAAAGGGGGTGGGGTCACCCTTGGTCCTCCAAGGAACCACTACGCGTGTTGGAGCCCTGCTTCCTGAGAAGGCCCAACAGCGACTCTTCATGGGAAGTAGAGAATAAATCTGTTTTCTATTTTTTGCTTCTGCACGCAGACCTTTGCTTCTCTTTGCTTATATTAAAACTGCTTTTGTTTTACCCACAAGGGTTGGTCTATCTTATTTTCTTTCCCAGCTGTGCATTTCATTAAACTCTGTCCTGAGTGACCCACTGTAACACTCACAGGCACTGTTTTCCTGTGAGTAGGTATTTTTGAATCGTGCTTCCAGACCTTTCCATCTGGGGATCCTATTTTCAGTATCTCATGAGACTTATGGCCACCCTAGTTGGCAGGTCATGTTCTGCAGCTGAATATTCACCTGACCAAGATTTAGTCTGGCTGTGGCTGCTTCAGAGTGTGAGCAGGTGTGATCAGTCCATTTCTGAACTTTCATTTGTAGTGCAAAAGTTATCAGACAAAGTTAAGAAAAAGCTTTCCTGTCTCTACTCTTTTCATTTAAATTTCTTTCTATTCATTCCAGTTGGTGTATCAGTTTTCTCATTGCAAATATGTCTCCAATCCCAAATCCTCAGAATCCACAGAAAAGAGACCAAGTGTGTGATTTTGGCACTCAAGTTTTGTCTGTTCCTTATTTGCATTTGCCACCAGAAAAAAGTTCTGAAAAAATCTTTTACACTGATTCTGTCATCAGGTCTCATAATTTTTCTGCAGTGACCTTGTTGGCATGGGCCACATTTTTCATTTTATCGTAATTTAATTTTATTGCTTTCTTCTCTTTCCTGAAACTTACCTCTGCTGTCCACTCTTCAATCACTTAATCTCACTTGGAATCAACTCAGAATGTTCTGTATTTCAAAAATTGGAGTACTTAGAGAAAAAAACAGTACTGAAAATCTCATGACCCATTTCTTGTACACTACTGCACGTGAGAGACTATGAAGGTGCACATTGGCAATCTTTATGTGATGTATTCCAGCTCAAGAAGTTCACAGGAGAGCATGAATACAACAAAACCATCCATATTTGATGGCTGTTCATCACTTCTCAGCCTCATTTAATGCCATTTGCAGGCTGAAGTGTTAATGTCCCAGTTGATGTTGTTGGAAAGGGACATCTCAGTACAGACATCCAACAAATCCCATTGCAACAGGTGACACTCAAGTCACAGGTGGTAAATCATTCCACTTCATCCACCAGGGAGGAGTATTTACATCTTGACTTTCAGATTACCAAGACAACTAACTACATTACATACAAGAGTGCCATTCTGGAAAATGTATTTTTTTCTTACAGGTTCACAAGATGTTTGCTTTTGAGCTGTGAAATAAGAAGATTGTAGGGAGTAATGATCAAGAGAGGGAGCAGAGGACAAAATTGACCTTATCTTGTAGAAAAAAATACTAAAGATGATACTACAGATATTATCATTATGATGATCATATCTAAGCCCATATCTTTTGTGATTTGTATAGTTCCCTATTCAGCTCTGGTTTTGAGAGGAATGGGCAGGATGTCATGGTTTTTTATCATCATATAAAGTGTGGTTAACTTTCTAGGACAGTGAAACGCTGGTGGAGTGTTAAATTATCTTTCATAAATTTCTTGATAGTGAACAAGCTCAGACTGTAGGAAAAACAAGTGTTAAATCTTAAAATATAGGGACAGTCTATGTGGAGTGGTGTCCAAACACTTACAGCCTCAGGAGAAAAGGCTTGTGAATGTTAAGTTTGTACTTTGGCCATGAATAAATGCACCAGTGAAGCCTCTTTGCTGTACATACATACGACTGTATATTTTAAAATACAGCTTGCCTGTAAATACAGCATATGTGGGAAGCTGTTAACTGTCAATATACACTCAGTTAAACACTGGAGCCTGGTATATAAGTACATGTAGTATTGAGCTGCATTTAAAAAAACACACCTATAGTCGTGATTACTCCTTGTACTTGAAACCCAGTAGGGAGATAAAGGTTTCCACAGAATATAGCAGGTCGTTGGTAAAGCAGAACTTCCTGTTTTGAGACAAAATTACAAGTGATCCACAGCTTGCTTTGGCTTTCAAGGGGACTTGAAAAGCTGTTTTAAGCATATGCTTTCCCCTGGTATATGAAAGCTGTTCACAAGTTTCTGAATGATGATTTATCAATATGGGAATTCACTCCCCCTCCACAAGTTGTCCAAAATAACCTGAACTTTTCCCCCAATGAACAAGTCAGAATCATTCTTCTGGCAAAGGAGTTTCTATTGGGATGTATGCAAAAAAGTTAGGGGAAGAAAAATTCACTTTTGTTCTACTGTGAAGATTGCTGGCTGTGTGTAAAGAGGCTTTTACATTTCTTAAGGTTTGTATATTTGTGTATTGTATATTTAATTGGTGGAAGCATACTTAAAACCCTAATTAGACATCCTTTTACACAGTCTGTTGAAATAATCTAGTTATTTACCTGATACAAACATTTCATATCTTGTGGGTTTTTATTACTAATTCAACAAGATCAATACTATATATTTTACTTATCCCCTCTTAAGTGCCTAATCAACCTAAGACATATGTATTTTCCAAAAACTATTCACCTACACTGTCCTTTCACATTTTAAAGTAGACCTATTATTTTATGCACTAAATTGGAAGAGTAATTTTTAGCACATTGTGTAAAGATTTAATTGTGCAACTCTCATTAAAGTTAATGAAGATTGTGTAGTTAAATCACACGATGCAGAACATTCTATGTTCCCTTAAGTGTCCTTATGTTGCTGGACTGGGAAGAGGCTGCACTGTCAGAGATGTGTGCACATCTATTTCACTGAGTATCAATCTAGCAGGCTTAATTTCATTTCCAGGTCTGAACTCCTTGAATAACTGGTCTCATATGTGTAATCAAACTGAACTGGGCCTTTTGAGTTCAGAAAAAGAATTAGTAAATGAAATGTCCAGATTTAGTTCAAATTAGCAATATATTGCCTTTCTGTGGGATTTGGCCCAAGAGAAAAGGCACCTGTAACAACTTGTAGACGTGATTCCTTCATTTGTGCTAATAGTCTCTTCTGTAAAACCTAGCAAGTAAATTCTAAATAGTTGGAGCAGGTGAACAATTTGAGTCTAACATTGTCGAAGGACTATTTCATTCTTTCCTATCCTTTTTAATTTTTTTTTTTTCTTTTTATTTACAGATTTCAGTATGAATTTGGCCCTTAAAATACTGTCTTATTCAACTAAGGGCTGAGATGAAGTTAGCTTTCCTTTATGTCATCTTTGTAAGGAAAAATATTTCATGCTGACTTCAAATTAATCTGAACTAACATTAACCTCTTTCACTGTAGAAATAAAACTTTCACTGTAGAAATAAAAGAAGTAACAC
>NW_020799142.1:13994881-14086099 GCF_003259725.1 Athene cunicularia | reverse complement strand
AAGTGATAGAGTGACTTGGTGGGTACCTGGCGTCTAGCCAAGGTCAAACCACCACACTTATCCATGTAAATACAAACCATTTCTGCATACTCTCAAATGCTTTTACCTGCACCCTACAGTTTTATGCTGCTATGTATTTTTCCTCATGACTGACAGTTATATTTCATTACTTCATGAACTGATTCATTTCTGTCTCATATCTGTTCATTATATTCATGTCTGAGATATGAAATTCAATGCTGGCAATCTAAACCACAAAATTGAATGTTCAAGTGCAGTTTTCATTTTGCCCCTTACTTTGGTCAGATTTTTAAATCGTGTTATCTTTGTTAAACACTTTTAAATATCTCCTATGTACCCGAATTTCCATATGCAAATATAAATAATAGCAAGCAGGAATGCTCAGGATTGAGCTGGCAAGCACACAGCATTCAGCATTCTCAGGTTTTCTTGAGCTTTCAAGATAAGAGGGAAAGGTTTAGGCATATATTCATTCTCTTCTAAATTTTCCTATCTTCAAAAAAGGTGACAACGGAGATACTTACTGCCTGCTATCACTACAAATAATTTTCTGAAAATGCAGGTTAATTAGTCTATTAAAGACAAATCAACTAGCAGAAATATTTGTAGAGGAAATCGTTTTGTTAAGAACCTTATGCTATGCAAAAAACCCTGGGCTACCACGCCAACAAATATCTCTGAAAATGTGGCATCCCATGTATGTGATATATCCAGAGAGCAGACTTACAGTCTTGTCCCTCTGTTCCTTCTGGTAGATTAAAGAATATCTCAGATTTTACAGGTATGCTGAGTCTCTGTGTGTGGTGGCATTTTTGATAGTGGGAGAGAGGACTATAGTAGTGGCCTTCTGTGAGAAGTTTCTTGGGGCTCTTCCGATCCCAAGTTGGACCCGTCTTTGCACCAAGGCCAAATCAGTCAATGATGGTGGCCATATATCTGAGATAACATATTTAAGAAGGGAAACCTCAGAGGAGCTGTGGGAGCAGTGAGGTGGAGTTGTGAGGAGAATATCTGTGTGAACACCGAGGACAATGGAAGAAAAGAAGAGAAGGGTGGGAAGTGCGTTGGAGCAGAGATTCCCCTGTATCCTGTGGTGAGATGGCAGGGCCACCCCCACTGCCTCATGGGGGTCTATGGCAGAGCAGATGCAGACCTGCAGCCTGTGGAGGACCCCACAATGGAACAGGTGACTGTGCCTGGAGAAGGCTGGGACTCTGTTGGAACAAAAAGTCCCCACTGTTGTAGTTTGGCGCTGGGAGGACTGCAACATGCAGGGATGACCCACTCTGGAGCAGCTCGGGAAACACTGCAACCCATGGGAGTGACTCATGTTGGAGTTGGTCTGTGGAAGACTGTCTCCTGTGATAGGGACACCATGCTGCAGCAGAGAAGTAACCGAGGAGCTCCCCTCAGTCTGAGAAAGGAGCGGCAGGACTGACCTTACCCCCCATTCTCTGCCCCTGCACCACTGGCTGTGTAGGTAGAGATAGCGGGAGAAAAGCTGAGCCTGGGAAGAAGGAAGAGGTGGGGTGGGAGGTGTTTTTAAGATGAAAATGCTTCTCACTGTCCCACTCTGACTGTTAAATGTTTTTGTTTTTAGTGTCTGATTTAAATTGATGTTATTTTTCTTCCCCTAATGAGCCTTTCTTTTGTGTGTGACCATTAATGGATAAACGATCCCTCTCTGTCCTTATATCCATTCCTGTGCCTTTTAAATTCATTTTTTCTCCTTCCTAGCATTGGGAGGAAGGGGTGAGTGAGGGTCTATGTGATGATCAGTTGCTCTCTGGGCTCAAACCACAACAACAGGTTAATGTCTTGTTTATGCTTTCTCAGTCTTCCAAATAAAATCTCCTGTTCTTTCCCCAACAGTTTCAAACTTCAGACTGGAACTGACATTCATTAAGTAATGTATAGTTGTTCTGATGGGAATAAAGATCCAGGAGCGGAGGGCAACAAGGAAGTTGGACAAGGATTTCATAGGGACTTTGGGAATGTAAACCAGTAGACACCAAAAATTAGGCATGTCATTATGTAATTAGAGGATGTATCATGGTGCAAGACAAGTCAAGAAAGACACACAAGCATATCATATATGCACAGAAATATCATATTGGTTGAGTACTGACTTTCAAAATGTTATAACATTCTTTTAAGGAATGGTTTATTCACATATATATACACATACCTATATGCAATACCAAGCATACAAAATACTTGTTAAAAGACCATTTTGGTTGCACAGCTAAGCATTGCAGACTCATGGAATACCTGAATTATGGGTCCCAAGCTACCTAATTATCCCCCTTGTGTGACTATGCTACAACACAGTTAACTCCTAATAATTTCTAGGGCTGAAGTTCTGCTATGTATACCAATAGCAGACAAAATTCCTATGAAGATTTCTGTACCCATAAGGCTTGGGATGTTTCGCAATGAAATTCCTACAGAAGAAGTTAAAAAACACCTGCATTACCTGAAATCAGTTTCAGTGAAAGTATTGCTAGTGCCATTGACAGTTTGAGAGAGCTAAACATAAAAAAGTGTCAATAATCAAATGTCTTACTAACCAGACTGTTACTAAGGCATCTCTTCTTGTTCAGAATGCTTAGAGTGCCCAATTTCACAGCTTTGTAATAAGAATATTATTGCTAGTGTGATCTTTGAATCATGACATTTAATTTGGAATAATATTTAATCTTGTTGTCAGTGTTTTGCTATGCAAAATTCATGACTGTGACAAAATATTTAGGGTAGTTTCTGGTTTTGTTTTCAAGAGCTGACAAAATTAGTTTTAGCTTGGACTCTGTGATTCCCTAGAAAAACTAAGAAAGGAAAGTGTCATGCAGAGAGTTGGATCATAAAAAATCAGTCATTTTCCTGTACTTTTTGGAAACTAAAGAGAAGAGATGCTTTGAAACTGTAAATTATAACCATTAGTTTTAAATCATTCAGAATTAGATGGCAACTCCACAGTATAGAAAGATATAGACTCATGAAAAACAACTTGGAAGGAGATCGTATTTGGCTCTTTAAACATTAAAAGCAGAAACATTGCAAATTTTGTCTCCTCCGTAACCATATTCATGTATTGTGCACAACCTCAGTCACTTCAGAAGAGGGTTATTTCAGTCGTGGTAGTAGCTGCAGACCTCACTCTGTCCCACTGTGCCCACAGCACATAAACCAGACATGCATATAAAAATCATTAGCATCCTTGGATTGGTGGGATACAGGGGAGAAGGGAAGTTTTGCATCCAGATGCTGATGTTCTGAAGAAGATTTCTAGAATTTTTCCAGAACCCTTGACTTACCTTTTGAGACATCTTATGAAAACACTTATTTGTATGTCAGTAGTCTCTTGTGGCACACAGCACATACATTTGAGCAGAAGCCAACCTCTTAAAATGTCACTAGGTATTGTAACAACAAAAAATATCCACTCTTACTGAAAGCCCTGGACTTTTTCTTTGCTTTCAGAGAGAGCTCTGGTGATGTCCTAGTGAGGGAGTTAAGAATATTTTGATCCATTTATGGCCATAAATATTTGGAAATACTGGGGAAATTTTTTTACTTTTCTGCTATGCTGTGATTTCAGACAAGCCATATGCAGCTGTCAACACCTAGTATGTGACAACAGTAAAATTGGAGATATATTTTTTGAGGTGTTGCTCTATGAGAGAAGGAAAGCCAGTGCACCTGTCTCTTCAGTGTATGAAGATCTCTTCCTTCTATATTTAAATAACACACACAGCTTCACCTTCCCTCTGTAGTTTTTTCCCAACATGTTTCCTGGTTGCAGAGTACTAGGAAGCCTCAAGGCTTGCACTGTGAAGTGGAAGATCTGTCTTCTGAGTGGGACAGAGTTTTGAGGAACAAGTTCAAATTAGCCTGTTTACCCAACTGGAGAGCACCTTGCAGATCTTTCCAGATTCAGTTAGAGGAAGCTTGCATTCAGATTCTTCACCTCTGCACTGAGATCCTCATCCTCAGTGTTGAAAAGCAGCCTTGTGTACCAATGCCCCCCAGAGAAGAACAAGCAAGGGACCAAATGCCGCTCCTTCAACTACTCTTTATATCCTGTCATTGGGGAAAGGAACTTGAGAGTGGGCAGACAGACATGGAATTTCTCCAGGTAGTTTTATCTTTTGGGTGAAAAAACCATCCCAGACCCATCTTGGTGTCACAAATTGTGTTTTTACAAGTTCAGGGACATGACCATTTCCGATATCATAACATTGCTTCCAAAAGCAAAATTGGTTAAAGTCTTTCAGACTTCAGGATATTTATTTTTCCATTGTTGATTCAGTCATTACATAGGCAATAGCCCTAGTTCGTTATAAACCTGGATCACTACTAATACAAAGCTTTGCTTATTTGGACTCCACATGGCCTTCAGCTCTTCCAAAAGGACTTTGTGATGTTTGTTACTTCTCACATACAGTAGAGAGATCTCTATCCCTTTCCCTTAGTGAAGGACTCCACACAACTAAACTTCAAGCACCTCTTCACACCATTTGATGGACTTTGAACCTTCTGAGTCTGATGGCTAAGTCTACAAACACCTCAGCCCTGGAGCAGTTTGTTGGAGCACTCCAGATGTGGTTTCTGTCATTTATTACATCCCCAGGACCTCTTAAAAATGCATAAGAAACCTCTGCAATAGACTGAAGAGATTTCATCCCACTGTATCTGTTAGATCTTGTCTAGCCTTGCAGAGCCAGTGATGACCTGTACTTCTTTTATATGCCACTGAACAAATGCAATGCAGATATATCACATGCCAGGGCTTATGACAGACATCTTTCTCCTAGACATTTTTCCTATTCGATACATGTAAGGGAAGTCTCTTTCTACTTCTGAAAGTAAAGCCACTGTCCGTGTCCGTTGTAACACGTGCATCATACTGCTGTTCCACATGTACAGCCTCGGGATCCCTGCCTTCCCCAGGAGGCCAGCTATAGCCTTACTGTGCTGGAAACATGACTCCTGTGAAGCATGTACCAGTCACTCATCCTGCACCTCAAGTACCAACACGTCAAAGCAATAGTAGTCAAAGCACTGAAAAGCACGAGGGTAGAAATAACGCTCCACTTTGCTGAGAAACTGTCCATCTTTAGGACTGTTGCATCCAATATCCAATTCAACTATTGGCAGTTCCTCATTCTTTGAGGTTTTGAACATGATATTAGATCACCAGCTGAGCCATTTCAGGCAGAAGGCAAGATCTAAGGGATATTCTCATATCACTGGGTAAAGACCACCAAGATCCTCTCCATCTCCTAAACACACAGGAAAAGCCATGCCTCTGTGATAGATCTAGGCCATCTTCACCCTGAAACTACAAACCACCTCTGGTTGTGAGGAGTAAGGATGTGTGTGTATTGGCAGTATGAACAGGCATGTTTACAATAGTTCTTGAAAAATCCCATTTAGTAATTTATAAGTAACATCCTTTCAGTTAAACAAAATACAATTGCATTTATTTCTGAAAGCTTTTTTTGGCATATATTTTATGACGTGCACATTTTTCTTATTGCTCTAAAATAAGGAACTAATTTTTGCTAAAGAATTTTACATTTTAAAAAGAAAGATTTATTGCAATGCTTACAAAATGCTCTTTAGAGTCTATTCTAAGTGATGATTTGTTTAATTTTCATGTAATTTCATGTATAAATATGCAAATAAAAGATCTTATCAACCCATGCTAAAAATATTAAATCTAGATTTATTTTTTTTTTAATTGCCTTCTTTTTTTTAGTTCATTGGTTTTGCACTACATGAAGGATTTTGTGGATACAATTTTTGGTACTTTGACTACTATTCATACATAGATACAACAGAAGGAGAGAGGAAAATATACAATATCAATATATGTATTAATATATTAAAATATACAATACATTAATTTGACTCTCTCTAACTTTATGAACATTTCACTGAATGAAGCAGAGCAAAGTTATTTTCTTGCCTGTCTTCTTAACTAACTTTAGAGCTGTCTCTGTTTTTGAAGTGTTAAAGTTGTTAAATTAAAAAAAAAAAAAAAAAAAAAAAAAAACAAATAACACATCTACAGAGATCTATTCTGGGTGTAATATATTTTTCCATGTAGAAGTCTCCTGAAAAATATCACTATATACAAACAACTCTGATCAGACTTTGCTTGTGCTAGTGAGACAGTTGTAGGTGCTCCTTTCCTGCACTGCAACAAGCCATAGAACCAAGTGTGACAGTAACAATTCACTGTGTGCAACCATAAAAAATCCTCTTTCTCTTATGTTGAGATTCCCATAATTCTGAGAAAATTTGGACAGAAGTGCAGGTCCATGTACACTGAGTCCAAATGAAATCTGACATGGTTATGCTGAATGGCATGAATTTCACAGGGGACTACCATGTGCGAACTGTACAAATAAGTCTGCACAAAACTAATGATCATTTTTGCAGGGCTGCCAAGTATCTAGAAAACATTAAAAAATCTTTGCAACTGTGACTGTATTTTGTAATATTTCCTCTTTAATTTCATGCCATGCCAATAACACACTATTGTGTCTTTTCTCTCTCTCATGGATCCCAGGCACTTGGTTGTGTTTGGTTCCCATGTAAAAGAACACACAAAATAATGCACAAAATGGTTGTCAATCATTTAGATAGGCTTTGAGGAAGAGTGACAGTCACCTTTGAAATACTCACAAAAGATTTTGAACTGAATGAATCCCCAAATTTCGTATTTTTCTCTCTTTCTAGTAACACTGAACTGGATTTATTTCTACTGATAATGCTAGGTAATAGTTGTCTTAAACTCTTCATTTAATTCTTTGAATATCTGGTAGAAATTAATCCTGTCATGGAGTTCTTCTGATAATTTACTTCCTTCCAAGCTATTTCTAGCATCTTTCCTTGTATCTCATCAAATTTATTACATTTATAGATAAATGGAAGCAGTATTAGAATTTGAAGAACATTCTTTGATCTCTAAATGACGATGAAGACCTCATGCTCATGTCAGTCAAATTAAACTAATTGACCTTTTTTATTTTTACTATGTCAGTTGTCATGAGGAATAATTATTAATGGTTTGAGAGGTTCTTATATACCACAACAATGGAAAATAGAAAACACCTGCTGTTTTGCTCCTTTGTGCTGTAATAGCACTTCCACCTTCTATTCTACCTTCTTAAATCTATTTGGTATAAACCATGCCTAAAAATTTACCAACAAACCTTTTGTTTTCACAACTGAGATGCTTGGGATGCATTTTTGACACAGTTTAAAATTTGGCTTTTCATCACAGTGGGAACTGAAATCCTTAGCCTGAAGGGTTTTTTAACCAAGTAATTCCTCATTCCTAAAGAGTGTAATTTTTAGTCACCTGCCTGTGAAAGGGCCATCTGGTCCTTTCTCTAGCACTTACCTTACTCAGAATACCTGAAGTGACGATAATAGCTAGATGGAAATTTTAGTACTTCATGAAGAATCTGTCATTATTGACATCCTATCTTGTAAAGCTCCACTCCACTGCTCATTTACCAAGTTTCTGCACTGGGCTTTGAATGCTCCCATGGACCCAAACCCTACTGCAGCTCTCTTGTGATCTCTCTAGTGCTGTTCTTGAATGAATCTCAGACTTCCCATTTCAGTCTTATGACTGCTTCCATCACCCATTCTGGCTTCTCAACTACTGAGGAAAAGTTCCTTAAAAAATTGAAGAAATTTTTTACTTAGGTAAAATAGAGTTTTATCTCCATAACAATTTGGAGAAGTCAAGCCTAGAAGCCGTCTTGAAAGTTGTCCATTAAAAAGCCTATTAAAAAGTTTGTGTTTTAATACAGGGGTAAGTTAGATTGGCAGGGGGACACAAACTCATCTGTCCTTAAATTCTAAGTGCCTTATTAACAACCCTTGCAGGCAAATGAATCAAGCATTGTCAATTACAACAACCACTGGTATATGTGTCCCACTAGGTGAGTATTTTAAAGCAGGCAAATTGAAGTCTCACTCCATCCTCTCTTCTATCAGCCTATCACTCCTAAACAGGCTTATGTGCTTACACTCCCACAAACCTGACCCAAAGGGTGAGACTATGCGAAGAGCTATCAACTCTTCCTTCCTCACACAATACACTCACCCATTCTCTAATATGGAAAAGAAGATTTTAACTTGGTGTAACTGTATAAATTGGCAGAGTTTGCTGTGGTCTGGTAGTCTGCAGCTAGGAGAGTGTACAGCATTTCTGGGATTCATGTATCATGTTACAGGAATTGCATCCACTCTTTGCCTTCCCACATTACACACAAATCATTAGAAGTTAATCTTCCTAACTGAAGTCATTACTGTAAATCATTTGGACAGACTTACCATTTTGTGTGGTTTGAGTTTGGGATGCTATGTATTTTATAAATCAAATGGAACTTTCTTCTGTGTCCATATCAAGCTCTGTGTATACTGGACATTTATTTAAAAACACAGCATTTAATTTCTTCCTTCGTACTGTAAGTAAAACAACAGAATTGTAGGGAAAACTTTCAGTGCATAACAATCCATGCCTAATGGTTCAGGGCTGTAAAAACAAATACTGACTTGCTGATTTGGGCTGACATTTGCATAATAGTGTCTCACAGCTTGGGTAATACCTGGACCTTCTTTTATAATCTCTTCTCTCCATCACATACAGTGTCTTAAATTGTTATTTATATTTCTGGCTGCTGTTCACTTTAATGAAGATAATATGAGGAGATGGTAATAAAGGCATATTTTCCTGTTGAATAAACACAGTTTCTGCCAGGGTAAAATGTGAGTAAAATATTACTGCTGTACTTCTCAGTTGTGTATCAGTACTGAAAGTAAAATCTGCACAAGTTACAACAATCACTCTTCCTGCAACTTCATATGATTTTTTGTGATAGTATGACTGCCCAGAACCTTTAAGGAAACATTTAACAGGGTATTCAGAATTCCAAATGTGAGAAAGAATTGCATTTTTCCATTAGATCCTAAGGAAGACATTGACATATATTTACCCGATAATTACTTATGTACAGACTACACACAATGCTGAAAATATATTTGGCATAGTATTTTAAACCCTTCTCAGAGATAATGTAATTGAATAGCACATCAGTTTCTTTGCAGACAGATGTTTGTCTCTTCTTCCACTGCTGGGTATGAAGTTTGAGTAAAACATTTTACTTTCTTTGTTACTGGACACATGTGTGCATGCCCTTTTCTGTGTCACTGCTGCACCTTGTGCAGAAAGCCTCAGAGCTTGGGAAGAATTTCAGTGCTCAGTCTTAGCATAAGAATGTCTTATGGCTCCTTTGTACCAAACAACGTCTGAATAACCATCAATACACTCCATTGTGGTCCAATGGGTCTGTAGTGATACAGATGTTGCAACATTTAGGCACGATAATTTTCATGAATTTTATAAGGGCAGTCAGCTCTGTTAGTAGAGGATCATTCAGCTCTCTCTTGCTCTCCCTTATACAGTCTTGCATCTACAGATGGTTGTTAACATCAAATGTTCCTCCAGAGTCTCTATAGTCTCTGTGGTTCATAAATGCTCTCCATCTCTTTCCTCTAACCTTTCAATGAAATCTGCAGCCATGAGATTACTATAAGCATCAGTGGAGACAGCCCAAGTGCCATGCCAGTCCAATAAGAAGCCTCAAAATTTAAGGTGACCCTTGTTTCTCAGGACAAGCCAAAATTCATACTGAAAGAATGAACTTGCAGGTGCCATATTACAGACCATCTCCTAAGAATCTCCATCACTGTTTCCTTACAGGCAAGTTGAGGAGAAGCTGTCTTGACCCTATCCTCTTCATAAACTGTTTCATGAACATGATTTGCCAGGCAACAATCAGGTACAGGAAAGGCTTAAATGTACGATCTAGTGCTTTGAACTTTGTTTGCTTAATCCAACTTTGGACTTGAGCAGTGTTGTCAGGAAGGCATCAGTGCCCTGAACCCTAAGTCAGACACATCCTGTGGCTCCTGCCAGCTTTCTGCTGACATCTCTATGTAGCACTGCCAAAGGTTCTTGAAGTTCCCCACTTTCCTGCCTTCTCAGCATGGCCAACTCTTAAAAAACACCATATAAATCTAGATCCAGAGTCTAGTCTGTGAAAAAAAAAGGAGTGAGTTTTTTCCAGATGAAAACAAAACCTGGTTTTATATTTGAGAAGGACAGGTGAATGTTCTTCTCTTTCACTATAACTGTATCTGGAACAGTATTTTTATTTGTAGCAAACTCAGCAATAAACAGTTTTCTGCAGTGTGGTTTTTCTCCTGTGGCTGAGCTCTTTCAAACAACCCTCTCAGTCTTTGCTTTTATGCTGAGAATAATTTTAAATTGTTAGTCCTTATTAGTGGCTTTTTGTACAACTTCAGATTCTGCTGCTGTGGATGTCTAGTAATTTCAAGAGTCTTCCAGGTATTTCAAAATCTTTTAAAATTTTCTGCTTTGCTTTTGACGTATACATCCAGAGAAAACATTCAAACAAACCCATGTCACCACAGCCTCACCCTTCTACCCAGGATACAGCATGCAGGTTATGACTTTAACGTTATCTGCTTGTAATCAAGAAAGCTGGAATTTGTGTTTGTAAATGCTAGAGTTGTCAGCTAAGGATTTGGCCTTTCCAGTCTGCTTGCTGATCCTGCAGGACAAAGCAGACTGCCTAATCGCCCCTGTTCTACGAATGCAGCAAGATTATAGCAGTGTGTCGTGGTAGAGATGGACACAACAGGTGAGTGATGCAGACAAAACGTCTACCTTTATTATTCTCCAAGCCCTTCTTTTATATCTGCTTTACAAAACCGTGTGCTCATTTGACTGGTTACATAGTTGGTTTTTAACATTGCTATTGGTTGACTTTTACTCTTCTTCTCTGCTCCTTAGTACGCACGAGACTGCAGCTCTTCCATCCTGCTTCTTTGCTCACAGCTCCTCTTATTTTGTTTACTCAGCAAACATTCCTCTTTTCAAGGGTACACTGGAATCTTATCAAGGACAAATTCTTCTTCAGTCAGGTTGGTGACAGACCCCCTGCCTCCCTTGACAGCAGTGTTCTGTCTTGGGGTTCTCACACTCTGCTTCATCCCTTTGTCCACATTGGCATGGCAGCTTTATGACTGTCCATGCATTAGTAATGTACATGACCATGAAAATTATGTTAAAAACTTTACATTAGCTTACAGGAGCTTTCACTTTCCCATGCATTCACCAGATCTTGCAGTCAAAAGTAGTTTTTAATTCAATCTTACTCCAGCTAATAGTTTTTGAGAATGCTTTGTAGGTGGTGGAATATTAAGGGAAGCAAATGTTTGACTTCTGTCATAGAACCAGCATATTTCTGTCCATAAATCAGAAGTTTTTTTAATTTCTGGTATATAACTTCTATTTGTTCTTTCCTCTGCCCTTGTTTTTCTTAATTCTTACAACATCTGCCAGTTAAATGAGCATGTCTTCCAGTAAGTAGGAAGAAGATGCAATTCCTGTCGCACAGAGATTATATTAAACATCTGATACTCTGAAATTGCACACTCAATTTAAAAATAGTTGAAAGGATGAGTAGAGGGTGTAAGAATAAATTATTAGCAGCCTTTTTGTCTGTCATACTGCTGATAAAATCTAGAGAGATAATAGACAAAGAGTTTTGGGGAAAGCTGTGGGATTTTACACTCTAAGGGAGCCTCTTTGTGATTACTGCTCATGACATAGAGCTTTTGCCCTTCATGACAAAGATCAGTTTGGTAACAAGTTACATGCATCTTGTTCAGCTTGGAAGAATAATTATTTAAAATATTCAGCATGTGTGCATCTCAAAAGCTTATGCTAGCTATATTCCCCATGTTATGTAAAGATCTTCTGGAAATGCATAGTGTCTTTAAAGCACATATTGGCTTTCAAAGGGTATTAATCTATTTTCCTGTCAGTATTTTATTCAGGGACAAGAATATGCCCTCCAGCAACTGCAGCTGACAGCTGTGGATGAAAGCCATTGTATCAAATGCTGTCTTCTCTGTTTTTAAGTCTTCCCTAATCATGTCCAGGCTGATGTGAATCAAACTCTAGGCTTCTTTCATTATTTGTCTTGAGAATGTGAAGATGTGGACACTTATTTCAAGGCTGGGGTAAGTCAGAATGTCTCCACTGAAACTTCATTTACTAAAGAGGGAAAATCAGAGTAGCATTGTCAAAATATAAGGTATCAAAGCGTGACCAGATGCAGATCCAGATTCCGCAGAAGTTAATGTGCACAGTTGCAAATGGAAATAAAATTCAGGGATTTGGATTTGTTTACTTAAACTGGCAGTTCTCTTTATTGTTTCAGTGGAAATCAGCCTTCACTTCGGGGTCTATCCAAAATGATCCTGAGTGAGCATTCTCACTGCCAGATGGGCTCCCTGAGTTAATGTCAAAAACCTGAACTTTGCTGATGAACACTGAATATGGTTCTTGGATTAGACCTAAGTATACCATAGTGCTTGCAGAATTGCCACTATCTCAGGAAGGAAACTAATCTTTTTCTGAGAATAACAGGCTTGTTTTCTCTTTATGTCTTGGGTTCAGTAGTGTATCTCTGTTTAAATGATACATTTGGCTGTAATAATTAAAAAGATATTTTAGAACACCATATGAATGTGACATGATGAGGCAAACCATTGGTGCCTCTGGGACAGGCCATCACAGCTGTCCAATCTACAGCAGCTTGTTTATGGCTTGAACAGTCCATTAAATTACATGGTCTGATTCTCTTCTTTCCATCAAGTATTGCAAGATGAGCTTTTAAGGAAACCAGGTAGATACGCAATTTGTATATCTAAAGATGCAGTCATGCAGTCATTTAACACAGATGTCTCTTCATTCCTTCATCAACTTCAAAAGAG
This sequence comes from Athene cunicularia, assembly GCF_003259725.1. NCBI lineage: Eukaryota > Metazoa > Chordata > Aves > Strigiformes > Strigidae > Athene > Athene cunicularia. Next base: position 14,073,184 of record NW_020799142.1, on the reverse strand, counting down.
CTGGCAAAATGCTGCAGACAGTGTGTAGAGAGCTGGAACTGTCAAGGTTTAGCTGATCTGGCTCGACACCTCATCTCTATTTCTCAACATCGGATGTTGCTGAGAGAAGGTGTAAAAGCAAAAGGACAAAACCCTGTCCTGACAACCAGACAAATAAAAGATCCTGTCATTTAGGCACTCTCCTCTGATTCTCCCTTTTCATTCCCCATCGCAATGTCCTTGGCTAATGTTCCAACTTCACCTTTTCCAGAAAGATGTCACAAGAAGATGAGTGAGGACTGATGTGTGGGGAGGTTGCGTGAGTCCTCTCAGGGACTAGAAGTAGGTAAACAGCTGAGAAAGGGTGGTTTTGTGGCTACAAGTGTTATACTCAAAGGTACCAGAGAAGGGGTCCCGAGAAGTCCTGGTCATTGGAGGAGGAAAAAAACCCATACAGGTCCCATTCACTGCCTCCACAAACTCCACTGGTCCATTCCCACCCCAGAAATCCTCTGATCTTTTGGGGGTCTCCACTCTTGAGCTGGTTTGGCTGGGATTGACTTAATTTTCTTTATAGTAACTAGTACGGGACTGTTTGGGATTTCTGCTGAAAACGGTGTTGATAATTCAGGGATGTGTTTCATTGTTGCTGAGCAGTGGTTACACAGAGTCAAGGCCTTTTCTGCTTCTCACACCACCCCATCAGCAAGTAGGCTGAGGGTGCACAAGAAGTTGGGAGGGAACACAGATGGGACAGCTGATCCTGGCTGACCAAAAGGATATTCCATACCACATGACATCATGCTCAGTATATAAAGCCGGGGGAAGAAGAAGCAAAGGGGGACATGTGGAGTTACGGCAAATTTGTCTTCCCAAGTAAGCACTACATGTGATGGACCCCTGCTCTCCTGGAGACAGCTGATCACCTCCCTGCTGATGGGAAGCAGTAAATGGTTTCTTTATTTTGCTTTACATGCACCGCTTTTGCTTAACCTGTTAATCAGTCTTTATTTCATCCCACAAGTGTTTTCACTCATACCTTTCTGATTCTCACCGAAGTGGAATCACTGTGAGGGGAGTGAGTGAGTGGCTGTGTGGGGCTTAGTTGTTGGCTGAGGTAAACCATGACAGTCCTGAAAATCTCCTTTATCTCTACCACCCCTTCTCACTCATCTTCACCTTCTGAGCTTCCTGCAGACTCTTCCCAGTCCTGCTTCCAAACTCTTTTCCCACTGAAATCCCTTCTGCTTTCACTGCAAAAATTAGTTTTGGCTTTGAGCCAATGCTACTAACTGTATGTCCTTCACTTGTATTAAGTGTACACAGATAGGTCCCCCTGTGCTTGTAAGATTATGGTACCTTAATTTATTTAAATATGTTTTGGACAATAATTCCCTCATGAGTAACAGACTGACAATCCACAAATACAAAAAACCCCACAACATTTCCTGAGTTAGAAAAAGTTTACCAGTTCTACTCCAACACTTTCAAGATACTGCAGGCTCGATTTCTCAAACCACCTTTTCATTTATACCAGTTATGTTGTTTCTATGCATTGGTGTTATGTTTTGCTTACGTATTTCACATGCTGAGCAACCCAAACGCTGTAAACCCCCACACTTTAAAACTGGAAGAGTTCCTCTAACATGCACAATTCTTAACTTTGCCAAGCTGAAGTCAACTTTGAGCTGGAGAGTTTGGAAATATCCCCAAGTGATATTTCTCTCATCACACTTTCCAAGTAAATTTATATTTTATTGTTGTTGTTGTTGTTGTTGATGATGCTGCTCAGCTTTATTTATACATCTCTGAAAATAGGAATTTATAATGAACACACTGTCAGTTTCTTAAATTACAGCACTGAGGCACTAACAAGAAAGTACCACTATAATCAAGATAATTAAATGGCCATGTTAAGGATGAAAAGGAACATCATTTTCCTGATGGTAGTTTTACTATCTTCTGTATTTGCATGCACCCTGTAGAGTCTCACCATCATTTGAGGCTGAGCTACTTAAAGAAAAAGCAGGTTTTTACTCCTTAATCTCTTTAAACCAAAGCAATATTTCTAGTTCTGACCAACTGGTCCTGTGTTTTTCAAAGATCATTCTTTGAAGAACTGAAACACTTTCATTTATCCAGAACAGCAGATGCACAGCACACTTGGGGACAAATGAGATGAGTGAGTTGTGTACTGAATTTTTAATGATGTTTCCCTGATAGAGACTTCATAAAGCACTTTTGAAGATTACAGACTAACTCAATAATAAGCAGTTTTCTTCATTTCAAAACTATGTGGAAAGATCACTGTGGACTTCCATATTCAGAAGCTACTGCAAGACATTCTGGGGTTTTTTTATTGCCAGAATAGTAACAAAGTGGGGTGGGGGAAACACTAACAAAAGACAACGTAAACTGCACACAGATCTCTTTTCCATCCCCAATAAAAATCCTTTGTGTGACTAAGTTTTGTCTCATAAAATCTGTGTCTTAGTGAGAACTAATGTTTTTTGAAGCTGAAAAGACTTTGTTTAGGATATTAAGCACTTCAAGGCTCTCTCAAGTATGTGATGTAGACATAAGTTCAGACAGAAGGGCATCAAGATCACTTGGAGTTTAGCTGTTGAGGAGCATGGGACTCAAAACTTAAGTTGCATACTTTGCAAGACTTTATTTTTGCAATATATCCTTACAGTTCCAGCACTAAATAAATACTGAAAACTCAGGAAATAATTTCATCATATTCTGAAAGGTAACTGTGAACTTGTAAACTTATCATATATAATACTGTCAACCATCACAAAGTTTTTCTTAACTGTGCACACAATTTCCTAGGATTAGTAATGATTTAAGGCCTCAGAGAGTGCAGTGCACTGTGGAGAATTGGTTAGTCAGCTGTGGTTTACTTTATAATGTTTTTTGACCACAGTCTGGTTGTCATTAAATGGAAACCTGAACCACAGTTTTTCTGGGTTTGCTTAGAAGTTGACTGCTACCTTTTGCATTAAGAACATGTAGATTTTCAAGAATTTCTAGCAATTGTAATTTCACTGCTCATTGAATCGCTGCCACAAGTAACCCAGTACATCCTGTCCTGTCCCTGCAATTCTTTTATATGCTATGTTCCCTTTGGCTGATTTCAGGTAGAATCAGGTTTAGGGAACATTTTGTTAACAATAGCCAGTGAAGTTTACAATAATCTTCAAGTCATTCATTGGATTAAAATAGTTGTTTCTATGCTGGGAAATCTTCTCAGCTGGGAAGAATTAAATCATCAAGAATGTACTGTGCTGACTCCCTGATGTGGGACACAAGAAAATTTCCACTGATCTTTTGCAGATAGCAATTTCATATCCATCTGCATTACTATAGTGCAATTTAAAGTTACCACAGAGCAAGCATACCATCTTGGTAAAGAAAACAGATATCTATTGCTTGACATCATGCAGAGTCCATAGGTATCTAGAATATTCTGTGAAAGTTTCGATTTGGTGTTGTAGGGACATAAAAAAAATGTCAAGAAATACTGAGCAGCATTAAACTAATTTTCAATTAATTGATTAAGGTCTAGATTCTGATATTTATATAAGTATATAATTCAGATTTATTTCAATCATAAGAATTATTATATTTGCTATAGAGAAGTTGTGTGTCACTACTAAGTAGGTGTTGCCATTAATGATTTTAAAAGGAACGTTATTATTATGTTAGTAGGAGTAGGATGGACTGAATATATCACCCTTCATAAAATATAACAGTGAAGAGACTGGTGTGTACTACACTGCTTACATCATCAGGAAATAATTTACATATATGTAATATGTAAAAATAAAAACCGTCATATTTTAGAAATGGAACTGTTCTTAAAAAACATGCAGATTTCAATTAAATAAATATTTTTGCAGAAAATGTTTTGCCTAAAAATTGGACTGGCTATAGCTATCAGTTATTTAAGTAAAATAAGTTCAATAATTTCCACTGATGATATATTAGTGCTGCTGACATTAATGGACAGGAGAAGAACGGAGGTTCGTGTAAGTCCTGATAAAAGTGCTATAACCAGGGTTTCAAAGCTGCTTCCAGAAATGTGTATTGCTCTTTCTCTCCTCACTCAATGGTATCTTTGAAACATATTATCTGACTGGATATGTAGACATTGGAAAGACCAGTCTACCTAATTTAGTCACATAAAGAATCACATTGAGCCATCACAGACATGCACATAATTTTCAGCTGTGCTACATGAACAATGATAGCAGTAAAAAAAAACATGCTTGTAAATAAAAGCATATAAAAACCCCCATGATTCCAGAATTTGTCACAGTGTTTGACAAGGTTTCTGTCAAACAGTTATCCTGTCTTTAATCTTTCTTTTGTATAGAAAGACGATTATAGTAGGGCAATTCTAGTTTATTGCTGGAATCTCTGCTTCTGTATCTCAGTTGAGCTCTAAGTGTGAGAATGAGACAGAAGCTGGGTTGGCCTCATGCAGCAACTAATTTTTTTACCAACACAGAGTAGCCAAGTGCCCACACAGATTCCTTACACTTGTCAGCAGCTTTTCAAAAAAATTAGTCATGGTCCTTCTCAGTTAACCTTCCTTCACAATGAGTGAATGAGACACAGGGAAAGTCAGTGAGAGGATTTAGTCAGGCTCTTCCCAGTGTACATTCTTTGCACAGTTCAACAAGGGCTGAGGGCTAGTTGAGCTGGACGTGTCTGAAACATAAGCGTCCTGTGGTGAAGGAAATGTCAGCGTGCCAGGGTTAATTGGTTAGCGATGTTCCAGCTGTTTGCTGCTTGCCTCTACTGTTCTTGTATGCCACCAAGTACTGTTGATCCTGGGATCTGCCAGTGCTCAATGCATCATTGCATCCATCCCCTAATCTGCTGCTCCCATGGCTCATCAGTTTTGTCTTCCATTTGTTCAGTGACCTGGACTACAAGGTCTAAAACACTGCTGCAAAGTCCAGTCAGAGAGCTCAGTAAACATCTCCATCCCCTGGGCACATAGGAAAGCTCATCCATGCAGGAGCAAGAGCTTCCTCCTGGGCTAGCTAGAGTGGAACTTTCATCACAAATGGTCTCCACATTTTATTGCTCTGTTTGCAGGCTTCTGGGTTTTCTTGCTTTAACACACATGCTGTTTTCATGCCTCATGTCCCACCATTCCTCCTCTTGCTGCAGAACGACAGACTGTCTGGAAAGATAATTTCAAAGGTCTTTCTTCTGCAGCTTATCCAAAGGAAAGTGTTGGATAGTTTGGTGTGCAGTGCAAGACCAACAATCTGGAAGCCTGATGTTGAAGAAGGGACAGTTCCTTCAGACGGGTCTCGTCACCACTCTCTTACAGGAAAGCATCTGAGTGTGATGATTATTCCATAAAAATGCAGTGATGCTATTGAAATTAGTAGAATTAATTCATATTTTTGTCTTTGTAATACAGTTAGATAAAAAATTGGCTTACCTATTTCCTGAATCCATTTTTAAGAGCATTGATCCATCAGAACATGGACGACTTTATCAAGGAATCTTTTTTTTTTTTTTTTTTCCCAGTGATTTGAAAGTGACATTTGTACTAGGTGGGTTCTTACACAGATTTTCAGATTTATATTCACCCGAGATGCCCAGACAGGTCTGTTTCTGTCATTGCTATCCTGAAGTTAACAAGGAGAAAACATTTTTTCTCTTAAGGCCCTTTGTTTTGAGGTGGAGAAAAGGAGATAGACTGCACATAAAGCTAGTGATTGCCAAAGGGAACATATTTTTAGGTACCAACATACAGTGACGTATTTATTTGGAAAGTTATTGTGTTAGGACATGTTCAGCATGAGAAAACTAAGGCCAAATGCTGTCGAGTTTGTGTGTACGTGCAGTCTGTACGCCTTTTAATGACGTTTCTTCTTGTACCCAATTCTGCCTTTCCTAGTAAGGCAAAATCTGATGGTTTCCAGTTGAATGACTGACTAACTTGCAATTTTATTGGCAAGAAGCAAAGGGCTCTAAGATATGTTCCTCTGCATGTTCTCATGGCACTCTTACTGCTCAGACCCATCAAAGCTCAAGGGAATGAACTATGCAAAATCTTTCATAGATTATTCATTATTTCCCAGCTCACTGTTTACAGTAATCTTACTTAGAAACAATCTTTAAATAGAAGCTTTTATAACATTATTAATGAAAAAATGTTGCCTGGCAGACATGGGTGAAGGGGGAAAACACTTGGAAGGACTGTTGAGTGCTGGGTCTGTGTGGTTGTTGGTCTATGGAAGTCAGCTCAATCCACAGTGCCTTGTACTGAAAAGAAGCCTCACAGGGTTCACTGAAAAGATATTCCTCTCATCACATTTAGAGAGTCTTTGACATTTCTGAAATGGATACTTTTTTTTTACAGCTTTTCCCACTTTCCCTAAATTCTATGCCTTTGAAAATCTTTTATTTAGTTTATGCACACTGTATTGACACCTTTCAGATGAAAAAGGAAATGCACTGTATATGAGAAAGAATTCCTGCCTTCAGTTACAAGTTCACCTCAAAATTTAGAAATTAAATTAAAAAATGAGAGGTGGAGGAGCAATTTAGGGAAATGACAAAACATTCAAGAATTCTTTTTCGAAGAAAATATGAGCAGTTTGGCTTCATTTGAGCTGAGGATATAGAATTTATTTGAAAATAAGACACATTATGTTGTGACAGATTCTATGTATGCAATCAACATTTTTGTTATTCTTCAACCTCTATAAAAAGCCACCATGGTTTGACAGTGACCTCCTCACCATGTATGGGAGGTCTATTGGATAAAGTCCAGTAGGAGTGGAACTTTTCTAGACACCAGAAGTCATATTTAACCAAAAGTATAAACATAAACAATGGAAAGAAGAAGGGAAAAACAAAACAGGCAGAGAACCCGCTTCGTCTCCTTCCTTCCTTCCTCATCCCCATCACAGAGCCCTGTGTAAAATATGTAGGGGAACTAGCCAATGAGTCCAAGAAGTGTTATGTTTGGTAGTGACATGTAGAACATCAGATGCAAAGGTGAGATGGAAGACAGAAATTATTACAAAATGCATCCATTCAGTTTCCTTTGAAAGCAAGACATTTGCAGCCAATACATTTTTCAGATTTAACTTTGGTTTTTGGTTGTATATTCTGATCAGGTATGTCTTAAACTGGAAATTAATTAGTCAGTGTTTAGAAAATACCTAAACAGAACCAGTGAAGTATACCTGCATACTGATGAGACAGTATCTTAAGTCTTTGTAGCCAGAGACAGGATTTAGAAAAGCAATGTCAAGAATTTCCAGATGAGAGTCTACCAGGCAGTTGGCCTGGGAGGAGAAGAGTCCAGAGGGAACATCATAATCTTGCATTTGACTGGCCAAGCACCTGATTCAAAAGCCAGTAGGGAACATCATCAGCATAGCTTTGTGAAAGACAGAACAGCAGTCTGGCAGCGGTGATTATGTTCTGTACCTGTAGGTAGGGAGCATATGGCAAAGTCACAATCAGGAAAAGAAGCTCCCAATTTATATTATCAGATCAAAACAGGAATGTATGAAAGCCTGTGACAATACTGGGGAAACTATCAAATTGTGTTCATCTTAGGGGATTTTTCAGACTTTGTCAAAAGCATTGTAGCTTGCTCTACATTTGCCATTGATCAAAGGGGGTTGAACTCTTCTTCTTCATTAATGTCACAATGTGAGTTCCCTACAGAGGTCACCAAAAATGCATTAAAACAAACCCTCATCGCTACTGTCCTAAGTGCAAAGGAAATTTGACAAGTACTTCACATAGCAGGCAATGTTCCTTGTCGGAACACATGTTTAATCATCTTTAAAGAGCATTAAAGAAATATTGATGTTGGTTTGAGTATTTTAAACCAAATATTCTAGGGACTTAGTGCTGAAAGCTGGAAATAAAAACAAGTAGCATTATTGCTGCAGGTTAATTTAGACAGGTTTAAGAAAAGGCAACAACTAGAAATTTAAATGATATTCACAAAATCAAAACTGTCTTAGAAAAATGAATTTGGATGAAGCTCATGCATTTCTGTGAGCATTACTCTTAAAATCTGTGCATAATTTGTGAGGAATAATATTAGTTCTGTAAAACCATTTCAGTTGTGCTGCTTAATTCTAGAAATGTCATAGTGCTCTATCCAACATAAGCATAACTCAAAAAAATCTATGTCAGATCTCTTTTCTTTTTGGATCATACACATCATACATTCACTTAGTGGTGTTATGTGCAGTGCTAAGTTTTGGGCTAAGAATTACTGTGGCTAAGGGACAGATCTGCCCCTGAACAGGCTTCTCTTATCTTGTAGTGTTTAATACACTATCTTATCTCCTAAGCATTACTTATGTGAGCACAACACAAACATAAAGCTAGGCATAACACAAGCTACTGGAAAGATGTGTTTGAAACGTGGTGCCTTCCCCAGGAAATCACACGTACCCCACACATCAGTCGTTTATACAGAGCCTTTCTGAATAGCTGATCACTGTGGCAAATAATCCACAACTTTAGCCCATTCCTGGAGCACTTTATCACCATTAGGCAGAATCATGTGATGTAATTTAAAGTCTTGGAACTTGACTTCAAATCAGTATCGGATCTTAAGATTTTTTTATTTTATTTTATTTTTGCTTCTCAGAGCACTACAAGAGATAAAGAGAATCATTTACATTACCAGCTTAAACAGTTATGAAAAAGAGATAAAAGTAACAGAAGACTGACTAGATAGACACAAATAAGACTATTAGCACTGTATATCTAATCCCAGACTCCATGCTGCCACAATAACTAGTTCATTAAAAAGTATTTCTGTATCACTGGTGTACTTTTCATGACAACAGGGGTTTTTATTCAAGTGAGTGAGCACAGAGGGGAGTACTTGCAGAACTTCTTTGTTGTTCTGATTACTTTGGTTATAAAAAAGATTTTGTCAAATTAATGCCTACTGAAGAGATGGAAATAAAGCAAATGCAAGCCTGGTGGAAGGGCTCACAGACTGCCGCTGTCTCGTGATTTGTACTCGGTCAAAACTCCAACTGGTTTATTACTTTAAAAATCTTTGCTTGTGTTTAGCATCTGGCCTGAATGTATTAGGTTTCACTGAAAAGCACAGACACACTCTGTTGTTTTTTTCTATTTACTTCTGCATCTAATTGTCTTTAAATGGTAGAGAAAACACCAAAGCATAGCTAATGCACAGCTATGAATAACACAGAAAAAAGTATTCATATCCAGTGAAAAATATGGACCCATGGAAGTAAAGAACTCATCATTATTGCTACTTTCCATAATAGTTCCTTCTATGTTCTTAATACTTTGCTTTGGTTATTTTACTTTGAACCTCTCTTTGTGTAGCAGAGAGATGATAAACTTACATGTACTTATAAAGCACTTTGAGAACCATAATGAAAACCACTGTAGAAATGCTATGCATTCTTCTGGTTTAGTTTGATAAGTTTTGGCCACTCACTATCTATCCAAAAGCTCAGTGTATCTGTAATGCAATGACTGGCAGAGCAACACAGGGGATATCTGCCATAGGGAAAAGTCACCATCTTATAAATGACGTCTTATCTTCTTTCCACTGAAGTCAGTGGGAGTTTTGCCAGTAATTTTAGAGGAAGTATGTTCATTCTCATAATCTTCTTTGACAATTACACCCACAGGAGAAGACGAGTAGGATCTAAAAACTGACGTGCTCTTAGAACAGCATTCAATATTGTGGCAACATCAGTGCTGGAGACTTGTTTTGTTCTTTTTCTGCTAAAAAATATAATTCCTTAGGCTTTATGTCACAGTCACACTCATATAAATGTGCACTAAAATACTTATCACATATTTCTAACAGGACGCCTCACAGAAATACGTGGAGTAGCGCAGTTTGGAAGAGATATTATTTTTCCATATCTGAGTTACACTGTGTAACTATTTCTCAGAGTGCCATTCACTTTGCTTTCATAAAGCCAGACTGATGCTTTTCCAGGGGGAAATACTGGGTGGGATCTGGTATAGGTAAACTACGCCCTTGTATCTCAGGGTCAGAGTATTTCTGCAGGTTCACCCCACATTTCTTTGCCATGATGATGCGGGCAGGTCATCTATTTTGGAGAGTAGAGGTGGGGCAGCTGAAAACGGGTTTAAAGGATAGAGCAAAAGGCTGCAGAGAATGTTCTTTCTCTGTGCAGATGACCATGACAAATGCTTCTAGCAGAAGACACATCTTCACTGTGAGAGATGAGAAACCAGGCCTGTGAGAAACTAAGACAAACAGCCTGGGAAAGCAAAAGTTGAGGCTGATTGAAGATTTGCCTCAAACACTCACAAGACAAAACCATGAGTCACAGGGTGCATTCTGTGGGGGCCGAAGCTGATAATGATGCCCGATGTAGCTGGGGGAGAGAGCCCTGTGGAGACAGGACGGCTCTTCTCTGGAGCACCTGGGCAAATTTCAAGGGCCATGTGTCTGCTGAATGAACTTTGCTTCATTATCCACAAAATGCATATTAAAGTTGACACCCCTCAATATGCTAACGAGGGCTGTCATGATCATGCTAGTGACATCATCCCATGAAACACCTTACCCCTCCCTGTACATGGGATATGTAGGTCTGTGGGTTGACCTAGGGGACGGACCCAAGGAAAGTGGGTATAAATCAAAGGGGAGAAGAAAGGGCTCTCTCCCTGCCCCGCCCCGGCCGTCTGGAGAGAGCAGCGAAGCGAAGAAGACGGATGCCAGCGAAGAAGATAGCTGCCTCCTGGAATCCTCACCGGCAGGAGCAGCGCAGGAACCCAGACCGGTGATCTGTACTCCCCCATTCCCTCTATCTCCCTCTTTTCCTTTTTCTATTAAGAAACGCAAAGCATATTATATTGCTCGCCACAGCTTGCTCTGTACTTAGCCAATTATCATGTGTTCAATTAGTACATTGTAGGTAGTTAATAAATGCTTGAACTTGGAGACTTGTCCACTCCAATTGGGGATTTGCGAATCTGAGTCACTTGTCCCCCTCGTCAGAGCAGGACGTGACATTCACCACAAAGCAAAAATAGTGCTAACAGTCTGAGAGAATGTTCGCTTCTGGTTTATCATCACCTACAATTACAGCAGCGGCAACTTTCCCTTGTGAGCAGGAGAAGAAGAGGTGTCAGGATCAAGGTGTGCTCAAGACACCTGTACATTTCAAGATGCTGATACTAGTACCAAGGTGTTTTTTTAAAAAGAAACAGAGATCATAGAATTATATTCTCTGGAACACCTCGTGACCAGCCACCAGCTGGGCTGAACTCCACTGACCACCACTCTCTGGGACCACCCAGCCAGTGCTTGACCCAGCAGACCATTTGCTCATCCAGGCCGTGAGCAGCCAGTTTTTCTATGAGAATTCTATGGGAACTGTGTCAAATGCTTTTCAAAAATCCAGGTAGATAATATCCACAGCTTTTCCCTTGTTCAATAGCCAGGTCATCTTGTCATAGAAGGAGATCAGGTTTGTCAGGCAGGACCTGCCTTTCATAAACCCATGCTGGCTGGGCCTGATCCCCTGGTTGTCCATTATATGACTTTTAACGGCACTCAAGATGATCCGCTCTGTGACCTTCCCAGGCACCAAGGTCAGACTGACATTTCAATTATCAGATAATCTTTCCATCATTTTTAGTGCTAGTGTCATTCACACTTTTCAAACTCTTCTACCTTTAATACCAACACAAGTGAACTGGATTGGAGTGTTATAAATGACATTTTCAAAGGGAAACTACATTCATGAGAGTGCACATCTCTTTTAATTAGCTAGCTCTTCCTTTCTGAGTCGTTAGCTTTTCTGTGGCATATACGCATACAAATCACAGCCGTCCCTCCTAGCTCTGTCATGTCTCTGGAGACATCTAAGGGCAATCCAGGACTGCTGGTGACTCACCACAAAATTCAGACTACCAGATAAGGGGGCATTTTTCAGAGGACTGTAGCTAGGTTATCCATCATTTTCTGTGTTTCACTTGTTCCCTGAAATAACAGGTTGCCAGGCCTAAATGTGGCATAAACTGCTTTAACGTATTATTTAACAGAAGAACCCCAAATCTGAATTATTTCTTACACAACCCCACTGAAGCCCTAGCAAATGTTTTCTTGTCTGACATTTTCTCTGCATTCTCATGATGTATGTGCCATGAATTGTGCTTGCTGTAAAGCTATGTGTCTGACTTTTCTTCTGCCTGCTAATGAACATCTTCGATGTAGTTCAACCTTCCAGAAGCTAAGCAGCATAAAATAACTACATCATTCACAGAAGCTCTGACTCACATATTTTTCTTACCTTGCAGGTGTTTCTCCTATACTCTGAGATGAAGGATAGATGGGAAGCTCTTCATGAAGTGATGCTATAGCCTGAGTCTACTTAACCGTTCAAGTGCAGTTCCCAGAAAAAAAGCTAGATTACAGAACTAGGGCTGTGGTGATGCTCATACTCATAGGAAATCCTAATTCCTAGTGTCAGGAAAAAGCAAAGCATCAAGGCCAGCTCAGGGAAACATTTGGCATCCCAGCATCCCAGTTGCATGCTCAACCCATATCACAGGATGACAGACTGGAACTCATTCATCTGTGACCCACTTCCAGAGGTCTTCCCTCAGCATTCTGCAGTAGTAGTCTGCCTTTTGACTCTGGGCCCCACAGAGATTGCTACACTATGATAGAGTTAGATAGTTTTTTCTCCTTGTACCCTTCTTGTTTTGTACCATCACCAAAGCATATAACATGTTTCCAGTAGACACAAGTAATAATAAAAAATGAAAGATCACATCTATATCAATTTTAAATATTTTCAGTCCTTCAGAATAAAGATCAGCATAGATGTCTCAGATTCTGGAGGAAGACTGTGGCTGATTAAAGACTTTAAATAGTTTTTTCATTGTTTGAGAAATCAACACAAGGTGAAATATCAAAGGTACACTTCATAATAAATATATTAATCATGACCTGTGAATTTCTTCTTAATATTCATCCCAAGATTTTCGTGGGACTATTTTTTGGTTAATGCAATCAGGAACTTTTAAAGAACTAGTAAGCAGAATCATTCACAACATTTGAACTTGCAATTGAAGACTGAAGAAGGTGGAGACCAGGCTATCTGAAGAATGATTAATAAGTCTGTTGCACTATGTCCATATATATTATACTTGTGGGTAAACAAGGAATTATACCTTGCAATAATGCATTGTTTGACATTTATAAGAGATTCTGAAAGAGATCCCTTGTCTCAATTCACTGGGGGCTACCATAGAAAACAAAGTGGTTAATACAGACTTTGCATTTTAATTAACTTGCAAAGGAAGTTGTCCAATGTGCAAAGGCTAGGTCTACATGAGCACTGAATGCACACATGCACCCAATACCGCATGTATGGTCAGTCACAGTATGAGCAAACATAGAGTTCCACATACAGCCAGCTTTTTCATTCTCATTTGTAAATTTGAATGCACTTCTGTGACACTGCCTTATGGATGTGCCTTTTTGACACTCAGGGCATTGATTTGTGAACAGTCATTTGATATCTCTTTTTTTCTTCAATAAATGCAAACTTTACACTTATCAGAGAAGACATTTCCTTTTGACTTATAAAGGGCTTCTGTAAATTCAGTGCTCCCTAATTATGAATTTATGAAATCATTTCAACACTTGGCCCTTTTCTAATGCAACTGACCCTGTTCGTTCTGCCTGTGTAGATCAATCCCTTGGCATAAACAGCACTGACACCCTTAGTATTATTTGTGGTTGCCAGAAGTCCAGCTCAGAGTAGTAAAATTTCCAGATCCTTCAAGACTGAAATTGGTGTAGCATCACTTAATTTGTCTAGAAGGTGTCAGGGAAGCGCACCTACATCAGTGCTCCAATCCCAGCATCCACCAGCACTGTCAAAGAGCTTCCTAAGCTTCTCTTACTGAGGAGGGTCCACAGACACATCCCTCTCTCTCTCTCTGGCTCTCCAGGAACAGATATGAATTTCCACCATGTCCCAGCTACCTGCCTTCTTCAGAGGCTCATACACTTGTACCCTGTTTCATCATGATTTTATATATTTGTGCCTTTGGTGTACATATGCACCTTCTAATCAGCTCCAGCTCTCTCAAACTGTGGCAACACCAGCATGTGGTTCACAATGCAGGGATGATGCCCTGACACCCCTATCGGCACTGGCTGAGTTCTTCTTGTGCTATAAACAAGGACCGCCAATTTTCCAGCTTTCAGACACACACCCTCTACTGGCATGCTTTCTCGGAGCAAGTTATGTCTCCTTAGGCCAGAAGTGTACTGCAAAATATAAGAATAAAAGCAGAAATGGCAAGAACTGCCTCCAAGCTCAGGCAGCCGAAGGACACTCAAGAGAACTCATTATGGACATGCAAAGTAGTTAAAGCTGATCCAAGAACTTCAGGAAATTCAAGAGCTTCAGACACATTTAAGTAGATATTGGAAGTTTTGTTCAAAATAAAAAATGTTAACTAAGGCTTGCAACTTCATAAACATTACGAGATTCTTTTTTTCCCACAAAGTCCCCGGATTTTCAGACACCTGAGGAATCATCTGAACCTGATTTCTAGATGTGCATCCTCTTCAGCCATTATACAAATTCCTTCAGTTTAAGCTCATTAGGGCTAAAATAATCAATGTTTATCTTTTTTTCTCTAAAAAACAGTCTCTTTTGGGAATGGTTCATCTGTGAAGTCATTAACACAGTAGCAAGTGTGTAAGACGGATGAGCCAAGACAGCTATTATCCTTTTTACAAGCTCCTCTCCCTGTAAACAAACATAGTAACATGGGTTCTTCTCCCATCAACAGAACAATGCTAAGCATCATGGCACACCTCAGTCACTATCTAAAGAGATGTTCTCAGCCATCCATTTTCCAGTGTGACATCTTAAGCCGTAATCACATACATATTTAGATACCAGAAGATCTGAAGCATGCTCTAGGATTTTTGAAAGTACAAAGGTAACTAATGACAGATTTTGTTCTTGATTCCTAGTTCATCAGTTCTGATGATATCTAAAACCTGAGGCCCACACCTACATCTCTAGACACTGTAAAAAATGTTCATGGTTTTCCACATCAAGTACCAGACTGAGAGCATCATATGATGAATCATACAGTTCATTTGATTTTAAGAAGTCTATAATAAATGCTGCATATGTATACATACCTGGCATATTTTAAAATATTTCTCTGAGTCTAATCTTACGTGTCCAAATCCCAGCTCACTGACTCTTAGCAAGGGAAAGGTTAACATTTTTCACATTAAGTTCTTTTTGCTTATAAATAATTTTAAAAATGTTTGATACCCAAACTACACATACACCTTCTCAAACAGCCCAAGAATTATTTGAGTTTTTCATCAGACCCCAGTGAATTGAATCTGAATTGATTTATCAGTGCTTTCTAACAATTCTGTAGTTGCATTCATCATATATGACCAACACTGCAATGAGGTCACTGTTGTGCACTTGCTTCTCTTATTCATTCACCTCTTCCTAGGCACTGATCAGAAGAATTTTGAGGTATACTTGATGCCTATCAGTTTAAAGGAGATCAAACACATTCACTTGATGAATGTAAATGAGAGTTACAGCAGCTGCTTGCAAAATCCTTGAAATTACACATCTGCTTTGGGCTACTTTCTGTGGCAAGAGTCATGGAAGTAGCAAAGCTGGAAAAAATATTTTAAAATATCTCAGTCAAATATTCTAGGGAGAAGCAATATTTGGCCAATCTTTGCTATTTACTGAAAAATTACTCCCTCTCCCAGTTGAGAACTGGAGCAGGTACATCTAAGGTGAAGGGGTAGAAAATTCAATTTTCTGGTAGGAAAGGGAACTTCAAGGCTGCAGGGCTCTCTTACTGCTAGGACTCAAAGCAGCAGAAGCCTGTGGATGTCAAAGAACTGACTTGCAGCTGACAGCTCTGTCAAGGGATTAATGTATTATGAAACTTTTAAAGTTAAATCTGAACTTTCCTAAGTAGGAAAAAACAGAGGAATTTGAAAGAGTATCAGCAATGCTTAAGTAGCATATGCAGTTAAAGAGATTTAATGCTGGGAGGCATGAGGGATGTGAGGCTCCTGACTCCTGGCTGGCGAGCCCCCTTGCACTCTAAGCCCCCATCACTATGCCTGCAGGGAAAACTCAGGAAGGGACTTGAGATGTACAAAGACTTCTCTGGTTCAAAGGTATCCACAAGCTCTGGCTGAAGCACAATCCTCCCTGGCCTTGGGAATAATAAAAGCCCAGCCTTTTGCAGTGGAAGCAGGATGGTTTTCCTCCACTGATGGGAGCAATCAGCAGGGACCATTGTAGATAAGTTTCAATATTTTCATGGAGCAGGAATTTGAGCACCGGTAGAAGTATACATGCTGCTAGTAGTTGTAGCAGTTGCAGCTCACATTGGTCAAAGACTGTATTTATTATCTATCGTTAGAATTCGTTCCCTAAGTATGTAACTAATATATTCAAAACCTAATTCCATAACAGTGCACCATGGCTATTCCTATCTATGTAACATACATATCTGAAAACCTTAGTGAATGAGCTCTGAGGGCTGAGATACCTTATGACTAGTTTTTGAGCATCTTGTTCTCCAGCCCACTATTATAAAGTTAAAACCCTCTATTAGAGGACAACATGAGGTTAGGAAAGAAATCCAAACCTCTGTGGCTGACATGATTTAACATGCAACAACAAGAACAGTGATTTTTCTATTTATAATTCCAGCATTGAGCTAGGCATTTTACTATAGCTAAAATATCTAAATGAGGATTTTTAAGTAATAGATAAGGTTTTCTATTTTAGCAGACTATAAAAGTATTTGCTGGTAGTTGTGCCAAAATCAGTTTCCCTGAAAGGAGAATAAAGATGCACACACATGTGATAGAATGAGATAGGAAGGATGGTCCAGCAATTAGGCCACCAGGTAAACGGGATTGTTTCTCAGTTCTGCCTCTTTTACATTTAGTGAGGGACTCAAGGATGATGTTTCTTCCCTGTTCACCCTTTTCAGAATGCTCTACCTGGGTTTCTCATTCTGTGCACAAGTCCTAGGCAAAGCAAACTAGCAAGTGTGCCAACCTGCCTTCCTACTCATTGTAATTGGTCTGAACATCATATTTAAAATAGGGACTACCTGACAGCACATCTTTTTTCGCAGCACCACTGGATGTTTGCTCAGTCATCACTGCCTTGTGTTATAGTATGTTTTCCCTCTCTGTACTGTCTGGGGTGGGGGAAGTCCTCAAGTGCTGTTGTGATTAAGGCAAGAAGTCCTAAACTCAACGGCTCACTTACATATTAGCTGAGTGAGTTAGAAACATATCATTAATTTATAAAGAAAACAAGGCTGGAAGCTTAACCACAGAACAGTGGTGGCTATCCTGACAAAGTAACAGCTTCTAACTCAAAAATTCATTTGAAAAAAACGGGCATGTGACTTACTCATAAAGAATTTTTAATAATTGCAGTGCAGTAGCATTAGCAAGGAACCTACAAAACTGAAAAAAATATTAAAATCATTTGCAGTCCTGGGTATAATTAGATTCAACTTTGATGCCTAAAGCACAACCTAATTACACAGATTTTTCAGAGAGATTCTTTTCATTTTATATGCTTTTGTCAGTCGAAATCAATTAAGCACACTGCCTCCAGAGCCCTTGAAAACATCAAGGTTCTTACAGCCAGTTTCTGTGGAAAGAGATGAAAAACTCTAGTCAGGTTTCTTAAGTAGCAAATCCCCAAGAGCATTTTTGCACCTTAGTCCATGACTGCTCACTCTGTTCTCCCAGCCAATATATTCTGCAGTTGCTTTTTTACCAGATTAAGTGTAAAACATGACATGTGTCACTTGGTCTGCAAGAGGAGTTCCAACTTTCTTATGTCCAAGATAAAGAGAAGTTTGTTTATTTTGCTGGCTCTCAATGGTGTGAAAACCAGACTGGTTGTCTGCCTATGCTCTGCCTCTGTTCACACAGCAGCTCTGCCTGAGTTCACACAGCAGCTCTGCAGTCACCACATCTGTGTGGAAGAGATTTGGTCATTAACTTTCCTCCTTAGTAGCTAGTACTGGAAGGAACATAAATTAACAGAAAGCATTTTGAGTCTGACATGCTTTGAGTGACTGTATTTTTCCAGTCAGCAGAAGAACACTGTGGTGATGTCTGCCAACAGCACTGTAAGCTGGAGCACAGCCAGGGTTTCTGCCATAAACCTCAGAGACACTCTCCCTTGTGTAATAACACTTATCACAAATCCCAAAGTGCTTTGAAACTGCACAAGATATGTTCAGGGAGTGATTCATCACCAGGGCTTCTCTAGGGCACAGCTGTCCCTGTACACACTAACTTCTGAGGTCTTAAACAGCAGCATCTTCCACTCAGGTTTTTTAAGTACAGGGTGAGTGGTGTCTGCACTCAACTAACTCCTGTCTGTGGGGTTTGTCTTATTTAAAATAGAAAGAGGAAACAACAATAATACGGAACATCATCTTGGCTCAGTTTCTTGCAAGTGCTTATTTAACAACACAGACATATATTCTTGCCACTGTTTTACAACCAACCTGGTACAATCCCCCAAGCAGTTGAAATCTGATGAAAATGACAGCACAAGTTCTTCAGGACCTGACTGGAGTCCCCATGTCCTACAAAGGTCTGAGCTACCAAAATTCTCCTAGATTTGAGGCAGCTAGGATTACTGCTGCTTTCTGAGCATTTTTATGGCAATTTGTGGTTGCACAGTACATACACATATCTATTTCCTTAAAGCCTTAAAATAGCTTGTATAAACACTGACTGCCTCTCTCCCTTCTGCTGTAAATAGTTAAACTGTATGAAGTAATTTGCAAATTATTTCTTATTCTTTCTTGGAATGGGTAATAACAGCTATCTTCTTTTTGTGATCCTTCAGAATAAAGGATAGAAGAGTGATCATACAACTGCAAGATTGTGAGAAACCTCATTAAAACTGGCATCCATAAATGCTGAGAACAATGAAACAGATTATAAAATTGTTAAATAACATTAAGGGTTTTTTTTAAAATTAGAAGAGGAGGTAACTGCTGTAGACATTACCAAACTAAAGAACAGCCTGATACACTTTAAAATAAAATCCAGTAAATGTAAATAGTGGAGAAGGAAAGGGAAAAAAAAAAAACAACAAACAAACAAACAAACAAAAAAAAACAGCCAAAGAGCTAAAAAACTAGCAGGACATGCCTCCCTAGGACTGGGGTGGAACTACACAGGCACAAACAACAAGACAAACAGAGTTCTGGTCTCAACACGTAACTTAATCTCATCCTAGAAAGAAGGCAGTGATACCCAAAGGATAAAAACCAGTAGGAATTACGATTTAAGATTAGTTTAAATATATCAGGAATAATACATCGACTGAAGTAATTACAGACAGATCAAAAGTCTATTGGCATTCCATTGGGATTCCAGTGGGCTTGATGATCTCAGGGTCTCAGGTCTTAAAATTACAAAATCGCCATACCACAGCAATACTCTAAACAATACTCTAAACAAGAAGAGAAAGCTGTACCCTTCCACAGCATAATAGCAACAAAAAGTTGAATGCTCCTCATCAAAAAAATCAATCCAATGCGCCATTTGAAGGGAAGTTCTGTACTATGAGCTCTGACATTGGTGTTTGATGGGCAGTCATTTGTTGTTGACTAGAATGAGGGAAATGTCATTACTAGGCATCTAGGTTTCAAATTATGACAACCAATTAAA
Organism: Athene cunicularia; assembly: GCF_003259725.1. Classification (NCBI taxonomy): domain Eukaryota; kingdom Metazoa; phylum Chordata; class Aves; order Strigiformes; family Strigidae; genus Athene; species Athene cunicularia. The sequence goes on along the minus strand of NW_020799142.1, from coordinate 14,053,413 downwards.
CAAAAAGAAAAATAACATTAACTGAACAAGCATATTTACAATGCACAATTTCAAATCACATCACCTGAGTTAGAAAGCTGGTATCAAAGCTAATACAAGAATAAGCACAGAACAGAAATTCTTGGTGGTTTCTCCTGCCAATAGCTTAAGAAAAAACTGTACCAGCCCAAGATGACTTGGGATGTGTCATTTCTTTGTCAATTAGAATTGCAAGAGGACAGCCACAACCCTGAAAATAGCTCTAGCAAATTATCTCAGACAAAAATATTTGAAAAGTTTGAAGCTCTTTATTTCCAGAAAATTTGTGAGATGAGATGCTTAAATTTCAGAACAAAGTCAATTCAAAGCTAGAACACTGATTTTTTTTGAAGTCTGCTTTTCTGAGAAGTTATATTTATGCACCTGTGCTTTCTACTTGTTTATCTGTGTAGAAGACAGAAGGGCCAATTCCTATTGTTTTGTATAAAAAGTGTTTAAAAGGTATTGTAAGGGGAAATAAAAATTAATCATTCCTAAAGTGATTTTTGCAAGATGAAAAATGTGCAAAACCTGATGCTTTCCACAAAAACCCAACCTGGTGAACCAGTGCCTTCTGACAAAACTTTTCTGATATTTAAATAAAATTAGGTCCATGCGTGCATGCAATCTCAGCAAAGTTTGTTGTTACTAGATATGCAGTAGAATAAAACAAGTTTGTTTCACATAAATATTTATAACCTAAACTGAATAAGATTTGATTCCACTACCCTAACCCAAGAAATAAAAGATATCTGAAAAAGATATCACAAACCAAATCAAATAAAGAATATGCTGACCAGTAAAACACCTTGCAAAATATATGTGATATCTAAGGTCTCAAAGGCAAAAGAACAGCTTTAGAAATTGGTGCTCACGGTAGAAATTGTAGATTTTAAATAAAATATTCCTTTGGCTCAAATTTTTGTAAAGGCCATACATTATCATTATCATTCGCATACATAGTAAATGACAACCCACTGCCCAAACAAGTGATGTCTAAGCAAACAGAACGGAGAGAGACAATGGAGGAAAAAGGCATAACAGTAGCATGAACTGAGTAAGATCATGTAGGACAGATGTCCCCTGAATAAAACTAAGCCGCAAGACCATTTCCTTGCCTGTCGATTTGTGTTCACTGAGGCCTTGAGATTGATAAGAAATGTGTCATCAGCAACATAAGGGTCAGATTTCCAAAATGAGTGTAATGGCAGGTATTAACAGTGCCATCAATCAAAAAAGCACATGTCCGTGGGTGTGCTTGGCAGGAACTGGGGGGCAGGCCTCATCTTTGATGGCTCTGCCTGGAAGGGAGCAGAAGGTGTGCTGCTTTGGTCCAGAGCTGCCTCCCCAACACAGCTCCTCTCTGCTGGGTCATCAGTTACACCATCAGATCTCACTACTAGTTTTATATTCTGGTAGCATGAAGGAAACACTAAAAAAAAAAACAAACAAACAAACAAAAAAAACAAAAAAAACCAAAACCAAACCAGTTTTAAAACAACACAAACTTTCAGTCAAACACCAGGTGCAGTATTTGATTATTACTCTTACCTACCTCCCCCCTTTTACTTACTAATTTTTCAGTTTATGATGTTTCCTTAAGGAACGTGCATTACAATAAACAAGACATGAAGCAATTCATTTATTGATGACATCTCTACAAAGTCTTAAGGAGTTGCTCAGATCAGCAGAAAATGCAACTGTAATAACTTGAGAACTTCACAATTATCCCAACTATCCTTTGCCAGTCCCTCCATAAAAGTACCTTTAAAAGGGTTGATTTAACTCAACTGTATGTTTCTACATTATTCCAGAAGCCTGCTTCAGTCAATGGTTTTGGAATCCATCACTATGGTGGTGTAAATTAGCTACATAAACCAATGAAAATTATGGAAGTCATGTTTTCTCAACACAGAGATGGTCAGCACAAACGGGCAGATTTGCAGGAGAAAGTGTTGCTTTTTCATTCTTGTCTTTGACTCAGCATCAGCTGTAACTTCTAGTGCAGCAGTTGACCTGACTATGAGCAATTCAGAAAAACAATGTTCTTCCTTCCACGTGCAGAGATCAATATATTTTCCAGCTAGGTTATATGTAAATATGTGTATTTTTCTGCTGTTCCCCAGAGAGAATTCTGCACTAGATGAGAATAATTTTAAGTAAGTCTACATTGTTTTATTATATCAGTCAGCGTGCTTCACAACATAAAAAAAAGGCCTATTTAACAACACACACAGTCAGTGTGGCCAGGAGCAGAGCATCCATGGGAACTCTGGTGTTGGAGGTAACAAAATGCCACTTCACCTTTGACCTTCTGATTGATATCCAGGAAGGTATTTAACAACTGTAAGTGGTGTGATAGTTAAGTAATCATACCATCAATGTTGAACTCGTTAGCAAGAAAAAATCCTTGTATACAAAAGGCCCCATGTGGCTAAGTATGTATTTTTCAAAGAGAAAATAATAAAGTTGTCTCTTTCATTACACATTAGTGGCTTCTCTATTCTCTGCAGGAAAATAATCACTCACTGAAGAGAGAGTATAAAATGAGACGTGTGTCAGTTAGTAGCAAATTTATTTTCAGGACTTAACATTTGTCTGGGGATTTTCATGTTAAAAAATCTGCCTCTTAAAAATATTATTTGTTTAAGGATTTGAAAGTTTGAAGTATAACAGTAAATTTAATATTATAATAAATGTATGAATGGCTGAAAGCAATTCTGTATATCCAGATAATGCAGATGGACTCCAGATTTGCAACCCATCCCTTTTGAGGCTGAAGTTGCAGCCTGTACCTGTGATTAGAGATACACTAAAGAGAGGGCAGAGAGGGATGACTCACCCATTATGGTGTCATCAGCAAGACAGGCTCGTTAGGGGAAGAAATATGACATCACTTTAATTCAGAACACTAACAACAGCTGACAGAAAGGGACAGTGAGAAGCTTTAACATATCTTAAAAACACCTTCCCCCACCCCTCCCTTTTTCCTGGGCTCAGTTTTGCTCCCAATATCTCTACCTCCACACCTAATGGTGTGAAGATGAAGGAAGGAGGGGGTGCAGTCATTTCACCAATTCTTCTTGAAAGCCAGGGGGAAGCACTTCTCTCCATTGTATCCCTGCTCCACATGGTGTCCTTCTCACAGGAGACAGTCCTCCACAAACTCTCTCCACAGTGAGTCCTCCCCACAGGATGCATTCTTCTCGAGATGCTCTAGTGTAGGTCACTTCCACGTGTTGCAGTCCTCCCAGCATCAAACTACAACAGCGGGGGATTTTTCTTCCCATAGAGTCCTGGGGGTCCTCCACAGGTGAGTCTCTGCTCCTCCAGTGACATCCATGGGTGGCAGGAAGGGTGGCCCTGCCATCTCACAACCCAATAGAGGAGGGCTTTCTGCTACAGTGCACCTCCTTCACACTGACCTTGGTGTTCACATTTGTGTCCTTCTCATAACTTCTTCTCACAAGTCCCAAACCCCTCTCAGGTTCCCCTTCTTACATACATTATCACAGAGATGTGGCCACCATCACTAGTTGGCTCAGACTCAGACAGAGGCAGGTTCGACTTGGAGCAGGAGGGTGATTTTGAGAAGCTTCTCACAGTGGGCCACCACTGCAGCCCTCTCCCCTGCTATCAAAAACCTCACCACATAAACCCAGTAGACCATGTTTTGCAGCAATTTGAGGATCAGTCCCAAATCTGCTTTGTTTTGTCTCCTGCCTCTGCTCTTTGAAGAGCCTTGTGCCCCAGGAAATACCCTCAGGAACTCTGATTCTAGGTAGTTTTTTCCATTGTCTCCTTTGAGGATGAAAAGAAGTCTGTAAAGGAATTCTTACCTTACTTTTCCCATACTATTCATCTGCAGAAAGGTTTGCCACAATTGGTTTATGTTTAGTTACTTCTCTATTGTTCCAATTAGTCACTGTGTATGATGCCAGTAGCTGAAGGAAGATGTGAGGCATGACAAAACCTATCTGATTTAGTTATCTTCCATATCAGACATCTGGTATTTGGCTGCTATATTAATTCTACATCACTGTCCTGTAACTCTGCACTGATGAGATAGACATTTTATAGTGCCAAGTAAGCACAGTCCCAACTCTGCCCTTGAGTCCATCTCAGAGAGATGCTGACAACATCTTTGCTTTGAACACAGGCCCTTATCTTTTATAGGCTCTGCAGACTTTCCCTGTATGTCCAGTAGGACCTTTTGCAAACATCAATATAACTGTAGTGGTTCAGAGGCCAATTTTTCCTTTACTGCTAATTGGATTTGTTACTTCTTGAAGGAATATCCCCTTCACAAAATCTGTGTTGATGACAACAAAGACAGATATCACTAAGCTTTTATCTTTGCTTACTGGGGATAAAGGACTGATATCTGAAGTTTAATAACATGCATAGCTTAGTATGTATCTTCTGCACTGTTTCATGAGGTTGAATCATGAGTAATCATGCCCCAAGTCTGAGATTATTAGACAGCAAACTATTCTTTCCCTAAAAAATGGATTAGTGCTCCTAAGTAATGTAAACAGTGAGAGGGGTGGTGGTGGTGGTGTTTCGATCATGTGAATGCCTTCAAAAAAATTTTCTTCATAGAAAACAGGTCAAATAATCCAACACAATATTGTTGCAGGCTAACAGCTTGACTTTACAATACCTTGGAGAGAGACTCCTTCCTTCTTATTTAAGTGCTGTGTAGGAGAAACAAGGAAGAATGTAACAGAGATTGTACGGCCAACAAAGAGTCAGTCTGAAATAAAATGTTCAAAACCCAGAATATTAAAATTAAGAAAGAAAAAAAAAAAAAAAAAAAAAAAAAAAAAAAAAAAAAAAAGTGAAAATAAGATTAAATGTTTTGAAATGTAGGTAACCATCTATAAAAATAAAACTGTGCCTTGCTGGCCAGTATTTTAAGAAAATGTGGGCAGATTTTGTTCCCTAGGTCTCTGGGTAGCTGGCAGCACAGAGAATCATAGAATGGTTTGGGTTGGAAGGTACCTTAAAGACCATCTAGTTCCAACCCCCTACCATGGGCAGGGACACCTTCCACTAGCCCAGGCTGCTCAAAGCCCCGTCCAGCCTGGCCTTGGACACTGCCAGGGAGGGGGCAGCCACAGCTTCTCTGGCAACCTGTTCCAGTGTGTCACCACCCTCACAGGAAATAATTTCTTCCTTATATCTAATCTAAAGCTACCCTCTTTCAGTTTAAAACTATTACCGAATTCTATGACTTCACTTCCGATAAAGAGTCACTTCCCATCTTTCCTGTAGGCCCCCTTCGAGTACTGGAAGGTTGCTATAAGGCCTTCCCAGAGCCTTCACTTGTTCAGGCTGGACAATCCCAACTCTCTCAGGCTGTCCTCACAGGGGAGATGCTCCAACCCCCTCATCATCTTCATGGTCCTCCTCTGGACTCACTCAAGCAGGTCTTGTAATTCTTATAGTCGGTGCCATATAGCTGAACACAGTACTCCATGTGTGGTCTCATCAGAACAAAGTAGAGGGACAGAATCATCTCCTTTGACCTGCTGACCGCAATTCTCTTGAAGTAGCCCAAGATATGGTTGGTTTTCTGGGCTGCAAGCACACATTGCCAGCTCATATTCAGTCTTCCATCCACAAAACCCCCCAAGTCCTTCTTCACAGGGCTGCTCTCAAGCCGCTTGTTACCCAGCTTGTATTTGTTCTTGGAATTACCCTGAAATATGTACAAGACCTGCACTTGGCCTTGCTGAACTTCATGAGCTTTGCGCGTTGAATTTCATGAGTTTTGAGAGTCTACTTCTCAAGCCTGTCCAGGTCCTTCTGGATGACATCCCTTGTCCCCACTGCACTGACTGCACTACACAGCTTGTTGTTGTTGGCAAACTTGCTGAGGGTACACTCGATCCCACTGTCCATGTCACCAACAATGATAAACAGTGCCAGTTCCCACACTGACCCCTGAGGAATGCCACTCATCACTGCGCTGCATTTGAACATCGAGGCATTGACCACAACTCTTTGAGTGCAAACATCCAGCCAGTTCTTAATCCACCAAGTGGTCCAGCCGTCAGATCCATGTCTCTCCAATTTTGAGACAAGGCTGTCATGAGGAACAGTGTCAGATGCTTTGCACAAATCCAGGTAGATGACAGCAGTTGATCTTTCCTCACCCACCAAATTTGCAATCCCACCATAAAGGCCACTAGATTTGTGAGGCATGATTTGCCCTTCAGGAAGCCATTTTGGCTGCCACCAATCACCTCCTTATTTTCCATGTGCCCTAGCAGTTTCCAGGAGGATTCACTCCATGATCTTGACAGGAACAGAGCTGAGATTGACAGGCCTGTTCTTCCCCAGGTCTTCCTTTTTTCCCTTTTTAAAAATAGGGTTTGTGTTTTCTCTTTCCCAGTCATCAGGAACTTCACTGAACTGTCACAGCTTCTCAAATGTGATGAACAGTGGCTTAACCACTTCATCCACCAGTTCCCTCAGGACCTGTGGATGAATCTCATCAGGTCCCATAGACTTGTGCACCATCAGCTTCCTGATATGGTCTCACATATGATCTTCTCCTACAGTGGACAGTTCTCCTTTGTCCCAGTTCCCACCTTTGCCTTCTGCAACTTGGATGATGTGGCTTGGAGCCCTTGCCAGTAAAGACTGAGTCAAAGAAGTTGATAGTACCTCAGCCTTGTCCATATCCTGGACAACCAGGTCTCCCACTTCCTTCCAGGGAGCACCCACATTTTCCCTAGTCTTTCTTTTATGACTGATGTACCTATAGAAGCTTTTCTTGTTGCCCTTGATGTCCACGGTCAGATTTAATTCTATCAGGACTTTAGCTGTCCTAACCTGATCCCTGGCTGCTCAGACAATGTCTCTCTATTCCTCCCAGGCTACTGTACTTGCTTCTACCCTCTGTAGGCTTCCTCTTTATGTTTGGGTTTGACCAGGAGCTCCTTGTTCATCCATGCTGCAGGTCTCCTGGAATTCTTACCTGACCTCCTCTTTGTCAGGATGCATAGCTGCTGAGCTTGGAGGAGGTGATCCTTGAATACCAACCAGCTTTACTGGGCCCTTCTCCCTCCAGAGCTTTATCCCATGCTACTCTACCAAGCAGATGACTGAAAAGGGCAAAGACTGTTCTCTTGAACTCCAGAGTAGCAAGCTTGCTGTGTGCCCTCTTTGCTGTCATAAGAGTCTTGAACTCCAGCATTTCATGGTCATGGCAGCCAAGACTGCCCTTGAGCTTTACATTCCCCACCAGCCCCTCCTTGTCGGTCCAGCATAGCACCTCTCTTCATTGGCTTTTCTGTCACCTGAAGAAGAAAGTTATCATCAACATATTCCAGGAACCTCCTGGACTGCTTATGCCCTGCTGTGTTGTCCACAGCAGATGGATTAGGACATTCTCACCCCACTGCCACACTCTTTGACATTTCTTTTTGCTGACTAATCCATTATTGCATTTCCTGTAGGCAATCTGTTTATCTTAATATTCTTTCTGTCCATTTTGGTACTCACTTCCTTTCTATTATTGTACACACAGGCCTGTGTTGAAATAGGTGTAAGAATGTAATGACCAGCCGTTCCCTGTCAGAGCACACATTCTTCCAACCCTATAGTGGTTAATAGATTGACTTAAGAAACACGGCACACACTGATTGTGTCCAACCACACCTTCCAGCAGAAGCTGTAGGAACTTCCTGGACCAAAGGTTACATCAGAATCACTGTCCACAACAACTGCCAGCAATGTAGACCTGCCCTGTTCCCCATCACTTGGTCTGAGACAAGGAATCTTACCATTAGGCCAATCCTTATAGTAATATAAACACATCTTGTAGTGCTGCGATCTGCACAGAGATGATATAGTGTACTTATTTGTCTGTGTATTAATGAATGTTTTATTATCAGTATTGCATTTTGATGGATATGGCATCACAATAAGTGCAAGTTACTTGTCATTCTCAGGTTCCTTACTGAGCACCCTTTTCCCCTTTAATGTGAGGGTTAGAAGCAATAGGTTACACGAAAGATTTAATATATCATCAATTCCAAATTCATTAAGAACTGGTAGATTAATATCATCTCATCTTGGCAGTTTGAGTACTATACTGTTGATTGATTTTTGTTCCTGTGGCAAGTTGATCCTAGACAACTGCACCCACCAGTTGCTACTCCCCAGTGGGATGGGGGAGAGAATCAGAAGGGCAAAAGTCAGAAAAACTCATGGATTAAGATAAAGAAAGTTTAGTAAGTGAAGGGGGAAAAAGAAAATAGAAAGGAATGTGCTGTATGTAACAGCTATGCTAACTCCTTCCCAGCCCGACCCAATACAGTCCTAAAATCTTAATTTCTTGTGTTTCAATGGTCTGCTTTTATGACCATTGCCCATATTGTATATGCAATGTTCTTGCCTCCCTGTAGTCTCTCTTAGCTGCCATATTTTGTGATATATTTTTCTCCTTTATGTCTTTCCTCTTTCTGTGAAGTAAAAGTGCAAAGAAGCTGTATGAGTCTCTCTTTCAAGCACCATTGTTGGTTCCAAAATTAAAATAATTTTCTCATTTACATATGTTTTTAAAATCTTGTATCTAAGAAAGTTACACAAATCCTTAAAGCTGAAAAAAACCATAACTTTTTCAGCATTACTAAGAATCCCACTTGTTTTCATGTCAATAAATAAATTTTGCTGGAATTTGGAAAAAAACTTTTCATTGTATCTTATAGTTCATGATGCTTAAGAAAAAAAGTTTTTCACTAGGGAAAAATAAGCAGAGGAAAAAGTGAAACAGGTATACTCCCACTCAGATTAAATAAACAAAATGGTTTGAAAAAAAAACATCATTTCTGAAAGGTCTTGGGAATTATAAAACAATATGTTTCCTCACACACATTTAAACAATGTGTTTCAGCATAGGTGTATTTAAAAATAGTTATTTCTCTTCATTGGTTTATTATAAATAATATAATAAATAATAGTTTATTATAAAGAATAAACTGATGAAAAAATGTAACTACTTGGTTACACTGGATGACAACATTGGATGATTCACATGTACCCTACAGGGTTGAAATTGTAGGCTGGATCTCATTTCATGCCTAAGGTACTGTTACTTTTTATCCTTTACACTTAGAACTGTTGGCAGAGGGTAGGGGACGCATTGGCTTGTCAAAAAACTATGGATCTGCCAAAGGTCTTCTTGCATTTGTCGAGCTCAGTGAGCTGTGCATTAACACACATCACAGCTGATGAAGCTGTACCCTTGTTATGACAGCCACAAGCACAGCAGGAGCCACTGGGAATACTGGTCCAAGCTGGCTGCATGACCTATATATGACAATCACTCAGATCTTCCTTTCTCAACCTGTGAAAAACAGGGTGTAGTAGTTATGACCAGGCATCTCTGGACACAGCCAATCTCCTAGTTTCTTATCAACCAAGTTTAAAGTCTTGATATTCTACTGTGATTTCATAAATACTTTTGGTCTTTAGAATCCTCATGGCAGTTGGCAGAGGTCAAGCATCCTTGCCATGTTGTTAGGTCCATCAGGCAGCCTTTAACACTCATTATGAAAACACAGACTAGGTACCATGAGATCTCTGACTATATACTCTGTGTTAACCTCTCACATGCAGGCTTTCACAGGCTGTAACCATGATGTAGTTTAGTTCACCAGGGGTTACGCTAGCCCAAACTGCCCTGTATTTACAAATGTGTAAAGTCTCACAGACAGGTGAGCTTAGGTGTCTACCTTACTGCTGCACCATGTGCTTTTTCTACAGAAAAAATGTAAGGTAATTGAGTTAGTTTTCAATGATACAAAAGTGTTGAACTCTCTGCATTTACTGTCATGAGGAACAAGGTGACCAGCTGTTCTGACCAAAGGACCTTAAATCTCTAAAAGCTGCAGAAATTATAGTTTTCTATTCAAGAAAATACAATCAGCTACAAAAATGGACACTCATCCAGCAAGAGTTTTCTTCTTTCCATAAACATCTCCCAGTATTTTAATATTCTATCCATACTTAGTAGTACCAGTTCTTAAGGATATGCTAATCCTTAGAAACAGGATATCCCAGCTACCTGAAAGGAAAATCATGCCTCTCTCATAATTTTCAATAGCTGTTTGAGGCTGACAATAAACATAGTCTGTATGAATATTTTAAAATCTTATACCTTTACATCATTTATGGTCATTTTTAGCAGATTTTTCATGTTGCCTGTTTCCTCAATGGTTCTTCTTTTATTACATAGTAAGCAAGTCCTTTGCTGTACCCAAATGAGAATATAACATATTGTTTGTTCTGTTTACAGTGCCACCTGACTGCAGTGATACAGAGCAAGCGCCCAGCTTGCTACCAATTTAACAACACTTCCAAAGAGTGCACAGGAAAAAAAACATCAGCATTGTTGTTGGCCAGAATATCCCTGAGAGACTGTAGAAAGTCAGACATGTAGAACTTTACATGGACTGCGTTACCCCATAGGGCTGGAAACTTTATAGAAACTGCCACATGCTTATTGCAGCTATTAATTTAGTCAGACCTTTTTCGGTCAAAACATACTGTAATAGGCTTCTTCCCTTTCCTGCTATGCAGCCAGTGAACAGAATGCTATCAGTAATGGGATGTCCCTTTGCAAGGCCGCATGAGTCTTGTGGCACCAAGAATAACATCCACTGAATGCCACAGCAAAGAGAGAACTGAAACTTGAAAATGAGTCAACAAGTCAGTGTTCAGACTTCTCAGCATAAGACAGGTAAATGTAAAAAGAGGTGTAGTGTCTGCGCAGAACATTGCACAGCAGGTGGAAGGAAATGGGAAAGAGTGAAAAAGAGAAACTTGAAGGATCAAGAGGAAAGAAAAGGGAATTAGTATTTTTAATAATCGTTTGTCAAAAAGAGAAAGAAATGAAGATGCAGAGTGTTGACTGATTTAGATTTCAACCTCTCTTTATACTCCTGAGTATTTTTATCTCCAAAGATGCTTATTAGATGAGCAGTAGATGTACTAGCAAGTGCGATGTGGAGTTATGTCCTAAAACGTACTCTGTGGATTTGCCCTAAAATAAAGAATCCAGTACCAGACATTCCAAATTTCAAGGCCTAACTTGGGAACCAAAACCTCAAATACACAGGTCATCTGGTTTGCAGATTCAGATGTCCAACATTTTCAGGTTAAAAATACTCAATTAATATCTCTCATAATTAATTATATCCATCCCAAACCAGAAAGACAAGTTGCCACAAAGGATTGCTAATAGGGCTGGAAAACTCTTGTACTGAGATTTTTAATTTATTTTTTAACCCAGACCAGGTGTTTAATCTCAGCCTAGCTGTTGACTACTAGACATACACCTGTTGTCAACACTAATTGGCACATTTGGTACCAATCTTAATATGAAGTTCAAAAAATAGATGGCTGTAGATCCTGGCACATACTTCTACCTCTGCACCAAAAGGCCGACTAGGAATAATTGGCAGGAAAAAGCCTATCTGTTTTGCCCATGAAGTATCTGTGCTAAAGAGGATTTCAGCTACCTGGCTTCACAGTGTGGTACTTCCACATATGTTAAATTCAGTTGAAAAAAAACAGGAAGGAAAAATTAACCTTTCTTATATCTGTCCTCATTTAGGACCCTCCAGTAGATCTAGCATTTCCATGAAACAAATGTAATGAAATTTTCATTAAAGGAAATGAAGTTCACCAGAATATTATTTATGTCTTCATAATCTTTCTCCTAACTCCCATATGCATCATAGTTGTTAGGGATTTGATTCCATATGTATTCATACCATAACAAAAATTATTTTGCTTTCATTTGACACTTTTTGGTACATTGATTAGGAAAGATTTTTAAAAGATATAAGTAAAGAAAAAAAATTGAACTTTTAAAAATCAATTTTGTTTCAGCATTTGGAATATGCTAAATTGACTGAGAAGCGTCTTAAACATAATCTCTTACTAGTTCAAAGGTTTTGTGACATGCAGGTTAAATGCTGTATTTTGACAGAATGTTTTTATGTATTTGCTTTTAATACACAGTTTTCCAACATAAATAAAAAAGTTATGAGTCTCAAGAATTCTCAGAGTACTTACTGCTCTAAGAAACTTGACTTACTGCTTTGCATAACTATAATATTGACATATTATATGTCACCCAACTAAACTCAAAAGCACATTTTCATTTTGATGTCTCATGGGCACATTTTAACTCTGCATTTAACATGCATACTTTCTTGCGTCTTGCTATTTCCTGTCTCTTTTTTTTTCTATTTCTTTTTTGACTGTTTAATATAGAAAAAATTAAATATTATTTTAACCTTCCTCAGACCAGTCTTACATGAAATCCATTAGCTTAACTGTGGGTTAACTCTTAGCCGTATTGTGTTCCCCCCTTGACATTCTAAATACGCTAACAAAACTTGCAGAGAACTCTTCTAGCTTGCAAGAAAATTGTACAGATGTTTTCCCAGATGCCAGATGCTGTTGTAAATATGACTCCCATCGAAATAATGCAAGCCATAACAATAAGGAAAGGAAAAGTAGTGTGTCATATTTGGGAAGATCTTCATTTGGCTTAAAATAATTCTGTCTTTAGAATATGAGCTTAGGGTTTGACTTGCAGTGCAAACTAAACCAAAGGCCTTCAATGAACTTTATCTGGCCAAATGTATATTTTAACATTTGCGTTACTTGACTAGATCATAATCACATGATTTTTCTTACTCTAGGTGTTACTTTTAAGTGCAATAATTATTTCCAGAAATACCTGGGATTTTTTTCCTACAAACAATGGGGATGAATAGTTTATGTATACGTCTGTCTTGTACAGGTTCAGATTAATTACACCCTTAACATCCAAAGGATAGAGGGGTGCTAGTGTGCACACTGCCATGAATCAGAGGGGACTACAGTACTTCTGGAGCAATAATGGAGGTTACAGAATTTGCCCCAGTCACATGTGGCTTCAAATTACGTACCCTGAGTGGAGAGATGCTTTGTGTGGGTTTTCAGACTCTGAAAGAATAGTTTTGAATCCTTGTTTTAGGGAAAAATAAGTCAAACAGGAAGAGCCAATATAGTGGTCAGGACACTAGTAAGTGCTGCTGCCATCAGGTGCTTAGAGGCACCAGCTTTCGTAATGTGCAAGAGTGAGGCTGAGATGACGTGTTTGTTGTCTGTTACAGCATCCTTGGGATAAACAAAAAAGAAAGTAAAGGAGAGAAAGCTGGTATAAGAATATTTGTTGGGTATGACCACATCTAGCCTGAAATTTAGAGGAACATTTCTAACCATCAGAGAAATAAGGTGAAAGGATATATTTCTAATGGGAATACTCTAAGTGAGAAATGGTTTCTTGATATGCCTACAAGTTACGTAAAGAATCATATAAAGTCATGTCTGTTGTAGCAAGGGCTAGAATCTACAGTCCTGCAAATTGCACCCATGTGATACATTTTTGCTGTAATATAGCCCTGTGCCCTTAACTTTTTATCTTTTGAGGCCACAAAGTTTTTTTAAAGAAGTTAATTACTTTAATATTTGATTATTCAAAGACTGTTTTGTAAGTTGTGATTAGATATAAATGCAGAGAAACATATTAGCCAATTAACTACTAGTGCTAGTATGTCCTGATTTATAGATATACAGGGTCCACAGTCTGGTTCAGAGTTGTCCAAATCAATGATCAGGAACTAGCTCTTCCTCATTCTAGCACTGTTTCTGCTGCAGGCACATCCCCCTAAATAACCCTATCTTAAGTACACAAACAGGCTCCTTCTAGCCTTACTTGAGTTGCTCAGATTTCTAATTCATTTAATTGACATGATTTGCATGACACAAAGAAATCATAATCTCTGCAATCCCTTTTGATCACTCAAATGTGCCTAAAAAATGACAAGGATTAGGTTCTTTCTCAGTCTTTCAGATTATGAGGGTTAATGCTAACACAGAAACTCTATTCCCACAGCACTGCAGCAGAAATAAAATGTTTTTAAATTAATTTATCACTAGCTCCCACTAGATATTTACTCATAAAGCAGTCCCTGATTCAGGAACATCTTTGAAGCTGACTTTTCAAAAGATGCAGCATAGGAAGATCCAGATAATTTTCTAGTACAAGTAGAACTACAAAATCTGAATCACAAATTACTTTCTTTAAAAGGCTGATACACTGTTTCTGTTTAAGTGCATTTTACTGTTGGAACTCACCCACAATGTGATGGAAGGCACCTATATAATCTCTCAAAACTATTGTGTGTAAAGCCTTGGAAGAAATTCTAAAAAGAATATAAAAAAAAATGGAGAATAAATTACAGGAAGTGATTACATGGACTGATGCCTGTGACAAAGAGGGGCATGTCCAGAAGGGCCAGATCATAGAAAGCCTCTTTTTACAGAACTGCTGACTTGCATCGTGACTGGGAGCCAGCTACGCAGTGAAAATCAGGCTAGAGCACCTTAATGAAAAAGATCATCAAACACTACATTATAACAGACATCACTAGTCTGAAGTCTAGAGACTTTTTCCTGACCTCAATCAGTTCATAAATGGTGGCAGACATCAGTCCAGACAGGAGCAGAAGAAAAGCGAGAGGTCTGGAAACAACATACAATTCCTCTGTTCTCTGCCATCTATGCTTTATACCTCTGTACAATGTTTGATTCATAGCTATTGCCTTTGGGGGTAGTAGTGACTAGTTACCTCCTCATAATGCTTTTGTAATGACTTGAAGTTATGTTCAACAGTCATTTATAGCTGTTTACCATACTCTTGCAGATTGGTTTACACTGGGCTCAGAGCATTATTACTTTGATTAAGGTGACTCAAATATAAAGCTTGTATGATTCTGTTTCATGCTAAAATAGCATGGGCTAAACCCAAGGGAACAAACAATTCAGGAAAATAACTAGAGATGTACCACACCAGTGATAACTGGTAACTCACACTAGCATGGAAAGAAGGTAGCCTCTAGGGCAAATCTCTGTGCAAAAGTGGAAGGGTAGCAGAAGAAGAAATCTGATCTCACTACAGAAAGTCTTTCACACAGGCGTTCAGAGCTACTTTTTTCCAGCAGTCAGTACTCAGTTGAGGAATAAATTAAGCTTCTTTTGAAAAAAACATGAAAGCAATGATTGTCTTTAGCTTAATGGGTACACTGAAGCAGCATCAATGATGTGTGATGTAGTTTATAAACCTGAGAAAATGCACACTATAGTATCCCAGAGGGACTGGTATGAACATTTTTTCCTTCCATGCATTTTACAGTCTCTACCATCTTCATAGAGAAATTTATTTTTTCATCAATTGCTAATGAAAAGACCAAAATCAGGTTTTCATTAAGTTACTTCTGACTAGAGAAAGTTTTCTGCTGTAATGTAATTTTTCAGCTCATGTTACACCTGGGAGGCAATATCTTGAAACCTCCACTGGAAACCCCAGGTGACATACTGCCCACACTCCAGACCAGGCACCTGTCACGCACCCACCAGCACGATGTGTTTGACTCACCAGTGACTGCGCAAGAGAAAGAGCATCTCTTCCAGGTGGCTGAAGGATTGCTGTGCTGAGGAAAGTGTGGGAATGTTTGTGAGAGAAGCTGTAAGGAAAAGAAGATCAATTAAAATGTGGAACCAGAAGACAGAAGAGGAAGGACAAGAAGGAAAGCATTGATCCCTCCACTTTGTCACCTGACCTGTAGTGTGACAACACTGGTGGCATTGGATCTTTTCTGCCAGCATAGAATTGGATAACAGCTTTCCTTCACAGTCCCAATTTGGATGGGCCAGGTGACTGAGCATCAGGGACTTGAGATCCTAGACACATCTACCTGGAGACTGTACCTCAGTGTGGATGATCTTCAGAGCAAAAGCATGGTAACAAAGGACACTCCATTAGAAAAGGGAAGGACCATTAGAGTGATAGTTGAAGGATTCTTCAATAAACTACAAAACTGCATGGGCAGCTAAGCACCACAGACTTTAACTTAATGAAGCATTTCCCTGCGCATAGCTACTGTGGGCATGCTAAATATTTACCAGCTGATACAGGATCAAAGATGTAGCAACCAGCTGATCCCTATACAGTGTCTCTACATCTTCAGCATTGACATTTTGCAGTTTTTAGATAGCAACCAGCCAAGTGTGAATGGCTCCTGCCTCAAAGATTCCAGTCATGCAGAACATCAGCAAGCGTGTTTTAAGCAATGACTACTCCCTTGCATGATCTATTTATTCTCAGTGAGACAGAAATCAGAAAAGATGATGTTTGCATGGGGCAGATTCAGTGTATCTGTCACAGCAGCTTGGCAGAGTGGTGGCTTGCTCATGTCAAGTCTTCCCTCAGGCTGAGAGCCTGGTTTGGCAGTAATGCTCAGACAAAGCCACATGCAATAGGGAGCTGATTAATAACCTACCTTGCTGAAAATGGCAGCTCCACTGAAAAATCTCACATCCACATATTATCCCACCTACAGAAAGAAACTTAATTTAGGTGAGCCAGTCTCCTCTATTCATCCATATCTTTAGCCCCCCTGGGTTCAGCTCCTCAATGAGTCCGGCTGGCAAAGTACAGAAGCACAAAACAGTCTGCACTTTTGAAAAGTATCCAGGGCTAAAGAGGGACTAAATACATATGGATTCATCAAGTCCCTTCATTACTTGCAAACTACCCATAGAAGCTGATCAGATAAAGTGCTTCTAAAGGAAAGCAACCAGTTTCATTTCCCTGTTCTACACCAAGAGAATCCAACCTTACCTTGTTCCTCACTACCTGCAGTGCACCTGTATGCTTGTAGAAATAACTGCTCCCCTACAGACACACTTACACATCTGTAGACATATCAGCATGCTTGTAGATATTATTCCTGAATGATATAGTTTAATATATTAAATGCCTTTATCTCCAAAACCAGTCCTCACTGAGGATATAGCTCCCAGCATAGCACAGACGGAACAGTGTGCTGCTGGTGAGTGGCAATGCAGAACTCAGAAAATCAATGCAGAACTACACCCTGCAGGTGTCTGACTGTGTCACCCCAGTTGTGCTGTCACCTTAGTCTTGATACACAGGCCATCAGATGCAGCAAGCTTAAAGGCTTCTCTCCATGTGAGAATAGTGGGTGAGTAATTTTACAAAGCACAGAATGAGAGCTTGCAAAATTCCCCAAGTAAAAACTTCAATAGCTTTTTTATACACACTACTAACCTGAAAGTCCTTCCAAAGTGTTGTCTTTCGTTTAGAAACTCTCTCCTTGCTTTCCATTTTGGCAACAGCTCTGATTCTGTGTTGCACAGACAGAAGAGACCTGCATTACTAAATACAGTAAATAAAAGCTTTCCAGCTTATATAGTTTCAATTCTGCTTTTAACACGTCTGTGATTTTGGGGTCATTTGGTCTGTTAAAACTACACTAGGGCAGTAGTTAAGGACAATCCAGTCTCAAAATTTCATGTCACCTTACTGAACGAAATAAGTAATAATACACTTGCCAGAAGTCTCCATGAGTCAGATGAGTCACTTCAAATACAATGCTTCATAATAAAGCCTAATTTACTGGTACTTACAGTTCTGGATAGCTGAGGTTTTCTCAGGCACAATGGAATAATTGGTGCTTCCAAAAAGTAAGTTTAACAAAAAAAAAGTTTGAATCACAGCTGGTCTTTCCACATACTGTATGTTCAACACTGACATTTGAAACTAAGTTCTCAAGAAGACTCAGTTTGAGTCCTGAGAACATCATATTACTTTCTTGGAATTAAAAAGAAAATGTCTGTAGCTGTGGTTTAACCTTAACTACTAGCATCCAGCTCTGAACACTGTTCAGTCAAACTAAGATAACATTCCTGTGCCATCAGGGTCTTGTGGAAAACAAGCTGATGCACCCATTACATCACCAACATCCAAGTTCATCACTCAACAAAGGATGGTTTGGATTAAGTTTCACACAGTGCTGCCATAGCTTGCTGGGACAGCTATTTGTTAATTCCCTGAGGAAGTCATAACATAGCCTTCCAGCAATGTCAAGTACACAAGCTGTGGCATGCCCTGGAAAGACATTTGATTGAGTCCCATTTATGAACTCAGAGACTGCCAACTAGTTTTGATGAAAAAATCTTGAAGTTCACATTGCAAGCATTGAGAAATAGGAGATAAGATTCCACTGGCATGTACAAGTTACTGCCACAAACCTCCCATTAAGTATATAGCAATTTTCACCCAACATATCTTATTAATACAGCACGACAGAGAAATATATTATTATTGCTTCTGCATCTGCACTGCTTGCAAATTCCTTGGCAGCTCCAAGGCTCATAAGGTTCACTGCCCACAGCACAATTGTTCCTCTAACACTTCAAGAAGGAATACAGACTTATTCATTTTTCCTCTCTTTCATTTATATCTGAAAGAATAACAACTGAGATCTACAAGTGTTTTCAGCTTGAGCATCATGGTACCATTTACGCATCATGTAATCAGAGTAGAATACCAACATGTTTAGTCAAGCAAAGGTCTCCTAGGGACGGAAAACTGGGTATACTTATACCCACATTGTTCACATCCTGAGCCAAAAAAAATGTGTTCAGCAATATACTGCCAATTTTTAGGAAGGATTACCTCATGAATGGCATCTTCTATGAGATACACATCAAATCACTGCAGAAGTTATCAACTTCCCCAAACACATCAGCTCCACTCATCTGTTCCAGGCACTCAAAGATTAAAACACATAGAAGTGAAACTTAGCTGCTCATTTAGGAGAGTGCTTACAGTAATAAAGAATCCACTCAAATTTTTGAATTATTACCAGAAGCATGGGGGGAAAGAAAATCTCAACATCAGCACAAATTATACAAGGGAGAAAGAGAATTTTTATTAAGAGCAACAGTGGAAAAATGTTCTTACAGGCTGAAAACATATAAAGCACTAAAAAGTTCAGACAGATCTGTGTAGTTAATAGGACAAAAAAATAAAGGTTAGTTAATAAAATTTTCTGAAAGTTAGTTCTTCATTGTGTAGCAACTAAGATGTAATGTTATCAAAGCTGGAGGGGAAAAAAAGAAAGTATATAGAAAGATTAAAACCAATGACACATAGATTGACAGTTCTCAATCTGGTTTCTAAAGAAATTTAGTTTGCATAATCATACCTCCTTCATGGCTTTAGCTGAATGCGTCTTCACTCTTTTTTGCAGTAATTGACCATTTTCAAGTTAATTTGAAAGAGCACAAGAGAGATTTCCAAATTATTAACTTCACATTAGTTCTGTGAAAAAAGTACCCACATGGAAAAGAAAACCCAAAATCTGTGTTTCAGGGTAGAAAGGGGAGAAAAACAAGCAGTGGCACACACTTGGCAGTAGTTGATGGCCACTCAACTAATAATCATTGTCTGTTTTATCATTGCACCTATCCCCACACTACCTGCAGCAAGCAATGACTTTCCTTGGGGAAGAGATTACAGCTGTGATGGGAGCCAGACACTGGGAAAGAAAATGAAAGGAAAACGGGACATACATTAAGAAACTAGGCTCTGCAATTTTCTTCCTTATAAAAAGAAAATCAAAGAAAAAGATTCTTTTTCATCGTGGAAAATAGCAGCTTTTCACTTTAAAAAATATTGACATGGTCAGTATTGCAGCAAATTCTACCACAGGCAACAGATAATAAATGTTTATTGTTCTTCATATAATACAGAGAAGCAACTGTATAATGCATAATGCATATTGCAAGTATGCTTTCATACAGTAAGCAATAAGATCTGAAGCTCACTGGCCTTATCACGCTTTCCACTCCATCAGGAACTGTACAGAATTTCTGCTTCATTCTCCCAGATGGATTTTTTTTCTTTCTGGTTTAATATATTTCATTGTATGAAAGAGGTGTTTTGTTTAACTGTGTGAAATCTAACTAGGCCAGGATGTATTAAATCTCAGAAAAGAGTATTTTGTTTGACCTAATGACTCTGTTCTTGGGTGTTGGAAAAATAAAACTTTATGTAAACATCTGCCACAATTTTGTTTAGGGATTTTAAAAGTGAAATGAGCACTTAAGTTTTCTAAGACTGCCTGACTGACACAAAACCATTACCTCTCACAGAAGTGAACTCTTTGGCTTCTAGAATGAGAATTATATTTGAACATGAAACAAGTAGGATAAAATATCATAACTTGCTCTATTTTTATGGTGCCTTTTCTTTCTGTGCCCTAGGTGATGCCATCCTCAGCTCCCGAAAAAGAAAACCCAAGTAGACATCCTTCACCCCAACTCCCTGGTAATTCTGATCACAATTCTGATTCACAGTTTTCATATTAGACTTGATCACACATGAGACCTCTAACTGCAGTGTATAATAAAATGAAAATGCAGTAGGTAATCTGTCCTTTGTAGTGCCTTAGCAATATACTCTTCTTTTTAGAGGTCTTGGCCTAAGAAAATTCTGTAACTAAACTGTGTCACACGAATTTCGAACTTCACTCTGCAATATTCTTGTTAAAATTTGCTTTCAGCAAATATTGACTCATTTAAACTTAAAAATTATGCTTATGACAGTATTCTCAGAAGCAGAACACAGAAGATTCACATTAGTAGATGGATCAAAAAAATCCATCTTGAATATGCATAGAAAGTACTTTCTAGTATTTATTAAGCTTTAAAATTCTATTCCTTATGTGAAATACTGCCAGTAAATTTCTCATCTGTTAGTAATACTCTAAGACATTACCTGTGAATGTAAAGTTGTACATTTCTGCATCAAAGTAGTCCTTCATATGAAAATTAGCCACTAGCCTTAGAACTTGGAGCTTGATTTGAATTTTAAGCTGGACCTTTTTTTTCACATGCAACATAACCTGTAAGGAAAACAGCAGAATTTAGCTCTGCAGATCTCTGAGAAGTAAAGAAGAGTCTGTACTGGTTTATTCATTTCTGCTTTCAGCTAAGCACAGCTCAGACAAGCCTACTTTCAGCTAAGCACAGCTTAAAACACCTAGACTATGAAACCATGTTCTTTTTGAAACCAGTGTCTAAGAAGATTAGCAGACTATTTGAATACAGTTTCCAAATAACTGCACAGGTGTCCAACTTTAGAGACTTTCTAAACAGGCAGACAAATATGTCCCAAGAACCAGTGACTAAAAATGAAGATTGAAATAAAAATAAATTGCAAATATAATCCAACTCCTTAAGAGTGACTGTAACAAATCACTGGAACACAAGGGAAGTGGTTCATTAGTCATCAGCTTTAAATTGGATGTCCTTCTGAAAGATATCTGTAACAGCCACATATTATTGAAGCTGATAGTTTTCAATTACATAGCATGGAAAATAATAACCTTCTCCACAGGAGTTACTGACTGAAATTTGATGATTTACATTATGCAAGTATTCAGAAGAGATTGATCATAGTCCTTTCAAAATTTACATGTTAGTACTGTATTTTTTTACTATATAACCAGATCAGGATTTGGCCCATAGGGAGATGAACTGCTGAATCAGAAGTTACTACCATTTTTACATTGTGTTGTTATTATAGTCACAATTTCATGCTTAGTTAGATTGCTCAGAGTATATTTTTCATTCTGAAATACAACCAACATTTACGTGTTTAGCCTTCTTTTACAAACGATATTATTAAAGCTTAAATCTAATGGTACTGTAAAAATATACTGCCTTTAAGAAGGGAAAAACACTAACCATGGTGTTGTAGATAACATTAAATTATATAACTGGTAAAAAAACTTTTCTTGTTTTAGTTGTGTTAAATGCCCTTTTTTGTTTATGTCAAAAGATATAAACTTAATTACATACTTGCATAAGGCTAATGACTCTTGAGAACTCTGCCACTTTAGTCCCTGTCCATCTTTCCTTAACATTCATAAATACTGATATTATTTTCTACAGTCTTAGACTTTTCTGAGAAAATTCCCACTGACTGTAACAAACATCTTGTCTGATCCCACCTTGGTTTGCCTGCAAGCTTGTTTGGCTATATAAAATTTTGTTTCCATCTACTGACATAAGTTCTTAAGAAGTATAAATCTCTGTTGGTATATTTGCAATGTTCAGAATAATTTATTATGGTCTAATATTTAGATCAACTATCTGTCTTTGATATATCACTACCTTCTAGCCTGGTGTCCTAAGAAAATTAGGTCTGTGCAATCATGCTGTCTGTTTGCCAGTCCTCTCCAACAGCTTTTTAATCTGTTGGCCATTTTAATTCAAATTTGATGGAGTGAGGTAGAGTCTTCATGACATTATGTTCACTGGGGTTTTGTGAAGATTGGTGATCTGGGTGAAGGAAAGGCATCCTCTGATGTACTGAAGAAACAGCAAAGTTGGGGATGCAGAGACAACAAAGGAGAGCTGCAACAGAGAAGTTGGTAATGATGTGGGGCTGCCATTACTACAAGGGGAAAATCAGGGGGCAAAACACAAAAATCTGGAAAACTGACAGTCCATTTCATTGCTAAACTCCATGATTTCCAGTAGTTTCATTTACATATTACCACAATATTACTAATGAGAGAAGTCAATAAATCATCTCTAGGGAACCTGCATTTCACCGTTTAAAATAAATTTCTTCTATTCAGTTCTAGCTGATACATTTGAATACAGAGGTTAATTTTTCACAAGTGGAGAAGTAGTGATATTAACTCTGGTTCTGCCATTTGATAACTATTATTCCTTTCTAAGGTCTACACTCAGAAGTCTCAGTCCTTTCCCAACGTAAAGTGACCAGAAAAGCAGTGGTCAATGTCTCCTTTCAACAGCTTTCCTTAGCATCTGCCAATTCTTTTTCAGGCTGATGTGGATGCACTGTATGTTGCAGATCTGAAAGCTGTGTATTTACACCTTGCTTTCAGGTGAGAAGAATCACAAAAATAAAATTTACAAGAATAGTTGCACAGAATTTTTAACATTGAGCAAAGATTAATGTGTTGACTAATGATACAGAGTGCTAAGAGGTCATATGAGGAGGAAGCAGTGTGTGCCATAGACCTCATGAAATGATACACACCAAAAAATAGTTTTTAGACCCAGAAAGTATGGAAAGCTATAAGCTGAAGAGCAAACAAGGTTTCTTGCATTGTTTTCTTTCAGAATGCTGCTGTGACATATTACATAATAATTATTTCATAGGTAAATAGATCTATGAGGAACAAAAGATTTCATGGACAGACATCTTCTATGAAGACTGAGCAGTGGCTATGACCCAAACCCACCTGTAGTGTTGCAAGCTCTCTTGGAGTCCTCAGTAGAAAACAGAAAGACAATTGAACAACACTTCAGCCTCCAGCTCAGGCAGCGCCGTGCTCAGGGTAGATGTTTTGTGCTTTCAAGGCTGAGGCCAATGACTGTTTATATTGTCAATTCTGGTTGTCTCAGCCACTTGGCAAACCTACTCAATAAGTCTAGATAAAAGGTATTATCAATTCAGCCAGTATGCTGATTTCTGATTTATACTGCTACCTTTCAAGCAGTTTGAGGAGAAAAATTAAAGCTGAAGAGCTTAATTTATATGCATGGCAAATCCACTGTAATATTTCAGGTGCATGTCCCTCTTTGTGGGTTGTTCTTTTTGTTGATGTTTGGGGGGGGTGGGGGTGTTTGTTTGAAGTTTTTTATTGGGTTCTTGGTAAGCAATAATAGAAGCCAGAAATGGAAGCCAAAATCTTGTTGACCTAATCTTTATAGCCTTTCCTTCTTATTCCGACTCCTTTACCAAGATAGCTGGAAATACTTCCTTTTTGCACTGGTAGTTGTTCCTGCCAGTAGTTCACCTGCAACTGAGATGCCTAGGATAACACCAGCACCACACTTCAGAAGAAGAAAACAGGCAGATTATGAAGGGTCATGGTGGTTTAGAAACCTTTAGATTATTGATCCAATGGGAAAGGTTTTTCATAGCACGTTCAGGTGTGCAGCAGCGCAAAAGAACATGACAACCTACTGGATGATTTCTCTATTTTACCATCTTTCAGAAACTGTTATGCAAAAGTCCATAAATAAATAGTATACCATGCAAATAAAGAGATCATTCCCTTGCTGTGACGTGTGCTGAGGCTTAGTCCCTCTGCTTAGAAAAACTGATGATCTTAAACATACAACCTGGGGAAAGAAAAAAAAAAAACAAACAAACAAAAAAAAAAAAACAAAACCAAACACAAAAAAACCCCTTCACCCTAGCCTGAATGTCAACAAGGCAAAAGACTGAATTTTGCTCTCATCATACTGTGAAAGTAGTCTACATTTCAGGACACTGAAACTGGAGATTGGATTTCATTTAATGCCCAAGATCCAATAAATTTCCTGAAGGCTAAATAGGGTCCCACTGTTATTTGCAAGAAAGAATATGCATCAAGACAAGCAGCTTCCCTCCTGGTCATGGTGAGAGCTGGTGCATCACATGATCCACTGCTGTTGTCACTGACAGGGACCCTCAGGAGACTTAGCAGAAGCTGGGGCCAGGAGGAGCTGAGATACAGAGAGGGGAGCAAGTGAGACTGACAGAACCAGGCTGCCCCTTAAGCCCACTATGCCTTACAAAAGAGGAAGAGTTAGCAATTTTATGAGGTCACTCAAAGATCCATACTGACATCTTCAAACCTGGGTGCCTGAAGTCATGGTTCCTAAGCACAGAGAGACAGTATGCATGTACAGAAGAGAAGTGAGCTGCTTGTCACTTCAGAAAATAGGCTCACTCTGACTAAAACAAGGAGGCATTTAGGTGCTTAATATCTAGCTTGACAGTGTCTCAAACTGTTATGCACCTAAATGTCATTAAAAAAAGAATAGACTTGACCTCTTCAGGCACCTTTGGAAGCTACAGCATGACATGTGGAAATGATAATACCTCTTCCTGTTGTACCAGTAGCAGATGGGTCTCAATCTTATCTCAGATCCAGTAAGAATTGTTTAAAATCACATTTGAGAGAAATGCACTTCTGATTTTATTTCATTTGCAAGAATGATTTCTGTGATTCTCTACTGCATTCAGGGTAAGCAACTGTTTTTATACTGTGTGTCATTACATTATTATGAATGAACAAACCTTAATTGCATTAAGACTTTCCAAAAGCACACTTACAGAAGAGGCATTGAGGGTTCCTTTGAGTAAACTGCAGCACTCCCTCCAGCAAAGGAAATGCTTTAATTTTTAACATAAAGTTGTTCTATTTATATTATAAACCAAAGGCACTTACTATAATGCAGAGAAGCAGGATCATTACCCAAACCACTCTGACACGAATCAACTCCCAAATTTTGCCAATTCTGCTTATTCTATCGAGTAAAATTGTATCATCTTATACCCCAGTACAATCTGACACACACACAGTATGAATTTACAACAGAAACCAGGACTTCTCTCAGCAGTGGGTATAAATGAATCATTAGGGCCACAGCAGGCATTTTCCCAGTACTGTGAGGGAAAAGCAGGTGCTAACTACATCAGAGTTAGCATACCTGCAATTAAAATACTAGTCAGGGAGAAAAAGCACAAAGAAAGAGCTTATGAAAAATGACTCTACCTGCCCTGAAGAGAACAAGATAATGCTGCTTACACCTGCAGAGGAACTCTGCCTCTATCATCAAGCTTCAAGCAGAAGGGGAAGCTGAATGACAGCCTGGTCCTTTCCCTCCACTTTCCCTCGCTGTGTGCACTTGGCTCCCTGCTGGTTTGTGTGTTTAAAGAGAAGCCCTTTCTCCTGTTTGTTTTGCTGGAAGACACTGTTGGCTTTTTTCTTGTACACAGGCTGTGAAGCAGCACTCAACAGCTGACTACCCAACTATTTCCCTGCACAGCAAATTGTTGTTATAGAGTGTTTGCTAATACTTGAATATCCAAGGAGCACAAATAACAACTGCTATGTTTGTGGCTCTGCAAACAGATAAAATGGGGTTCACCTTGCCCATCTAATCCTCACTTTACCCATGATGAGATTTAAATTAGCTATGCCTAAACTGGGGCACATCCATCCTGCCCTCTGATCAAGTTGCCTTTTTCAAAGTCACCCCTCCCTCTGACCAGAGTGCAGAGCAGAAATCACTTTGTTCATGCCCAGAGGCATGTACGTAAGTCTGAAACACTGTACAAGTCTGACTAACACTGGCAGCTTTGAACTCTTTGGCCAGAAGATAATCTAAATCAGTCTTTGGGAGTGCTCATGAGTAATGTCAGTGACAGCCTCCTCCCAAAGGCATTTTGTTAATTATATGTATTTTTTGCTGGCCTCCAGCACAAGCTAGCTGTTAGAAGTAATTCCCCTTAGCCTCTCTACTCATGCCTCTAACCATAACTGAAGGTATTTTTTATTTATTTATTTTTAGAGATTCATCAAATGCCCATTTGTTCTTATTTCCCTCCTGAAATCTACCCAAGAGTTTCAGGCTCATCCAGAAGTAGGATTGATTGCATACATTCAAATGATGCCTCTGCTCAACAAAGGATTTATCTGTCTCTGGAGAAACTGCTGAACAGAGTCATCTTGCAGCTTCCCAAAGCTGCTTTTCTCAAATACACACATACACAGAGCCTCACCCCATTTCTCTCCTGTGGTGGCAGAAACAGCAGCAAGCATCCATATCGGACTCTGGCAAGGACCCAGGTCACACTGTTATCAGCTGGCAGTTCAACATCCACCTGTTTTGTCAGTGCTTACATGTGACCAAGACCAAATATTTTCAGGTTTGGCATCTTTTTTATTATTCTATTCCTAACCACTCTGTCGCTCAGTTTCTGCCTGCTTACATCCTTCACAGTCTCTTCAGGACATTGAGGTGACTTAGCTTTGATGTCAAGCAGACTTTGGCTCCATTCCTGTTACTGAGAACAGTTCTGCAGTACTGTGAGCTTTAATTTTTATAAATTAGGGTAACTTTACAGCAACTGACCATGTTACCATGGATTTACAGAAAACCAGAATCTAGTCCTCCTCCTCCAAAGAGTCGAGGGTTCTGCCTCTTCAGGTGTTGCTGCTTCATCATTTATGGTTAAAAATAATAGGTTAATAAAGTTTACCTATCTTAATTAATCCTATTGATTTATAAACTATCATCACCATATAAGCTGAATCATAGTTTCCCATGCTTGCAATCGTTATTCAGACTGAGTAGGCCCATGACTATTTCAGTCTCAAGACAACAAATATGAGCAGAGACATCACTGCAAGCATAAGTGGTGATATCTTGAGTAAAAAAGACTTGTGGAATGTCAAATGAAAGCTGGAAAATAGCCTCAAAAATTAGCCCAGATTCTGGGAGACAGATGTTACTTTGCCTAAAGCTATAATAAAGTTTTGCATAATATATTGCTTAATCTCTGTGGAGAATTAGGAAAAAATAAAAGGTCATATTTTATTTCTGGTGAGTTTCCTTGGAGCGCAGTGCCTTCGGACAGTCTGACAACTGAGCATACATGTCACAGCACATGGGTTGACTTCAGCTGTTTAGAAACAGAATCATGACTTTGAAGAAGTATTTTTTTCTCCTTGTTTGTGACTAATGTGACCCAATCTATCTGAAAATGATAGATTGGTCTCCACATCACACAGAAACAAGATTTTGAAATGCATTTAAATCCTCATTATTCTGAGTTCACAGTATGATTCAATGAATGAATTAGGAACCCTGGTGATAAATGCATAAGAGGGAATAATCTTTCCTAGAATGTACAGTGTCTTGAACTAACAATGAAAGGAAATGATTGACTGTGAGCAAGACCAACTAAGGAGTTGTGAAAGCTTAAGAATGATCTGAAAATTTCTATGAAAAAAAATCTACTTTCTTTAAACTCATATTGCAAAAGAAAAAGGAAGAATTTGTTTGCAAAAGAAATGGTTAGGGGTCATAGAGCTTTCAGCTTCAAAAAGGTAGTTACCCATTAAAAGTCAATAGTGTCCACATACAGTGAAAATGTTTCAGTCAGTTCTATTTAAAGACAGTCCTGGCACAAAGGGCAATATGCTCCACACCGCATATATCTACGGAACAAGGCGCTTGCCAGTATTTGTCCTTCTCTGTGGTTTTTCTCACAAGTAGTGCAGGGTTATGACCCTGATTCTCTTCCTCTTTGTTCCTCATCCCCTAATGGGGAGACTTAGGTTCTTCTGCCTGGATTTTGTTGGCTGCATAGAGGGGGGAGACACATTTCACCCCTTTGGGTTTTTACAGATAGGAAATAATAATAGTGGTACTAATGTAGTAGGAGTGTACCAGTCTGGTTCACTAGATGGCATTCAGGAGTAGTTTTGCTTTGAGCTAAGCAAAATGTTTTGGTATTTGCTATGATTTCAGACTATTATGCCATGATGTAACCCTGGACAGACCCACAGAAGCTCAGTTTTTTTGTTCTTTAACCCTTCATTTAAAAGTTTACATAACTTCGGCATATCAGAATTAAACAGCATTTCTGCACAAACAAGAGAACTGAGAACATGTTTTAAGGAAAAAGTTAGTTGTGTCTTGACTTAGTTTATAAATAGGGCTTTCCCCAAGAGATGACGACTGGAGCTGGTGCAACCCTGTGAGCCTCTTCCAGGTGGCATAGCACTTCTCCACCATGGTGGCTGACTTCATTGATTTGACTGAAACATATGGGTATAAAGCCACAGATCAGATTTAGTGTTTGATGAGCACCTCAGATCTTCAGAATCTGGGGCTGTAACACTCTTGGCAGATACTGATAATCTTATTACCTACATGTAAGGTAATAAGAGAAAAGGCAGTCTGAACATCATTGCTCTAATGAAAAGTCACAACCCTCACCAAGGTTCATGGATCTAAAACTGCTCTGATGTCTCTTTCACATCTTTTCAACATTAATGGGCTCAAAGTTATTTTGGTGAGTATGCTTTGGTTGACACAGAAATGGTTCTACAAGAAATTCTTAAATACTTTCCAAAATTTAAAGGAAGCTTCCACTACATCAAACCAGGAATACTGAAGTACTAATCAAAATTATTCATACTTTTCTGAGTTGCAAAAGCAGACCAGAGTTACTAAGAATGTAATTTTTTGTTGAAATTTACTAAAACATCTCTTCCTCCTCTCTCTCTTATGTCAGCTTTCCACTGAAATACACAATTAACTCTGTTGACCTAATCTTGATCTGAAGGTTGGTCTGGCTTCAGACCAACCTTCTTGAGCCAGGGCCTCTGTAGCCTGTAATATTAATTTACCATGAGAGAAACTGGTAAGTCAAAACTGAGGTGTGATTTTTAAAAATAGCATCATCAGCATAAATTCACCCGGAATTCTGTTTCCATGCCAAATCAGGAACAAGGTTCATAAGTAATCACAACCTTGACAAAACATTATTCATTCTATGTATGACGTATTGGTTCTATGAAACACTTGGATTCTGGTTTCAGTTGCCCTCTGCAGTGTGTTATTATCTGAATAGACTTTTCCATGCTGCAAAGTCCTCCAAGGTACCAAGGGCCACTCTAAATATGCATCATATAGAGTGTGAAACCATTATTTTCTTCTATAGAAGATTACTTTAGCAACTCAGCACTTTAATCAGAATCACAACCAAAGCCTGTGCCTCCAGTACAGTGCTCATGCCTCTGGCTTCAACTGAGTATTTTTGTAGACAATTTTTCAGTAAGTCTACTGCAGTTTTCTTGACTGAAGACTGCAGATGCTGGCCCAGAAATTCTCAGCAGTCCAAGATTTTTCAGTAGACATAGAAGAGAGGAAGAATATCTGAGAAAATCTCCATTACAGTTTAGATTCTGATTTCATGTGTCCTACAAAAAACCTGACCTCATCTTAAGATATGCTAAGGAGCCACAAATGTCAATGCACTTCCCAGATTCATCAGCAAAGTATTATAGTTACTTCCAGTTCAATCTAATAACTGAAGACAATAGAAGTAGAAATGAGTCTTTAATTTATCTCCATGGTCATTTGGACTTGGGGAAGGAGTAGTCACAGCAGCTAACTCAAATTTTCCCATGCAGTGTGAAATTTGATTTGTTTCCCTTCACACAAAGATAGGTTGCATCATTTGTGCAAACAAGGAAAAACAGTTTTGATCTCAGACAGCATATAAACTGTGTCACAAAAGAATTTGAGTCAGGACTCAAGGAACCACAGCCCACAGGAACAATCCACTTGGAAAATTAGTCCCTTTCCAGAGTCATGGTCTTTTCCTAGATGTTATAGAGCCAGGACATGTTCTGTATCATGCCCAGCAAGCTTTCTTAGACATTTATTGAGGCTTGACATCAGTTTCTAAGGACAGGAGGCATCAGATATCTCTTCCAGTATTAACTTCCAATTTATTAAAGGCAACACTATAGAGAAACTATTTCCTGTGATGGAAATACATCATTCTTATTGAAGCTAATGGAAACTATATGCCTGTAATGATGACAGAATAAATAGAGCCCCTGTTTCAAGCGCTGCATGCCATAGCTAAAATGTGTCCTTATTCCTTCTAAGTCTAAAGGAAGCACTTGACTTTGAAGAACTGTAATTCCAATAAAACCAAACTGATTTTAATCTACCTTTTAAAACCCAAACCACATAAATCTTTTCAGCTAGAAGAATATTATACACATGATTTCCCAATATTCTCGATAGGAGCTCAAAAAAAAAAAAAAAAAAAAAAAAAAAAAAAAAAAAAAGTGAAAGCACTGAAAGCTTCATTAATTGAAACTATTTACTTACCACAAGGAACATCTATTATGTCAAAGAATTCATATGAGCTTTTCCAAAGTAGCATGCTATATATTCAAGACACATTAGTGCTCAGCTATTTAGTGATCTTTTTTTCAGATTCAGCTACAACAGGAGCAGGCAGCTGTGTTCATACAGCTGAGGGGGCTGTGCAACATGTCTTGCTCAGATAGCCCTGCTGTTGTTTTGTTTGCTGCTATTTTTCCACATCCTTTCAATAAAGCAGCTTACAATAAGTTCCCCATCTTAAAACCCTTCTGGGAGCACTGGTGTGAATACATGAAAACATCGACCATTATCTGACAGTATGTCTTTGAGTTCTAAAAATTGCCTTTTGACTCAAATAGAGCTGTATTGCAAAAACTGAAGGCCAGAATCTGCTGTGAGTTGTACAGTGCTTATCTGTAAACTTCACTGTCATCTAATAGTATGAACAGTTTGAATCATATTGCTTAAATCCTGATTTGTGGGATTTTCACTGGGGGAAGAGGCAGCTCAGGCAAAGCAGGAGATGTAATTGATGTAAAGGAGCAGTATTACATAAAATCATGGCTTCAAAACCATTTCTTTAGTTTTCTTAACAGCCTTGGCACTGATTTTAGTGGAAAATGGAATTGACAAAAATTTCTATGTACAAAGATACACTGTATCAGATTTCTTCAGTACAAGGAAGTGAGGCTTGGAATTCTCATTTTTATTAAAGCTACAAAGTAACACAGACTCCTGGCTCATTAGACTGCAAAACGTAGTTTAGTGCTCTCTTGAGGGACTGGAGGATGATTGTTTTCAAGGTGAGACTGCAGTGAGCAAAGTTTTGCCTTTCTAGAGTTGTGCAGGTCAACTCAAGTGAGCAACAGTGCAGCTCTTTGTCAATAGCAAGTGGACTTCTGGTATTCTAACAAGGATAAATAAGAAAAACTGTTTCTCTGTATGCTTCCTTGACTAACTTATTCAGTGAAGTCTCTACTTCTGCAACACATATTTTCAGGAGTTTTAAGAAAATTTTACAAGTGCCAAACACTGAGCTAAACCTTAGGGGCTCATTAAATTATAGTTATTTAGAAACAGCAGCAGAAAATTGTAAGTTAAAGTTATGAGCATTTAGCATAAGCGTGAAGTTAAACATAACAAACAGTATTATTGAAGGATGAATTCTTGTCCATGATGATTCAGTGACAGGCTTGTCACTGACATATTGGAGTCATGGATTCATCTTGAATAACATGCTAAACAAAATCCGTAACTCCTAGTGTGTTCTTCCTACAGAGCCCTGCATATACATCTGACTATTTAATCAAATTATAACCTCGATTTCTAACTGCAAAAGGTTTTTCATAAACTTTTTCAGTGCTAGGGTAATTCAGACAGCATCAGCTCACTAATTTCTAACACAAGCTGCATGAGTGTACCTCCTTGAAAATACTACTCTCACAATCAATCCATATCTAAAAAGTCATATATAGTCTATCAGTAAATAGCACATTATTTCTATGTTAACCTGAAATTTTATTTTTAATTAGTCTTTTTTTCTCTATTTTCCCAGTATATTTTTCTCCTGGTCTTAACACTGTCAAAGCTTAAAATAAAGAAGGAGAATAATTCTTACAATTCTTACAAATAATTCTTACAATTTTACCCTTTGGCCATGCCATAAAACTTTATTTTACTGCTTTAATCCTCTAACTTTTTAAATTAAGTTCTGAATATTTAAAATAGTTATAAACATTTTCAAGTGGGATTATTCATTTTAATTACTGTTCTGTGATGACTATTTAATACATATGATCATTGTAGAGTAAGAAACAAAAATTATATTCCCACATAAAATGCTGCATAAAATTGGGAAGTGTGGGAAGTGTCTTACAAAAGCAGAGATGGAAATTAAGATTTGTACAGAAGTTGGTTTGTGATATACGGTACCTACTCTCAGTGATAATTTTGACACATCAAGTAATGTAATCATATAACTTCAGGCCTGCTGCAAAGCCAGATTTTTACCTCTGTACTCAGGTATAGCAGGTACCAACAGAAGAGCCCTAACGACTTCTTTTTCCACAAGTACACTGTCTTCATTGACCTTGAGTTGTCCGCCTGCAACAATATCAGCCAAGCTCCTCTGGGATCCTATTTTTCTTTAGTGCCCAATATAGTGTCTTCTTCTGGTTTTCCTCCCACCTCCTCATTTGCTGCGGTGACGTGTTATTCAGAGGCTCTTCTTCATCTCTTTTCAGCTTCAGGAATGCTCTCACCTCAAGCACAGAGAGTTCACAGATCTACCTCTCCACTCCTCACCTGTTCCCTTCAGCACAAACTGAAATCCTGATCTGCATCTGACACTTCTCATGGATACCTGGCTGCCAGTTTGAACAGCTTTCAACTAAGGGACAGCCTTTAGTATCTTTTCAATCCACCCTGATGCTTCAGAACCATGCTGCAATCCTGCTTGTCATCAGGTCCATAAACTATGTCTTCCTTGACTCAGAGCTCTCTCCATGTCACTCTCATTTCCCAGATATCTATAAGCCTTACATTTTATTTCTGCATATACTTTTTCTCTCCACCAATATAGATATAACTGGTGCAAGTGGATAGATCATACTAATTGCCTTTTGAGTACTGCAGCAACCTTTTCCCTGACCTTGACAGATGTACCTTTGCTTTGATAACGTCTACTCTGAACACTGTTGCAACAGTCAGTTGCCTTGACTGTGCCTCTCCTCTCTTTGCATATCTCCATTATTCCTTTTTTTTTTTTTTGCCACATGAATAGTGTTTCTGGCTGTGTTCAAGTCCCTTTTTAGGTAGTTAGTCCCCTAGTTGTCACCTGGCTTATATCACAAGGCCAGCTCTCTCCTAATTTCTACTCAAAGGCCAAAAATGTCAGCCACTACGTGTCACTTACTGTGTTTCCTGGAGCCCTTTGTCCTTTCTCCAGAACTGCTGCACATACTTAGGAGAAGGTTCTATAAAGAAATTCTAAAATGAATTTATTAATCTTCTTCAAACCCCTCCTCTTCTTTTCCATCATTTCCACACAAAAACCTTTTAATGATTAATACTGCCTAATACCATTTCACTGCTTCCTTGCACACCCACAACTATCTGGTCTCCATCTGTTACTTCATTTTCTGTTTCAACTGCAAGCCTTTGGGGTGCAACAGAATCAGAATTGCATTCTTTGTTTGTATAACAACGTGGTGGTTTGACCTTGGCTAAATGCCAGGTACCCACCAAGTCACTCTATCACTTCCCTGCCCCTTCCCCCTTTTTTTTCACAGGGCAAAAAGAGGAAAGAAAATAAGGTAGGAAAAAAGAACAGCCCTTGTGGGTAAAACAAAAGCAGATTTAATGTAAGCAAAATAAAGCAAAGGTCCATGCAGAAGCAAATAGAAAACAGAGTTATTCTCTACTTCCCATTAATAGGTTATGTTGGGCCTTCTCAGGAAGCAGGGCTCAGATACGCATAGTGGTTGCCTCGGAAAAGCAGGGTTGACCCCCCCCACTTCCTCCTTTTTCTTAGCTTTATACTTGAACAGATGTCATATGGTATGTAATATCCCATATGATCCAGGTCCCAGACTGCAGGGAGTGCCTGAGCATGTCAATCCTGCCGGAGGGCAGCAGTGACAGCACCTGTGTGTGCTGTGATCAGATGGGTGACCTGCTCAGCCTGGTGGTGGAACTCAGAGAAGAGGTTGAAAGATTGAGAAGTATTAGGGAGTGTGAAAGGGAAATTGATTGGTGGAGTAGCACCTCGATACCCCTGAAGCAAAGGGAGCAAATGGAGGCTCCAAACAAGGCAGGCAATCCCTCATCCTCTTGCTACCAGGCAGAAGGGGACCTAAGAGATGGGGGAGATTGGAAACAGGTCCCTGCTCACAGAGGCAGAAAAATCCTCTCCCAACCTCCCTCACCCTCCATGACATCCCTTCACAACAGACACATGGCCCTGGAAGTTTTGAATGAGGAAGAAATGAGACAAACAAGGAGGAAGACCAAACTCCACCATGGCCAGGTCGTTCTGGACCAGGTATTAAATCCAGTTCTAAAAAGAATCCCAGAAGAGTCACTGTAGTGGGTGACTCCATTCTGATCAGTGTCGAAGGCCCAATATGCAGACTAGATCCGCTTCATAGGGAAGTCTGCTGCATCCCTGGGACCTGGGTCAAGGACCTCAGGGCAAAACTCCCTGCTCTAGTGAGACCTAAGGACTACTACCTTCTCTTGATTTTTCAGGTAGGTAGCAACGACATTACCGGGAGAAGTCCTAAAACAATGAGGAAAGATTTCAGGTCCTTTGGGAAATAGATTAAGGGGTTGGGGGCACAAACTGTGTTCTCCTCCATCCCTTCAGTTGTGGAGATGGATGAAGAAAAATACAGGAAAACTCAACAGATGAACTTACAGTTCCAAGACTGATGTTGCCATCAGGGCTCTGGATTTTTCAGTCATGGGTTAGTATACAGGACGCCAGACCTTTTGGCATCAGATGGGGTCTGCCTGCTGCAGAGAGGAAAAAGGATGTTGGGGCAGGAGTTAGCTGGGCTCATTGAGAGAGCTTTAGACCTGAAGAGGGCAGAGCATCAGCCCATGTGAAGTGCATGTATACCAATGCACATAGCATGGGCAACAAACAGGAGGAGCTTGAAGCCATGATTAAACAGGAAAATTATGATGAGGTGGCTATTGCAGAAACAGGTGGGATGTCTCCCATGACTGGAGTGTGCCAGTTGATGGCTACAGGCCCTTTAAGAGGGATAGACAAGGAAGGAGAGGTGGCGGGGTGGTGCTGTATGTTTGGGACTGTTATGATTGCTTCAAGCACAAGTATAGTGAAGACAGGGATGAGTGTCTTTGCATTAGAATCAGGGGCAAGGCCAACAGGGCACATGTTGTAGTAGGAGTCTACTAGAGGCCACCCAACCATGACAGAAGGGTGGATGAAATGTTATGTAGGCACTTAGGAGAAATCTCATGATCACTTGCTCTTGTTCTTGTAGGAGACTTTAACTTCCCAGACATCTGCTGGAAATACATACAACACAGCAGAGTGGGACCGGTCCTGGAGATTCTTGGAATATGGGGGAGACAACTTCCTGATGCAGCTGGTGAGTGAAATGACCAGAGAAGGTGCCCTGCTGGATCTCCTCTCTGGTGGATGATGTGGTGGTTGGAGGCTGAGTAGGGCACAGCGATCATGAAATAATAGAGCTCCCTATTCTTAGAGAGACCAGGAGAGGGGAGAGCAGAACTGACATCCTGGACTTCCAAAGGGCTGACTTTGACTTGTTTAGGCACCTGTTTGACAGAATCCCTTGGGAGACAGTCCTGAAGGGTATAGGGGTTCAGGAAGACTGGGCACTCTTCAAGAAGGAAGTGTTAATGCTCAGGAGCAGGTGGTCCCCAGGTGCTGTAAGAGAAGCCAGAGACAGAGAAGACCACCCTGGCTAAACAGGGAGCTTTGGCTACAACTCAGGGAGAAAAGGAGAGTTTACAGCCTTTGGAAGAAGGGGCTAGCGACACACAGTGATTACAAAGATGCTGTGAGGCTATGCAGGTTGGAAATCAGGAGGGCTAAAGCCCAGCTGGAAATTAATCTGGCTTCAGCAATCAAGGACAACAAGAAATGTTTCTATAAGTACCTCAACATCAAAAGAAAGACCAGGGAGAGCCCCCATCCCCTGCCAGACGCAGGAGGAAACATGGCAATGAGTGATGAGGAAAAGGCTGAGATGCTTGATGCCTTCTTTGCCTCAGTCTTTAATAACAAGACTAGTTGTACTGAGGGAATCCAGCCTCCTCAGCCAGAAGACAGACTGGGAGAACGATCCCCCCGCATTCCAGGAGGAGATAGTCAGTGACCACTGCATCACACAGACACACACAAGTCTATGGGACCAGATGGCACTGAAGTGCTAAGGCTTAGATGGCTTATTGTTCAAGACTTAGGACCTCAGGAATACACCTGAGGGTGCTGAAGGACCTGGCTGGAGTGCTTGCCAAACTGCTTTCCATCATTTACCAGAAGTCCTGGCTGACCAAGGAGGTCCCAACAGATTGGAAATAGGCCAACGTTATGCCCATATATAAGAAGGGTCGGAAGTTGATCTGGGAAATTACAGGCCGGTCACCTCAAGTTCGGTGCCCGGGAAGCTGATGGAGCAGCTCATCCTGAGTACCATCACACAACACATGCGGGACAACCAGACACTCAGGCCCAGTCAGCGGGTTTATGAAAGGCAGGTCCTGCTTGACAAACCTGATCTTCTACAACAGGGCAACCTGCTTACTGAGTGAGGGAAAGGCTGTGGATGTTCTCTACCTTGACTTCAGTAAGGCCTTTGACACTGTTTCCCACAGCATTCTCCTGGAAAAACTGTCTGCTCGTGGCTTGGATGAGCACACGCTTCACTGGGTAAAAAACTGTCTGGATGGCCGGGCCCAAAGAGTTGTGGTGAACGGAGTTAAATCCAGTTGGCGGCTGGTCACGAGTGGTGTCCCCCAGGGCTCAGTTTTTGGGGCCACTCCTGTTTAACATCTTCACTGATGATCTAGACGAGGGGATCGAGTGCACCCTCAGTCCGTTTGCAGATGACACCAGGTTGGGTGGGAGTGTTGATCTGCTCGAGGGTGGGGAGGCTCTGCAGAGAGACCTGGACAGGCTGGAGCCATGGGCTGAGGCCAACTGCACGAGTTTCACTAAGGGCAAATGCCGGGGGCTGCCCTTGGGCCACAACAACCCCCAGCAGCGCTACAGGCTTGGGGAGGAGTGGCTGGAGAGCTGCCAGTCAGAGAGGGACCTGGGGGGGTTGATTGACAGCCGGCTGGACAGGAGCCAGCAGTGTGCCCAGGGGGCCAAGAAGGCCAATGGCATCCTGGCTTGTGTCAGCAATAGCGTGGCCAGCAGGGACAGGGAAGGGATCTGACCCCTGTACTCGGCACTGGTGAGGCCGCCCCTCGATTCCTGTGTTCAGTTTTGGGCCCCTCACTCCAAAAAGGACATTGAATGACTCGAGCGTGTCCAGAGAAGGGCAACGGAGCTGGTGCAGGGTCTGGAGCACAGGTCGTACGGGGAGCGGCTGAGGGAACTGGGGGTGTTTAATCTGGAGAAGAGGAGGCTGAGGGGAGACCTCATCGCCCTCTACAGCTCCTTGAAAGGAGGGTGCAGAGAGCTGGGGATGAGTCTCTTTAACCAAGTAACAAGCAATAGGAAAAGAGGGAATGGCCTCAAGTTGTGCCAGGGAAGGTTTAGACTGGATATTAGGAAGCATTTCTTTACAGAAGGCATTGCTGGGCATTGGAATGGGCTGCCCAGGGAGGTAGTGGTGTCCCCATCCCTGAAGGATTTAAAAGCCGGGTCCACATAGCACTGAGGGATCTGGTGTAGTTGGGAACTGTCAGTGTTGGTCCAATGGTTGGACTAGGTGATCTGCAAGGTCTTTTCCAACCTAGATGATTCTGTCATACTGTGATCCCTTTGGTCAGTTCAGGTCAGCTATGCTGGTTGTGTCCCCTCCCAAGACCTTGCCCACCCCATCCCACTGTGGGAGGATGATGTTGGAAAGAGCCTTGGTGCTGTGTGAGCACTGCTCAGCAGTAGCCACAACACCAGGGTGCTATCAACACCCTGCCAGCTCCCAGCATAAAATACAGCACCATGAGGGCTGCTACAGAGGAAAACCAATTCTGGCTCAGCCAGACCCAGTACAAATAACAAAAGAATTTCTGGATCCAGAATAATTGCCCCAAACCATTAACAAATTACAATAAACAGAAGTGGCATATTCACTCTGTAAAGTGGATGTGTGGTCTAGGTGAGAAGTAGTGCCTGTTCTGAAGAAATTTGAGCTGTCCATGAGGCCAGATCTGATACTCTATAAGTCAGTCTGGTCATAACGTGTGTAAAGCCACTGGGGCTTTATAGGTCTGTCATTCTGTCCATACTCCAGCTGGAGGAATGGATGCCATGAAACAAATCCACTACTCTTATCCCTTCATGAACAATTGTACAGTTCAGATGGAAATGAAACTACTAACTCAGAAGCCATAACACTGAAGATTGTGAAATAGTCTAAACCCTCATCAGAAGATGTACTGAACTATGGCAGGGTAAAATTATGAAAGCAGTCTCTCTTGCTCTTCTCTTGCCTTGCCCAGTTTGAGGCACTGTATAGACACCTGCCTTCAGGAAGCAGTGAGCACTCTCTGCTGAAAATCAGGTCCTGGTAATGATTTGCCCTTTACCAGACAGGTCCTGACTCGGCGTAAATGATGTGCGT
This sequence comes from Athene cunicularia, assembly GCF_003259725.1. Classification (NCBI taxonomy): domain Eukaryota; kingdom Metazoa; phylum Chordata; class Aves; order Strigiformes; family Strigidae; genus Athene; species Athene cunicularia. Next base: position 14,014,429 of record NW_020799142.1, on the reverse strand, counting down.
ATTCCTCTTTGCTCGACTGTCAAAGTCTTTCTGCCTCTGGGGATGAGGGCTTGGGATGCAGAACCCAGTAACTCCTGCACTATACAGCCTCAGGCACAAAGCTATGTGTATCCTGGTAAAATTAACCAGCAATTGCAGCATCTACTACTTTGCTGTGCCAGCCTGATCTCACTGGACGAGGTAAAACCCACAGTGAAAGCAAAGTGAAAAAGGCCTTATCCCATGTAAGTTATATAAATTCAACACATATCTAGGATTCCCAGACAGTACATATGGACAAATTTGCCAGAGACTGGCTGGAGACTTCATTTTGGTGAGGAGCCACACCAAGAGGAAAAGAGAAGGATATCGATGTATGCATGGGACAAATGGCTGTCTGGGGGCCACTGGAAAGCAGTGATACTCCCAAAAGGAGAGTTGTCAGGTGTTGAAAGTGATGGCAAAGCTCATTCCTTCCAGTAAGCCAAGGGTTCACCCGTGGGGTGAATTATGATGTGCAGGTATTTTAGAGGCTCAGGTTTTTGTTCAACTCACTTACCTGCTTGGTTGTTGATGCTTATGGGTTTATGTGTGATAGATAAATCTGCCATCTATCTAAACACTCTGACAGTAGTGAAAGATATCGATAAAAACAATCAGTTTGCATAGCCAAAGGCATAAATGCATTATTTGCAGAAGTCAAGAGAAGTGTGTCCCTCCTACATGCTGCAGGAGAGGTGAACAGTCAAGGTCTCTTTTAGTTGGCAACATGAACAGTGGGATCGAGTGCACCCTCAGCAAGTTCACTGACAACATCAAGCTGTGTGGTGAGGTCGACACTCTGGAGGGAAGGGATGACATCCAGAGGGACATGGACAGGCTGGAGAGGTGGGGCCGTGCAAACCTCATGAAGTTCAACAAGGCCAAGTGCAAGGTCCTGCACATGGGTTGGGGCAATCCCAAGCACAAATACAGGCTGGACAATGAGTGAACTGAGAGCAGCCCTGCAGAGAAAGATGTGGGGATATTAGTAGATGGAAAACTGACTGTGAGACAGTAATGTGCATTCACAGCCCAGAAAGCCAACCATGTCCTGGGCTGCATTGAGAAGTGTGGCCAGCAGGTTGAGGGAGGTGATTCTGTCCCTCTATTCTGCTCTTGTGAGACCTCACCTGGATTCCTGTGTCCAGCTCTGGAGCCCCCAACATAAGAAAGACACAGACCTGCTCAAGTGAGTCCAGAGGAGGGCCACAAGATGATCAGAGGGTTGGACCACGTCTCCTATGAGAACAGGCTGAGTGAGTTGGGGTTGTTCAGCCTGGAGAAGAGAAGCTTCTAGGGACATCTTACAGTGGCCTTCCAGTTAAAGAGGACCTACAGGAAGGATGGGGAGGGACCCTTTATCAGGGAGTGTAGTGATAGGACAAGGGGTAAATGTTTTAAACTGAAAGAGGGGAGATTTAGATTAGATCTAAGGAGGTAATTTTTTCCTGTGAGGGAGACACTGGAAGACTTTGCCCAGAGAAGCTGTAGATGCCCCCTCCCTAGAAGTGTTCAAGACCAGGCTGGACAGGGCTTTGAGCAACCTGGTCTAGTGGAAGGTGTCCCTGCCCATGGCAGGGGTTTAGAGCTACATGATCTTTAGAGTTCCTTCCAACCCAAACCATTCTATGATTCTATGTTGAAAGGTAAAATGGAGTGAGGGGCTTGACTGCTCAGAAACAACATATGTGGTGCTCTTACTTCAGGAAGGTGAACACTCAACTGCCCAAGATCAGGGATCCCAACCCGATGCTGGTATTGAAGTTTGATGTGTTCCAAAAACATTAAAGTAGAGAAGTTACCTTGATAATATCCATGCACATTTGGAATTGTGGCTTTAGAATGAAAGAAAAACTCCCACAGAATATGCTTAAATCAAATATGCTGTAAAGAACATGAAATTTGTGAAGGTTGATATCCCAATTTCATAAAAATTAAAATATTGCTGGTTTTAAAATTTAAATACTTTAATAAGGGGAAAGAAAAACAGTCGATTTTCAGATTTTTCTTTTTCTGAGGTAATAGAATTAAAAAATCAACTGACAAGATTCACTGCAAAAGCACTGAATAAGACTGCTTCATGTCACAAATCCATTGGTCTCCTCTATAAAGAAATCACCAGTTCATTTACCCCAGACATGTTCTATTCCATAATTTTCCACAATAAAACTTAATTCTAGTGAGTTTATAAACAGAACACTAAAGTTCAGGTAATAAAATTTTATGTCTGACTTGCATTTCTGTCACCTATTTGGCAATTCTTCATAACACATAATCAAGAACAATAAATACAGATCTAATTTCATATGTTTTGTATATAGCAAGTAAATATGGGGGCTTTTATATACCACATTGACCTATTTGTTACCATGTTCTGATTACTCTTCACAGGTCAGTAAAACTATTTTCTCCCCCATCATACTACAGTGTTTGAGATGATAAACCTTGGCAAAGTTTCTCATTTGTATGACCAGCAGGCAAACTGCAGAATTTCGTTATTCTCTCCTTATGTCTGTCCACTTAGAGGAATTATTTTTCTCACAATGATGTTGAGGTTTTTGTGCTTTGGTACCAAAGTACACTGTACTATTTCATGTCACTCAATAAATGTGTGAACCACTTTCATATGTAAAGTAGGTCTTGAAGAATTCCTGTTAGGAATACAATCAGCATGTGTACACGCATCTAGAAACAATTAATAGCATAGCAACATCCACTAGGCTATTGAGCTTAACCATATACCCACAGAACTTAGAAGGAACCTTGGCTTTGCCTTTCTGGGAGCAGTCTTTTGGTCTGAATTACTCTTTTATACCTTCACAGTTGCATTGATGCAATCTCACCAGCAGACATCTAGCTCCTAATCCAAAGGCAGTGAACTCAGTCTCTTCAAATTGTTTTTGGTAACAGTCTGTGACATGTTCTAGGTAGGATTGGCAGAATGGGCCCATATATTATATCTTCACTGTCATGCTAATACAGGTAGGATGTTCAAAATCAAATGACCCTGTCACCCACACCTTCTGCCCTCCACCTCCTCACTCAACTCAAACTTGAAGTGAGATATGTACTTGCCAAAAAGGGAGCTCTGCATTTTTGGGTGGGAAAGGTTAAAGCATTGACCTTTGTTTCTACAAGGATCCCAGGCAGGGTCATGCTTACGACCAGTTCACCATGTCACCCCAGAAGCCTCCTGTTCCTGTCACTTGCTACCCTACACCCCTTCAATGTGTCCAAATCACAGCAGCCTGAAAATCCTGTTAGGGGAGGAGCTAAGTGGCCCAGCAGAACTAATGAGCCTGGACTCAGCCCTGCTGACAAAGTATTGGGGTTGTAGTTGGAGTGAGCCATAAGTGGAGAGATGAATTAAAAATGGCTTAAATTCAGTGGCACAGTTAAGCTCTTCTCAGATTTATACATAGTACTTTGCTACACTCAAATTATTGTCATGGGTGAAAATGAAACACCAAGCCAAAAATTTGTTGTTCATATAATTTAACCAGCTGAATAACTAACTCAAGAAATTATTAATCTAGATTGAATTATTGCAGGAAAAGAAAAAAGAAACCTGGACTTCACTTCTCTGATGTGCTTCCTTGGTTATCATCCCATCATTTCACACACAGATGCTGTTTCCACTGTGTCCCCACTTGTAAGGCATTTGCTATCACACCATACCTGTAACTTCTCTATATACTATCATAATGCTATGAACATAAATATTTCATTCTATGAAAAATACTACTTGTTACTAGATATATAAAATTTATTATTATATTGCATAATTATTTAAAAAAGAGTAAAAAATTAGTTAATAGCCACCTGACAGAAAAATATTGTAGCTACAGATAACAAGCTCAAGCAAAGCTCCAAACACCCCAAGCTCCAACAAAGGCTGACAATTTTTTTATCTTGCAGGTTAGGTTGAACCCTGCTATCTCTTTACTAGTGATATCAATATCATATTTACCAGGTTACAAGGCTAAAACTAAGCTAGATGCAGTCCTGTGTGCAGATATATGTCCAGATGTGCACACACATAATATTCCTCAGCCAGAGAGTAGAATCAGCTTAAATTGCTAGAGTCTACAAGGTTGTTACCTTTTCTGTATAGTTGTGTCCTGTATCCTAGATGTGATAAAATGTCAGACTCATCCTAATCTGGTTTTGATTGTTCCACATTGGGTTTCCAAACAGACCAGAGCTCAGAAGTTTTGTAAGAAATCATAAATGAACTCCCTAATGGAAAATACAAGTGTGCGTGCCCCCAAATTAGAAATGCCATTTTCTTTTGTTGTCTTCTACCATTTCTGCTTTACTTCATTTATGACCATTTTGTACTCAGCACTGTTTTTTTCTATCTTAAAATCAGTTCCAACCCACCTGGGAATTGTTGGGTTTTTTTTTTTCTCCCAAGACTGCACCCTTCTTCCACCTCAGATCAAACTAAGTTACAGATTTGGATGCTTTGATATTACCTACTGCCACAGTCTACTATGTAATGTTTCTTCACATTTCTCGAAGGCGTGATTGCCCTGGAATTGTTTTTAATAACTCTAGACCACAAACTCATGTTCTGAAGTACAAAGAAGCAGGCAGACCAGACCTTTTGCATGAGACTATGGGGCTTTGTCTTCCACAAATTTGGACAGGGAAATAAAACTTATTTCAAAAGACATGGCAAGAGATGCTCCCCCCACCCCCCCAAGCCCCGACTCAGGTCTTTTGAAATGGGGTACATTTTAAAAATACCTTTTTCTAACAAAACTTTGTTGTTTTACCTATTAAATTTCTGTGCAGGTAGTCCAAACATTACTGAAATTAACTGGTTTACTTTGGAGATGTTCTCTGCAGAAGAGGTTTCAAATTATAACCTTTCTTTTCTGTAATGTCACTAGAAGAGACAGTCATTGGTTAGAGTCCTCTCCTAATTCTACCTTATTAAAATCTTTGTTAGGAACAAATTGAGAACACTATTTAGTCTCCATGTACCAGATATGACTATTATCCACTGGGAGGTTTACATGTTTCTCCTTTTAAACAGCTTCCTTTACATTCTGTATGTGAATGCGTATGCTGATGTATTACCACTTGGATGGGATTTTCCCCAGCTCACAGAGCTTGTTTCTAGCTGAGTACAGCAGCCGAAGCAGTGGAAAATACCTGGGAGATTCTCACTGCCATAATCAAATACCACACTCTCATTCTGCCATCAGCTAGGAGGGATCAGTTTGGTCCCGGTGAGTAAATACAGCTGGAACAAATCCTCTGTGAGAAACATTGACTTCATGGAACATGCTTTCATTGCACAGCTTATCTGGGTGCAGAAGTACCCATACCCATAAAGCATAAGGACTTTCTTGGCTCTACCTCCACAGTGGTGTGAAGCAGAGCCCCTCTAATCCTGGTCAAAAGGTGCAAGAATATCTCCACTCTTTGGCACACAGAGCAACTAAGGGAATAGAAGTGCAATATCTAGGTTCCTAGACAAGAAATTGGACTAGCGAACACTTGAAGTTAAGTAGCTAGGATTAAAATCTTAAATAAAGCAGCTCAACCAGATACAGAGTAGTACCACATTCCCATAGATTTGCGTGATGGAGCAGAGGGTTCATTAGAGACAGCATTCAAACAAGAGAGTTAGATAACCTTACAGTGACTACAAACCACTTCAAAAGTATATCCTTTGATCTTGCTGGGGCATCTGACAGATTCTGTGACTGAGACAGACTGAACTGCCATGGATTACTAAACATAGTCCCAGATATCATTTAAGGTATGTTGGTTTATAGCTTTCACCAATTCCTTTTCAACGTATGGTTTTATTCTGTATTTATACAAAAACTCAAGCTTCATTATCTGCCACTTCACATCCCTTGAAAAGAGCTTTCCATTTCCTGAACAAATTCTTCAGCAGTGGCTCTGAGGCTTTTATTATTTTTATATGTTTTCATCAATTTTTGCAGCTTTATTTATGACACCCCACTGCTGTGCTGCCTCAGAGGTTAACAGATTACTACTATTGTAGTCAGTGAAATGGAACATTGCTCTTAGAATACAAATCATCCTTCTGGGATCCCCATTTTGAAATAAGTCTTTTACTCTGAATAGATTTCCCTTATGAAGACAGACATGCATAGCATTACTTTGAGCCTTATCAACAATCTGCCTTAATAAATAATGATCTGGTTCAATAACACTCCTCATTTTGAAAAGACTGTAGGCTACTGATTTTTCTTACACAGTGCATTATGAAAACAAAATCTGTTTTTAAAATCATGCTTACCTAACATTTTAGGAAATAATATCACCATTTGCATTGTGGGTTTTTCTTTCATTTCCTCTTTTTAGTCATACCAATCTAATCTTCCTGTCAGCTAGCCATATGATGTAGACTGGTTCTCCATACAGTATATTTCAAGGCAGTAAATACACCACCCAAGTGTCTGAGAACAGAGAGAGCAGTTAGCATTTTATGAAACTCCCAATGGAGAAAAAAATGCATATCATAATTATTGGAAGAAACTGGTAATGTACCAGATGCAGAGGACCATTTGCTGGGAAAAAATAATGAATAATTTTGAATAACAAATAATTTCATGATCTGTTCATGAACTAGCTTGGAACATTACATTTGTCTGCTGGATAAATTATTCATTGTGAAATATTTCCTCAGCACCATCTGTGACTGTAAAGCTCTCAGAGCATTATACTGTCATTTCACTAGGGACTTAAGGTTATTTAAAGCCTGTCTATGTGTGAATATCCTAGAGTAGAGGCTGCTGCAAATGTTATAATAAATATAAACTAACCACTCCAAACACCAATAAGAGAAGTGATTAAATAAAAACGTGATTTAATAGTCATCTTTTGGTGTCTAGGTGAAGAAAATCATCAGAGCCTGTAATTGGAGGAAGATGGGAAGAAGTTAAGATGGGAAGATCCACCTCTCTCTCCTGCTGACACATTCAAACTCAGGCCTGCCCTTCCCCTTCTCCTTCACTGGTTCTCCCACAAGACATGCAAATCCTGCTGCTCATGCTCTCTCCACCCTCTAGTCCACCCTCTTTTCTTCCTTGCACAACACACCCAGGCACTTTCATCTGCTTCTCCTCTGTGAGACCCTCTTCAGTGTGGAGGCCTTCATTTTTTGCACTACCAGGCCAAAGTTGCCACCGTTTTAGCAACGTGCCCACCTAAGATGGGTGCTGCTGCTACTCCTTTTGCCCTTTACCTTTAACTCTGTCAAGGCACAATAAAAGAGCCCCAGATGTCACCTGGGGAAGAGACAGGCAACATGCTCATCGCTGAGTCAGTCAACACCCTCCTCTCTCCAACAGCACACAGACCAGTGTGAGGGGAAGGTTTCAGAGGAACATCCCACGCTGGGCTGGGAAGGAGCAAGAACAACATTATTCCCTTTCCAGTTTGCTGGAAATAGTTGTCCTAGTTCACGGTATTTTGTTTGCCTTAGCACATCAGACACTTCTGATGTGCTCTGATGTACATCCTGCTCCAAGGGTGTTAATATGTAATGTGGTTGCTAGTGTTTGTGAGTTACTCTACAGCCATTCTTTGTAATGTATATGTTTGCAAGCACACACACACACACACACAAAAACAAAACAAACAAACAAACAAAAAAAAACCACAACCAAACAAAACAAACAAACAAAAAAAAACAACCCACCACAGCATTTACATTCAAAAGGGCCAGGCTCACAGAAAAGTAGTGTGACACTACTGTGAATCATCTCCACAGTAGAAGCTATCATTGTTCATTTTTGGCACTGACCATTTTTCTTCTGTGAGAATGCATCGAATGGGAGCTAAGGTCTCCTTAATGCACACAGTAAGTTCAGAGTAAAAAAATCCAGTAAAAGTGCTTTTAGTGAGATGTTTGAAAGCAAAGAGGTATAAAGCCTCTTTGGCTTTGTGCCTGTAGTTCCAAAATCCCTGCTGTATGACTAACATTATTCCCCAATACATTTGCTGGAACATATTTGAGAAAAGCAATGTTTTGTGTCCCCCCCCACCCCCCCCAAGTAATGGAGTCAGGATGCCTGAGAAGAGCAAAGATTTGAAGATGCTTTAAGGACAACTGTTGTTCTGTTCTTTCCAGATGCAGCACAGGTGAAATTGCTGCTGTTACAAAAGCTGTGCTGGGCACACTGAAGTCCAAATTCAACCATCCAGTCTTGGCTCCTCAAAGGCATCCAGACCCTTTGGGTTGAGATCCATTTCAGCTTACCTGTGGATCTGTCCAGACGTTCACAGCAGCCCAGTCCAAAAGTGCATCACATACATTAAAGCACAATTTCATTTGCAGCTCTGAGTACAAGTGACATTCTGTTTGAAGGGACTCAGGATACCTGAGACAAAGCTGAGATTTAGCTGGTGATAAGGATTTATTTTCTTCACTATTCAATTTGTCCTATTAATCCATGGATCAACATACCAGCTCTTGTCATCATCATCTCTTTTCAAGATGTTCAATGGCAGAAAGCACATCTCCTCATTGTTCAGTAGTTTTAAATCGGGGTAGAGTTTAAAAGACTCCCACAAATTCCCTGTCTTACAGGTAATGTAGAGAAAAACTGGCTCAACAAGCCCCTGTCTATGTGATCACACGTGACAAAAATCTTTAACAGTCTTAACTTCCCTGTATGTATGAATTGGATATTCTTACATAATGCCTCAAATTCTGCCATTTAAAATCTGATCTTTCTTTATTCTCTGGAATTCTTTTTGGTTTTCTCCCAACAAATTTTTTATTAAGCAAAACCTTTGGAGAGTGCTCCTGTAAAAACTTATTTTTGCTGAGGCTAACCTGAGGGAAATAAATAAACTTTTGTGTATGTGTACATTAGTATAAGAAAAAGATGTTCTCTGCCTGCAATATTGTCTGTGCAATAATCTTACCAAACTTTGTATGAGTACAAGGTAGTACTTCAACTAAAACCTAGGTCAAGTTTAAATAAAAATATTTCAACACACAGAAGAAAAGAATTACTCTGTCCTTCATGTGATGCCCTGCACCCACACTAAAATTTAAGATCAGTCATGGAACTGAAAAATCCTGAAGTTTAGCAAGTAAGCAAGTTTGTGAAAGCCCTAGAAATACTTCTTTCATCCTGGTTGTCAGATTTTTTTGTTCTAATCAGAGCCACCTTTCCTATAGGAAAGAATAAGATATGAAGAGATTAGAAAGAAACATTTCTGTGGAGAAATGTGTACCTGGGAATGATATTTGATTGGATTATTCCTAGCAAGGCCTGAAGAGGTCTATTTGCAGAAATGAAGGTACTCCAATTAGTATAATACAGACATTTACCAGTTCTAGACTCATAGACTACTTATGAGCAAGATACTTGTGATATCCCACTTATCTGAACATAATTCACTAAAAGGTCAAGCATAATAAATCAGACCTGCAGCAGCATATGGAGTATCTGGCCAAAGTCTGTGTATTAGAGCTCATGTCACTCTCTAAAAACTTATTACATTAAAATAAGATGTTCATCACTATTTATTGAGTATACTTAATAGAAGTGTATAAGAGATACCAGTTTATGAAACACACACTGATAATGCACATGCTTTGGTTAGAAGAAAACAACCCATTCCTAGCCTCATTATTGTAAATGTATATATTTTTTTCTCCTTCTGAAATGTCAGTATGAGACATCGTTGAAAAGGAGACAGGATGTTTCACCGAGAAATGTCTCTGTTATCCTTCGCATATGTCCCGGTTCAGCTAGGATAGGGTTAAGTTTCCCCAGCAGGGGGAAGGGCTCTCCAGCCGGGTTATTCATACCATGCTGACATCAGGTCCAGTGCGGCAGCGTGGGAAGCTTTCCTTTGTGGCTTTGGTCGCGGGGAGCACGCGGCGGGCTGGCTGTGTTCACTGCGGTATTTCTCTGTATCGCTTTTGTCTTGTTTACTGTTATTACTGTTTGTTGTTGTTATTGCTTTTGTTGTTGTTCAGATCGTTATTTATTACACTGTTGTATTAAATTTACCCTTATTTTAACCCTGGGGTTTGTGCCCTACTCGGTCAGATGGTGGGGGAGGGACAACGGCAACGTGGTCTCCGGTCCTGGCAGGGCTGAAACCACCACAGTGTGTAAAAAATATTTTAAATAAAAAAGCAGCCTTTTCACATTCTCGTATTTCTTCAGGAAGCTTTAAGGACAGCAAACAGTCCTTAACATTTTTCTTTCCCCCAGCTCAGCTGCACTGCAGTCTCATAGGCCCTCATCTAGTCATTTCCTGCTGAAATTACAGCCCCCACAACATGTCCCAACTAAAACTTAACCAAGTAGGAATTTCAGAGGCAGAGCAGTATTTTTTCTGGTGCTAAAATATGAAAGCTTGACCAGTTATTTTCTGGAGATATGTCTTTGCAGGAACAAGAGTTATTTTTCAGAGAAAATTCATAGTTCATCACACAGGAAGGTCCAACATAAAGGTTCAGACAGCAGAATTTTGTTACAGATGTAACCTCAAACCTGATGCTGATGAGAATTGCCAGGGATTACTTCTCCATGTTTTGAACATAAAACTTCTGAAACAAGTAACTCCCTCTCATGACCCAAGCAAAATACATGTCTAACCTTAATAACTTCTGCAATCCACATTCCTTGTGGTCAAGTCTGTAGTCACATCAAACAGTGATTTTTTTTGAAGTTATTAGATGGACAACTATCCCAAATTAACATTAAGATTGTTTCCACTTTATTATATGCATAGTGTTAAGCTGTTAAATCTGCTGCCTTTCAGCAGTGCTTTACAAATAAGATAAAATTTAAATTGGCACTCAGAAAAGCTACTTCTCAAAAAGAAGACCATATCTGATGTATCCACACACTGATCCCCCTATTCTTGCTATTGAGAAGGGAATTATTTTCAATATTAATTATTTCTAAAATATATGAATCACCAGAGAACTAGTTTTATGTTCCCAGCTGTTACAGCATAAAGTGGAATAAAGGCCATGTCCTGAGCACACTGAATTAAAGGGGATTCAGCCACTACACTACTGCAGAACTGGTGTCTAAATACACAGTTTGTGCATCACCTTAACCAAAAAGACATGCCCGTACAGAGGAGAATCAAAGGGGTGTAAGACAATTCCAAGTTTGGCAAGACTGTGCAAGAGCACAGCAAGCTGGTAGTCAGCTGTCTGCTGTGACTCTGAGCACTGTCATGGCTTTCTCTGATGGTAGAAGCAGTTCTATAAAATACAAAAAAAGAATGGTCTAGTTCATCAGAAGGAGAACCTGTGGCTGCATGCTCTGACTTGGGAGAGTTTTGCCAGTGATTTACAAAGCTTCTACAACATCTACTGATTTATGGATACCTTAAGGTTTTCCCATGAACTGGAGGCCACCGCTTAGCAAGTGCCAGGAGCTCACACAGGCAATGTCATTAGACACTTTCCTTAATTAATTTTCCCTGACTCATTAGCACTGCAACAGGGATGCTTCCTCTGATGGGCTCTGTGGGCCACAGGATGAAAACCACTGAATTTTCAAGAGAAATAGAAGAGCCAAAGGCAGTAGCTATTAGCAGCTGATTCCAGACAAGTTTTATTTCATTTAGCTTGTCCTCACTGAGGCTCAGTAGCTGCTCCTGCAGGTGTAGAAGTTAGAGCAATGCCAGAAGGTATTTGTTACCCACTCTGTACCACGCTCTTGGCTGCTGTCATCCCACCTTGAGGTGAGCAGGAGAGTTAAGAGGCAGCATTTTGGCCACCAAGGCTTATTAGTACAGATTGAGACAACCAGTTATCCATATTGATAGTATTTATTTCCATTAAGCGTTCATAAAGTTCATGCCTAGTAAATAACAATTTTCAGTATTAACAGTTGTTAATACCTGACATCTCTTTCCAAAGGCCTGTTTCAGTGACCACTGAAAACAAAGTAATTAGTCCTATTGAATTAAGAAACTTTTCGGTCAGGTCTTGAAGGAATGGTTTCTACTGCAATTGGACAAGACAAATCCCAAAAAAACTAGACAAACACCTAAACTGTATCATTTGAAAAGCAGTCCCAATGGCAGGTAAATTACTGTTGAATTTCTATGGGATTCTTTTCCTAGAAATCTCAGCACCATTCATATCAGAATGATGATTATCAAAAAAGCAAATAGACAGAAATAAATAATAATGTCATTGAGACATTAATACCTACAGTGTGAATATTCCTTTCTACTGTAAGCACTCAATCTATTGCAGAGAATTTGCATTCATAATATCCTTCCAAAGACCAGAAGCAATGAGAAACTGAAGGTAGGAGGATGATGGGATAAAACCCATGGTCACAAGAAATGAAACTGCTTGCATGCCTTAGGCTGGTATTTCTATCACTCTTACCCTCAGTCTGTACCACTTGAATTTTATAACCTGCAGAGATGACTGAAAAATGTTAGCTAGTCACTAAGGCCTTCAAATAAAATTATAGAATCATAGAACGGTTTGGGTTGGAAGGGATCTTAAAGGTCATCTAGTTCCAACCCCCCAACCATGGCCAGAGACACTTTCCACTAGACCTGGCCTTGAACACTGCCAGGGAGGGGGCATCCTGTTCAAGTGTCTCACTACCCATTGATTTCTTCCTTCTATCTAATCTAAATCTACCTTTTTTCAGTGTAAAACTGTTACCCCTCACCCTATCACTACACTCCCTGACAAAGATTCCCTCTCCATCTTTCCTGTAGGCCACCTTTAAGTACTGGAAGGTCACTATAAGGCCTCCCCGTAACCTTCTCCAGGCTGAACAATCCCAACTATCTCAGACTGTTCTCACAGGGGAGGTGCTTCAGCTCACCAGTCATCTTTGTGACTCTCCTCTGGACTCACTTGAGCAGGTCTGTGTCATTCTTATACTGCGGGACCCAGAGCTGGATGCAGTACTTAACATGGACTCTCAAGACAGTGGAGTAGAGAGAAGAGAATCACCTCTCTCAACCTGCTGGTCACACTTCTCTTGATGCAGTGCAGGATACAGTTGACTTTCTAGGCTGCAAATTCACCTTGTTGGCTTATGCTGAGCTTCTCATCAGCCAACACCCCCAAGGCTCCCAGCAATAAGACAACCATGTTAATGTGAACATTCCAATGACACTCAAAATTCCCAAAATTTTCAAACACAATTGTAAATCGTCCCAGGACTGATTACTTCATCGTGACATAAATCAGTGTTACATAGCACAGCAAACCCAAAATCTCAATCCAAACCCACCAACTGACACCCAGCCCACCACCAGCAGTAAGAAAGGAGTAAGAGAAAAAAACCTGCCTCCTTTATATAATGAGCATGATGTCACATGATATTCGATGGCCAATCCAGGCCTGGCACTTCAGCTGTGCTCCCTCCCACCTCAGGAAAAGTTTATTCTGGCCAAAATCCGGGTCAGGCACCCTGCTCTGGCTATGCTCCCTCCCAGCTCAAGAAAATTAATTCTAACCCAGCTGAAACCATGGCAATCAGTCTCTGATAAAATACAGTAAGAAACTTACTAAGCAGTACTGCAATCTGTTATGAATTTTCTCTGTCTTTAGATCCAGATAAAAATTCTCCCTAGTTGTTCTTCTCTATATTCCTAATAACAACACCTTACTCAACTGTTCAATTAAAGGATGATACAAAAAACCACCCTGTAGTATGTTATTAAGATAAGCAAAACACAGCTTCCAAAAGGCACAATACATAGCACTTGCAATAGATGTAATATTGGTTTTGTCTTCAACCTGTACTTTTTAATAAAGAGAAATGCCTCTCCACTTTCAGGCAAGTGTTCCATTCTCCTAAGTGTGCTGAGAATTACCTTGTCCTCCTGAACTAATGAGTGGAGGGAATCCAATAACTAATATAATTTAGACCTATGAATCCTTTCGATAGAGTTATAGTCTTTGATAAAAGAGAATGAATACTCATTTCAGCACTAGCAAAATAAACATCTGGTGACTAAGCTCTGTAGCTAACAGTATGGGTTGTGTTCCCTGGTAGCTGCTTAAACATCCTCATTAAAGCATCAGGTAATTTGAGTGATGAACTACACAGATTGACATATGCCCTCAAATTTGCCTCTCATATAACACTTTTCACTCTTCTTTTCCCTTTGTACAATATGAATAGAAAAGCTGTGGCTGCCTTTGAGTGGGAGATGAAGCAAATCAATCACTTGTCACTCAGAAGAAGCAAAGTAGTCACAACTGAGTGAAGACTTGTTGATTTCTCCCCACCCTTTTCAAGGCAGCAGCTATTTGAAGTATCTAAAGGCAAGAAGGCAGAGGGAGGACTTCTCTGAGTGATTTACAGGCACCACAGGCAATGAAACAATAGCAGAAATTAGCGACTACTGATTAGAGGTCTCAACTGGTCACTGCTAACCACAGAATGAAGCAAAACCAGCCTTGAGCTGTCTTAAGACATCATCTTACTGCAAAGGAGTTCATTTATCTCTACAGTAAAACTATTGATAGAAAAAGCTTAACATTAGGCATTATGGGGGTTGATATGCAGCACTGTCCTCTGCAACAGACAGCAAGAAATAAATATTATTATTAACTCTTGGAATAATAATTAGATTCATTTGAACACTAAAAAGACTGACTGAATAAATAATGCTCTGACAGACAAAAAAATCCCAACAAACCAGAACATTTATAAAACATGCTATACAACCATCTGCAGAAGCAGACAAATCACTGCACATGCTTTGTCAATTGGTGAGCAAGAAATATTGACAGATTTCCCAAATGTTATTCAACTAATTATAGTAATGATACCAACATTATGTTGCATAATTACTGAGGAGAAACCCATGGGAACTCAAGCCTGATTGCTCTGATAAGGGAGACTATCAGGTCCCATGCACTGGGCTCACCAGCAGCCAGGAGCATTTCAGATTACTTTGTTCTGGTTACCATCCAAGCAGGCAGACTGTGGTCAGCTGGATGTTAATTAGCTTGCTCTCTGATTTCTGAACCATAGGAAAATAAAAATTTGTGATGGTGAGCTGTACCTTGGCATCCCAAGATTTGTCCTGAATGAGAGCTAGAGCACTGAATGCACACAAGTCTCCTAAGGATGTCACCAGGGAAAGGCTTTTACTCCCCTGCAACAAAGATGATCTTAAGGGTTCAGTTTTCTCTTCCCAAGAGTTTTGCTGAACTTTGGATCAGAATGAGATCACGTCAGTTCCTGTTTGCATGCTGAACCAGTAATTTCAGAACGAAATGGGTATTTTCTATTCTCTCTCTGATAACTAGGATGGCTGTACTACCACAGTATCAACAGAACAGACAGATCTGTCAAGGAAATCTTGCAAGACTGCTTTCTGGATATGCCTGTCCTAGAAAACACTTTGCACAGCTGGACATCAGGAAATGTTCTTCAAAGTCTCCATAAAGCTAAAGGGACAAGTAACTGGTACCAGTACTTCTTCTCCTTTGGTCTTCTTGGCTCTTCTTCATGTTCTTACAGCCTAATCCCATGTAGCTTTGCAAAGACTTTGGGACAAGTCAGTACAGTGTATAAGGCAAATTGGATTACAGGGGACCACATTATCTCTCGTATAACAGAGAAGACAAGAATGTTGCAGTGTTGCTCCTGGTTAAAGTAATCTTACATACATAGACTTTTACCTTCATAAAGGTAAGCTGCCCATGAAACACCTCACAAAACTTTTATATAAAACCTTTACAGCCCACACCTACTAAGTTTTAAAAAATAAATAAATAAAATAATTATTGAAAGCAAGGAGAGAGGTGATGAGCAATTCTCTCCCTGTTGAACCTGAAATGAAAGCCAATAATAACTCAAATGATTTCAGAAGCTTTCAAGAGCATTTCTCATTTTTTTTCAGCTAAATTAAAATAAACCCACGTGGTCAACTGTGCCTAAGCAAAAATTGTTACCATGGTTACAGGGGAGTTTTTCTAAATGTAGTACAGTATCTGTAATAATCAGCCAAAATGACTATGTATAAAGTGATGGCAGGTGGGCAAGCCATTTAAAAATACCAAGTAAACAGAAAAACCCCTCAGTAAAAATAATTCCTCAAGATTTATGCCATTATCTTTATTACACTGTGAATAAGATCATGGTAATTGGGAGAGAGAGAGAGAGAAGGTGGAAGGAAATACTTGAAAAATCATCCATTTAGCATTTGTAATGCTAGCTACAGAGGAGCTAACTACAAGTTAACCTACTAATACAGGTAAGGGAATTAAGAACACATAACTCAGTGGAGCTACTCTTTATATGTCTCACACAGCACTCTCTATAAAGACCATTATTAATCAAAGTAGGTATATTGATTTACAGAGAAAAGAAAACACAAACCAGACTATATTTTACAGACCTTGCATGTAGTAGAGGCTTGACACTTTGGCCTACAGATGAACCTTTTCTTCTCCACAAGGGAGAACATCTGCATCCATAACAAAAGAATTACTGTTATTCACAGGAATAAAACTTGGTTAAGAAGACTGACTTACTTAGGATGATTCTCCCCTCTCCTTTTGTCTTTTTCTTTTACTTCTTAAAAGAAATTTTGGGGTTTGTGAAGGATTTCCATATGTAACAACACCATTAGCCTGAAAAGGAGTTAACAATTGATGGAAACCAAGCATATTGAGAAACAAGCCTCATGCTATCTTGATCAGCACTATGACATTATAGATGGATCAGAGTAAAAAGGGTCAATAGCTTACTTTAGAAAAAGAAGGTAGAAAGCAGCCTCACTCTGCCTACACTGGGGAGAACTGTGGAGCCTGGCAGGAAAGCTACTTAGGGGAAAAGCACCTCTCTTCCCCTAAGCCTCCTAATAAATAGACACACCATCTCACAGGTAATAGGTGTAATGTTGAGAAGCATCTGATGAAAAGGGAGGGAGGGGACCTAGAGAAGAGAAGATGATATTCAACAAACCACCTAGATGTCATGAATGTGTAGGGAAACCCACCACTTTACAATTTTTCTGAGAAACAGCTGTCTGGTGAGTGTTCTTCCTGGTTCCTATGGGTTAGAGCAGGAGCACAGTGGGGGACAACTTTATGCTGCCGCTGCTTAGAAGAGCACTCAGTGGGAGTTGACTTCTGCCTGGTACTCCCCAACTAGAACCCTTCTCCTTGGTTCATAACATGAAGTGTGCCTCTGTGAGCTGTCTCAACATCTGCTATGCTGCAGAAGATAACTGGAGCTCTCTGACTGTAAGGTGATGCAAGGAATCTATAAGTTTAGAATTCTAGAGGACCTCATTCACTCGGTACTTCTGTCATGATCTGAAATACTGTAAGGTCTTCTAGTAGTAGTGGTAGTACCTGTTTACTCACTGGGTCACATCGGGCTGGTAATATGAAGTTCCTCACTTTGGAAATCCTTGCTTTAAGGCCATAGTCTAACAAGTTACCCAGAAAATAATGAAGTTAGACTGAGTGACCAGGAAACCCACTGTAAGTAGTTAAAAGACACTACAAAGACAAGGATACTGCATGAGAGTATACAATGTCCATAAATAACACAGGCACAATTAACTTAGAGTTATAATATATTGCAACAGAATAATAAATAATTTCTTAGTGTTACATAAGATAGATATTATCACAGATATACTTCTATTAAGTCCTCTTTGGAGATGAAACATGGAGAGAGTGAAAATTAGTGAGGCTGGACTTTATAATCCAGGGATCAGAGCATGGCATGAGCAGGGACACCTTCCACTAGACCACGTTGCTCAAAGCCCCATCCAACCTGGTCTTGAACAGTGCCAGGGAGGGGGCAGCCACAGCTTCTCTGGGAAACCTGTTCCAGTGTCTCACCATCATCACAGGAAAGAATTTTGTCCTAATATCTAATCTAAATCTCCCCCCTTTCAATTTAAAACATTTAACACCTATCACTACACTCCCTGAAAAAGACTCCCTCTCCATCCTTCCTGTAGGTCCCCTTTAAGTACTGGAAAGCCACTATGAGGTCTCAATGGAGTCTTCTCTTCTCCAGGCTGAACAAGCCCAAATCTCTCAGGCTGTCCTCATAACGGAGGTACTCCAGCTCCCTGACCATCTCCGTGGCCTCTTCTGGACTTGCTTCAACAGTGTTTTCCGCTGAGGACTCCAGAACTAGATGCAGTACTCTATGGGGTCTCATGAGAGCAGAGTAGAGGAGGAAATAACCTTCCTTGAACTGCTAGTCACATTTCTTTTGATGCAGCCCAGGATACAGTTGGCTTTCTGGGCGGCCAGCACATACTCCCAGATCATATTGAGCTTTTTATCGACCTACACCCCCAAGTCCTTCTCTGCAGGGCTGCTCTCAATCCACTCATCACCCAGCCTGTATTTGTGCTTGGGATTGCCCCAACCCATGTGCAGGACCTTGTTCTTGGCCTTGCTGAACTTCATGAGGTTTGCATGGGCCCACCTCTCCAGCCTGTCTAGGTCACCCTGGATGGCACATCCCTTCCCTCTAGTGTCTCAACTGCACCACACAGCTTGTTGTCATCGGCAAACTTGCTGAGGGTGCACTTGATCTTGCTGTCCATGTTGCCAACAAAGATGTTAAACAGTAACAACTACCCCTGAGGAACGCCACTCATTACTGCTCTCCACATGGACGTTGAGCCATTGATCACAACTCTCTGGGTGTGACCATCCAACCAATTCCTTATGCACCAAGTGGTCCATCCATCAAATCCATGTCTCTTCAATATAGAGGCAAGGATGTCATGCAGGACAGCATCAAATGTTTTGAACAAGTCCAGGTAGATGACAACAGTTACTCTTCCCTTACCTACCTATGCTATAACCCCATCATAGAAGGCCACCAAATTTGTCAGGCACAATTTGTCCTTAGTGAAGCCATCTTGGCTGTCACCAATCACTTCCTTATTTCCCATGTGTCCTAGCATAGTTTCCAGGAGGAAAGTAGGGGTTATGTTTCCCCTTTTCCAGTCAGTGGCAACTTCACCAGACTTCAAAACATCTGATTAAAAAGTTGGAGAAAAACCTGAATGCTACAGGACGGTAGAACTAAAGCAGCTCTGGTTACTAGATGAACACTGAAAATAAAACTTGTCTTTTACAACAAAAATGTAAGGTAAAGAAGACAGTGCCTAGCTGTTCCAAAAAAATATAGAAATAGTAGAACTTTAGAGCTGTTAATTATTTTCAGTATAAATTATAAAGAAGGAGATGGTACTAATACTGCTTATTTCCTGATTCTTTTGAAAGCAACACTGGATGATAACTGGCTAACAATTGTTGAAATATCTGTCTTAGATCTGGAAAGAGTTAATTGACTGAGGACAGAGGACACTTGATTTACACAATTGTAAATCATCCCAGGACTGATTACTTCATCGTGACATAAATCAGTGTTAATTCCCTTTTCAGGGTCAGGAGACATATTTTTCCTTTGCAGGTAAGAAGTTCAATATTTTTGCCCTACTGAAAAAAAACAAACCCAGAGGCAGGGAGATCTAGATGCAGGTTTTGAAAGGTGTGAGGAAATGAAG
>NW_020799142.1:13991445-13994831 GCF_003259725.1 Athene cunicularia | reverse complement strand
GAAAATTTCTGGTTTCATTCTCCTGTTGGATTCCACCCAAAGCCTGGCCAGGGCTCAGGGGGAGAGACCAGGGGAGTTCTAACAAGGCCAGACACTTGGGTTCTCAGCCTTGACAAGGCTAAACAAGGGATGTTGGATACATTCTCTCCTCACTACTGATGATATTTTGTCTAAGCTGCATCTCTCACTAGCGACCTTACACACTTTGTTAATGATTACAGACTAAGTTAGCAGCTTCGGCTTGGGGCCTGTTGTTCAGGCTTCAGTCCTTCAATGCTTTAGCACTTTTTACATCAGCATGAGTGTGTTGTTATAACTTAGTACAATACCTACTGGCACAATGGTTTCAGTTATAAAATATACAGGATTCATCTATAGGTCAACTCTGTCTTGGGCCAGTTGTCCAAGCCTTAGCACTTCATACCTACACTTTAATTTATTACTATTGCCTTGAAGAAGACCTAAGAGATTGGTAAGAGATAAAACACCCAACACCAGATGGAAGCTAATGGCTGGATAATTGCACAAGAAACAAAAACTGAGGAAAAGGTAAAGGTGCTAGGGAGAGATGATGACCACTGAGTCAACTGGGCAAAAGGGTTAATGCACCCCATTCCCCCTCAATGCACACACAGAACCCATGCTCCACCTTGTCCTCATCTCTCATGCAAATGAATTCATGGAATACCTGCCTCTCTTTGTCTAGTATGCTGATCAGCGCCTATAAAATTAACTTTAAAAGGTGACAGAAAACTTTGCTGGATGTACACCCATCACCCAAGATTACTGGGCCTGAGAAAACACTAGAACCTGGGGTGCTGATCCAGACTCTTTGAGTCTCTTTCTCTCCCTTCCTTTTTTTCCCCCATTATTTTCTTCTTTACAGATTTATCAATAGGACACCACATCGTTTACTATCATTTTCCAAGTTTAAGCTGTTTCTACAGCAAGTAAATGATTTTAACTGACTATTTGGTGTATTTTCACTGTATGCTAGTTTGAAAACAAACTAGTGGGAGACACCAAGTCAGAATAACAATTTAATAGGGAAATAAAAAAAAAATATTAAAAAAAAAAATTATAAAGGAACATAACCCCGGGTTAAACTAACAGTCAGGATACAACCTGACACCCTGTTAATCAGGGCGGTGGTAGCAGTCTGGTAGAATGGTGGCTGCAGTCCCCCCGAAGCGGTTATCCTGTAGAAAGAAGATCTGCTCTTCCTCAGAAAAGTCCAGTGGTTGCTAAGTAGCTCCTGTCCTCTGAAAACCCAGTGGAAAAGAGAGGCCTCTGGTATTCAGAATCTCAGGTTATATCCAGGATGGAATGCTGGGTTTCTCCCTCTGGGTGGAGCATCTCACAATAGGATAATGAGTCATGCTGCATGGCATTGATGGGCCATTAACAGAAAGATAGTCTGGAAGTGGGGGCAAGGCAAGGAAACACTGCCCCACATGATTTCAGCAGCTCATGAGGATGGTAATATAATACACTGCAACCCAGGACACACTGCAATTTAACCCAAGGGGATCACAAAACCTTTACAGCTCCCTGGGGTCCCAGTCCTGCTTGAAACCAAGGGTTATTTACCAAAGTGCTGTTTAAGGAAGCTTTCTTCTAAATGCAAGTATTTTAACATATTTGGAAACTACTTTTATACTTAATGCAGTGATACTGCATATAAAAGGCTGTATTTTGTACTTGAGGGTCACATTATAAGGCCAGGGTCTTTATGCAAGTGGTAATTAGAGTGACAGTATTTTCATTAGAGCTGAGATTCACATTTTTTCTTACCATCTTTTCATTGTAGCAACAATAACTACCATCAATACCAAAGGTGTTGATTGTCACCATTAAAGGTCATAGCTGTTTCCGTCTGTGTTGGTTCCTGTGCAGTTTGAAATATCTTGCACATTTCTGGTAATACGTGTTCCCACTAGGAAGTCCTTACCTTAAAAAAATTAAGGCAACAGTTCAATCAGTTGATCTGAATGCCCTGAGGCTACACAAGATGTTATTCCTACACAAAACTGCAATTTGCAGGTCACAGCTAAAATTCTTTAAATTAATTTACAGTTCAAAGCTACAGTGTCCTGATATGGTCTTGCTAGATTTTAGTAATATTCTAAGATCTCATTTCTAACAAGAAATCTTACATTTTGCCCCTTGGGTAGGGTTTTTTTTAAGTCTTTGGCCTCAGAAATATGTGATTAATGCAAATACTGAATGAATTTCTCTTCCAAAGTTGCTCAGCATTGGCTTATTACCAGCCCGGTTACTCATCCTGTTCCTTTACCAGAAGTTACCTCTCACACAGCAGACACAACTGAAGAAATGTGTGTCTCAGCCTGTCTTCTTAGATTAAACTGATGATAAAAGTGGGTCAGAGCTGGAACACAGGACTGTGATTTGGGGAGGGCATAAGATACAAGTGCATATTTCCTTTTGCCTCAGACAGAGGGACAGGGGAGACAACTAAGGGTCAGAACATCTTTGCCACAGCAAAAGGTAGAGATAATCGGAGAGTCTGCTGGTAAAGGTACCTTTTCTCTTCACTTAGTGGGTGATTTTTTTGTTCTGTTTTCAAGGATGCTGTTCACCTCAGTCAACCTTTTCTTTTTATCCAAAACCCTAGCTATTTTTATTTTTTTCTGTATGAATACCTGACAAATGGTTGGTTTGTTTATCCACATTAAAATTGTTTACAGCTAAAGGAAAGAAAATAAAGGCATTGTTAAGTAGAAAGGTCTGCTGAAATTTTTGCATTGGAATGCAATTTTTTAAAATTTTCTTCTTCTTCTTCTTCTCACTGGAAGGTTAAAAAAAAATTAATAGTGAATATTTGCTGTGAAATTGCAGAAATTTAGCTCTCAGCATTTAATTACAGAAGTCTTACTGAACTCTTTAATGGAGTACTATAACAGATACCATGTTACAGCTTTCATACCTGTGTCCAATGTTGAGCATGTTGTAAAACTTTGGAAGTTTCACAGCAAATATCAGCTTCACAGTTAGCAATGTAATTCTGATCACCTCATTCCCACAGAAAATGAGTCACAGTGACTTAAAAACAACAATCCAAGTAATCTAGAATGCAATAAATGAAACACAGAGAGGCACTGGAGCTTCTATCATAGATTCTTGTAGCTGTTCTGCTGGTTAAGGATACCAATTAAACTCAGACACCAGAGTGAAAGGAGTAGGCGTATTTTACTAGTGATAACCAATGTAACAGGGTAGTATAGAAAACATGCAGTAAGAAAAAGCAGAATAGTGCACTTAAAGCAGCAAACAGGAAAATACACGGTAATGCCTTAAATCATTACTACACGAGAGAGAGAATAGAGATTAAGAAAAATACATCACCACTTGCATATGTTACCATC
>NW_020799142.1:13971718-13991395 GCF_003259725.1 Athene cunicularia | reverse complement strand
GGTGCGTCCATCCATAGGTGAGGCACCCAAAGTCCCTGTGAGCGGGCCCAGCCTTATATACCAGAGATCGACAAGCCAGAATAGCTGTCACCTTTGTTTTGAGGGGAAAATTTCTGGTTTCATTCTCCTGTTAGATTCCACCCAAAGCCTGTCCAGGGCTCGGGAGGAGATACCAGGGGAGTTCTAACAAGGCCAGACACTTGGGTTCTCAGCCTTGACAAGGCTAAACAAGGGATGTTGGATACATTCTCTCCTCACTACTGATGATATTTTGTCTAAGCTGCATCTTTCACTAGCGACCTTACACACTTTGTTAATGATTACAGACTAAGTTAGCAGCTTCGGTTGGGGCCTGTTGTTCAGGCTTCAGTCCTTCAATGCTTTAGCACTTTTTACATCAGCATAAGTGTGTTGTTATAACTTAGTACAACACCTACTGGCACAATGGTTTCAGTTATAAAATATGCAGGATTCATCTATAGGTCAACTCTGGCTTGGGCCTGTTGTCCCCAAGCCTTAGCACTTCAGTAGCCAGGAAAGGATGCTTTCTTGTCAGATAAATTATTCCCAGAAAAGTATTTCTTTGTTTCTTATTGGGAGGGAAACGGAAGTTATCTGTGATAAGAAGTGTTTTTTCTCTGTAATTGCTGTTCAAAAGGTGCTTGTCTAGTCCGATCATGTTTAAAGGCACAATCCTTCAGGGGTATATGTGCAGTGTTATGCAATTTGTTACCTCACTAATTTTTGGGGGAAAAAAAATTATTGATGATATACTGCTTCTGTGGTTGTTGGCTTAGAGAGGGCAGTCAGGCATCCCAGAGCAGCATCCTGCCAGCCTGGCCTGCCTAAACTCTGGTAACTATTTTCATTAGGATCTTGCTCGTTTAGTACAATAACTAATTTTTAACTAGCTCATAGAAACAGATAATTAGCACATTCTAAACCACAATATTTTAAGAGAAAATCAAAGCAAGGGGCAGAACAAGGATTTCTGTACAAATTAGACAAGTCTGAAAATACAGGTAGTGGTATCACTGTGCTGAATCTTCCTCCCATGAATAATCAGGTTTGCCCATTTCAAAACAGGACTTTATATATTCTGCCATTTAAGTGGCATTGATAGGTGGAAAGCTGATGACTGCAGTGTTGATTAGCATTCTTTTTGCATAAATTTCAATAGATTGCCTTACACGGTACTCTATACGTAAATTCACTGTCTTGGCCCTAGAATGATATCCCAGAAATATAAAGGATAGAAAGTGAAAATTGGTTAATTTCAAAATTTTCTGCAGGATTATGACAACACAAATGTGAGTCATACAGTCATAAAATCAGTGATGGACTGATCGTTACAGTAATTAGGAGCCCATTAAAAAATATTATGTTTGAACACAAAGGACCATTACTTTTCCTAAGGAAATATAAGTAGAACAAGTTTTTAAATTGTCTTTGAAGCCTGAAAGATAGAGCCTGAAGACTTTAACACAAAGAGCTCATTTACAATGAGGGACTAAAATGTGGCTTTCTCATGCCTCTTCCTCCTCACCGATTTTCCCTCCTCTCCAAAATGTTTTCACTCACCTTTCCTTCTCCTGAGCCCATGGGACACACCTGTGAGATTTTGAGGCTCTCTGGTATCATGTTGAAGTGACTTTATTCAGCCAAGAGGAAGGAACTGAATGCATACAGTGACCACTCACATGGAACATAGTGAAGATGAATTTGAGAAAAACACCTTCAAGCCCTCATCTGTCATCTCCTTATTTCTCAGCAGGAGGGTGCTATGGGACATGGCAGTGGGTGAGGGTGAGGCTCTACAGATTTAACAGCAGTGCTTCCTAGCCCTTTCGTGTAACTTTAAATGTGTATGCTTGGCTTCTTCTGGTCTCAAAGATAACAGCCTGAAAACAAACAAACAAACAAACAAACAAACAAACAAACAAAAAAACAAACAAAAAAAAACCAAAAAAACCCACTTAAGGCACTTAAGGTAAAATGTTTATTTATTGAGGCACGTAATAGTTTCTGTATACATAAGCTTTAAATAATGTGTATCTTCAGTGGAAGTGTTCTGTAGAATTAGATTGTCTTTATTCTTTTTTATTAAAGTGTTTGACTTGATGCTTCTTGTACAGAAAAAAATATATAATGAACACAAATTAAATAATCCACTGGATGTGATAATCATTTTATATTACTTTCTCTGATTTGTTTTAGGTTCTGTTATCAATCCATACTGAACTCTCCTTTGGACGTGATTGTGGTTTTACATCAGTTTCATTCCCTTCTCAGACTCAGGGATTCTATTGGAAGAAGCAAGACTGTAATCAGGTTTTCCATCTTTTTGTGCATTATAATTGTCATAAAAGTTTTGTTTTCTTTGCAGCTCATAATTTTCTTCCTTGGTCAATATGCAGTGTGATTGGTCCCTTTACACTCTGTTCTACTTGGTTGGTCTCTGTGATTATTTTAAATTTACATGACAAAAATATCATTTTCTACTAAAATGGGTAATAAAATTAGACAAAATGAACAGAAGACTGTATTGTAACACTTGCCAATATAACTACAGTTGATGTTTCTGGAAGTTACACTTAAAATCACTGCTGGTCTTATAAGGCTCTTCTAATTGATAAAATAAATGTTAAAGCTACTTCTGCAATAAAGGAGAAAATATTTTAAATGCCAGTAAGCAGAAATAAATTTTAATAATCTGCTATCCTACCAGGAAAATTATAAGAACTGTGGAGGCTAACCTGGTAAATCATACACAACTAACAGATATGTTAAACTGCTTGAAGAGACATTATAGAAGTATCTAGCATATGGATTTAAATTTCTCTGGCTGCTATGGAAAACATGCTATACTTTATACCATAACATTTCTAATATAGAATTGGATTGAGACCTCTGATCTGTATGTGGGAGATTAATTCCTGACCTGCAACTGCACCAACATACATAATTTACAGAAGAGATTTAAGAAACTTATTCAGATTAAAGAATGGAATGGCTACTTAGTACAAAAAAGTATTTGTAAAGTGAACACATGTCCCTATTTCTCAGTAGTGCTGTGGGGCAGTCAGATTAAGATGAATTATGAAGAGACCATTCAAAATCATGTATGTTGACATTGTTCATCTGGATCTATGAATGCTGTTACTTTTGCCATTTTCATTTTTAATAATCTGAATTGAGAATCAGATTTTCTTCTAATCTTACTGCATTTACAATAGACCAATGTATTTTAAATGGCACAAAAGCTGCTTGAGAGGAAGCAGGATCGACAGTGCAGTACACCCAGTCCTGAACTCCTCCCTTAGGCCCAGGCCATGGAGAAGAGTGGACCTGGGCACAGAGCCATTCTGTTAAAGCCTGTTCTGCTGGCATGAGGAACCCCTGTCCCAAAACAGAATACAGATGGGAAGCTCTGTAACATTTCCATCTCCAAAGATTCCCACAGAACAAAACAAGCTGGGTCCTTCCCACAGCAGTGGCTCTGGGCTTTCTCAGATCTTTTTCTTTTACACAGAATATCCTCCAAAAATGGTCACAAATGTCTTATTTCCCTAATGTATTGTGTTGAACTACTGTGCTTATCTGTTTTCTCTATCTTGCAGGGATTTTTCTGAAAGAAGTATGCTGAGGTTGTTTGTTTCACTGTGAGTTTTTTCCCTTGGATTTCAGAGCTGGAGCTTTAAAATACCATCCAATACTACAGTTAAGAGCTGCTTCATTTGCTTTAGACTATCATAATGTGTCCCTGGGACCTGACTGAAAAATGCATGGTCTGGTCACTTATTTGCTAAACAATCTGTCCTTTTACACTTTTGCTGTAATTGACTTTTCCCTTTAGCACTCATTTAGTGAAAATGTTTTCTAAAAAACCTTATCTTGTCACAGTATGGCTACTTAAGTTTTTAATGACAGTTCCAAGTTCTCCTATTTATTCTTTTAACTGCCCCTCTGTTTCCAGCTTGTTTATAACCAAAACCACATTGCTTTTCCTTCTCTGTCCACTTTGGTAAGAGATGTAAACTCTTGGCAGATTCTCTCTTCTAAAATACAGAGGCATTAGAATCACTTTCTCCCCTTCATTAAAGTAAACCAATGCTTCTAACTAGCTTTTAGCATGCAAGTGCTATTTAGTGCAAACTAGCAAAACTATTAAATTAATTGGCACTTTGTGTCTTCCTGTTTCTTTGTGTCTTTCTATTTCTCATTATTTTTTGAAAATATTTTTAAACAAAATCCTTTGGGAGTTTTTTGCCTTCAGCTGTCTGAAAGTCAAGATTGTACATGTATTTCTGCTGGCACTTTCAAATAGTGCCCTGCATATCAGATAAATCCTATTTGGATAGGTGATTTGAGACTTTTAGAAGACATTCTTGATCCAGAGAGGGCTTTAAATGAAACAATTATAGAAATGGAGAGAAAGAGTTGCTAAACAGAGGAAGTTTTATTCCAGCTTTATAAAAGTCTTTTTCTTTTCTCTTTTCCCTAAAGGATACCTCTCAGATAAAATAAGTGCATCAAATAGCACCGAGCTTGCAGGCTTGATTTTCATCCTCATGCAGATGGGTGAGTCTGCAAGCATTCCGAAGCAAGCCTTGGGGGCCATATACCAGGGCTCCCATCTCTAGCAAACACTCACTCCACTTGCACATATCTTTGCATCCCTGACAGAACTACTGGGGTATTTCTGCAGCAAGTGTCTGTCAGCTCTTGGAACTGGCTTTAGATTGCTGATTTCAGGCCTGAAAACACAGTAATGTTGTCTCTGTGTCTTTTTTAACAATTCCTTTGCAAAGTATATTCTTCTGGATTTAAAACCATCAAGACACTCTTTGGAGCTGTTTCACCTTTCTCCTAAATGCTGTATAACCCCTGAAAGATGAGGCCATAAATTGTTTCTTTGACACTTATAGAAGAAAGCTCACCCATCAGAAAGTCTGGTCATGAGATACAGTGCAAATGCCTTTTCCTAATACAAAGCTTGACACCTTCGGATCAGAATGATACAAAGGAGCCTGCTTAATGGCCCAGACCACAGGCTATCAGTCTGTCTTGCACTGCCTCATTCCTAGTTTTAAAAATCTTTCATTTTAGACTGCAATATTCATGAATAATGCCCCGATTCAGCTCCCACTGAAGTCCAGGATAGATTTATAATTGATTTAATACAAGAAGAATGAGGTCCTGAACCTTATCAATTATAAATTCTGTTAAGCGGACAAATAGTTTTATAGTGTTTGTGTTATCCATCCAAATACACATTGGTTCCTCAAAAGAGTTTTAATCCATTAGGCCATATTAAGTTCCAAAGTTAATATAATAAGGTTCACCTCACCTGAATTCTGAATTCACCCTATTCTCTAATCATCAGCAATGGAAGAAAACATGAAGGATAGAAGATTGACTTTGGCTAGATGCATTAACCTCCTTGAAAATTTAATTTGAACTGTTTAGTGCTTATGTACACAACCTTGCTCTGTTCCTTCTGTGCTATACTGCCTTCTCGTTTTTCAAAGCTTTGCCCAATTTGCCTTCACATGAATAGCTGGAAGGAAAACTTGTAATGACTCTCAGAATAATCCTACAGTTTAAAGCAAATCACACATTAACATCACTCTTCTGTGTCTTGAGTTAATGAAATGAAAGGATATACTCAAGCATTCTCCAGCAATAGTGGCTGTGGCATAGCTGCAGCCCACCAGAAAGAAGTTGTGTGGTCTGAATGGTCTTAAGGTTCATGCAGTCCTGCTGATAAATAACAAGTACTGCTCAATGTGGTAAAGGACAGCAGCTTCCAGTCTACAAAACAAACTAGGGGGGGACGGACGGGGGGATGACACACAAAACCAAAAACAAACAAACAAAACAAAACAAAAAAAACATACCACGAAAATTGGCTATTTTATTAGAGACCCAGAGCTGGATTTCAGTAATACACTACAGGTATGAGAACTGGAACAGAACTGATGTGCCTCTTTACGAAAAGCAGTGCTTTTTTCTTTCACAGGCCAGTGAAGAGGGGAAAAGCACCCTCTTTTCTCCAATAGGAAGAAGCTGCTGGCACAGCATGCTTCTCACGGACTAATTACAAGTTCAGCTCCCTGTAAGCTCCCCCTGCCGTCTTGCTGCCGAAGAAGAAATGAGTGATGCTTTCAAGGTGGCAGAATCTCAGTGAGGGTGCAGTGAGCCTGGTCTAGGTTTGTATGGAGCAGAGAGGCTCCTAGGCAGCCTTGCCCATCTGGCCCTGAACTGTGGTCAGTTCTCTACCCTCCTTCCAGGACAGCAGGCAGAGGTGACCCCCACTATATTTCAAACAACACTAGGCACCCTTCACAGAGGCATTCACTACAGATGTCTAAGAGCATCCATGTTCCTTTGTTGAACTATTTAACATGATAGCTCAGTGGTTGTGTTTGCAATTTATAGAAGGACTGAATCATTGTGGTGAAATATCAGTGATGTTTCTTTTCTGTAGAATGAAAAAAATGAAAGTTAGCATCAGTTTCACCAAGGCTTCCTGCAGCAGAAGTTTCTGTCCATATTTCATCCTTAAGAAAGATAGACCAAGCCTTTTTAAATTTGTCACATGAATCTTCTTAAAAAGAACTTTACAACTTTAAAAGTGTTTCAGGATGAAAGTTTTCCTATAAACACAAAAATTGTCCCATTCTCCAAGGGAAGCACCTGGACACAAGTTAGGGGACATGTCCAATTTAGCCTACTGCTTGTCAGCACTACTGTGCTGCTAGAAGTTTCTCCATCTATTAAACAGTTAGGAGGAAAAAAATAAAATTGTTGTTTCTAGCTTCTCTCAAGTAATTACATTCTATCTGAAAACACATTTGATAAATTTTGATGCAAGCATGCTATATTATATATGTTGCATATATGACTTCTCAGTCATATGAAACCTTTGTATTCACATTTTCCCTTGCAGTCTGAATGTTTCCATGAAAAACAAGCAAAAATCCAGAGCAATTTGATACCAGTGAAGAAGGTGTACTTTTAAATTATTGTTTTACTTGCTTTGTTGATCTCACTGAAACTCTAAAATAAAACTAAGAATTCACTCTCTATTAAGTTTAATTAACATGAATACTAGAGTATACATACATTTACACTAGATTAATTACTTCATCACCTCACCATAGTCATACCCTAAGAGAAAAGACAACCTCTTGATACAGTATTCCAGACACACTGACTCCAGAGGACCACCTTTGGCCTAGGTACCAGAACCAAAGCAGATTTCCTGCTCCAAGCACTCTGCATCTGCTGCATATACTGCAACCTGCTCTAAGGAAGGTTTTTTAAAACAATTGAGGGTGGCAAAAAGGATTCTGATATCTTCAAGAGAGAGTCCTCAAGATCATGATAAATAAACACATAAACACAGACACTAACAGTAAAAGATGTTTCCATCTCAAGCAGCTTGTGAACTGTGTGGCTTAGGCCGAGTGTTGGAGGAAAGGGATACACACAACAGATCACCAGTATCACTTTCTTTTTTTCTGCCATTCTTTCTCTTTGCTTCTCAAACAGGCCCCTGACCATACACAAGCATGTGACCACAAATCTGACGCTGCCTTTTACTACTTCTTGCCTGGCTATTAAAGTGAAGGAAGGGGAAGGGAAGGTTTCTGCTTGCTTTCTCAACTTTTCTCCTCTGCTATTAAGACTATTTTATTCACTGGAAATTGCCTGGAGGGCACATCGGAACAGATGGTCATCCCCCAGCAGAGGAACATAAAGATAATCTGTTTGCAAATAGAAGGGAGAAAGATGCATATTAGAAGTGAGGAAAAAAAAAGGAAAAAAAAAAAAGTGGCCATCAAAGTGTTTGTGAGAAATACTGAGTAAGAAATTAATGAGAACTAGAAAATACAAGGTCAATACAGGCCTCAGATGAGAGCATAGATCTGTTAATGAGAAGTACAGATGATATAATATTAGGAGCCATTATCAATGCAGAAAGATTGAAATATCATGCAGAAATTACTATAGATGACCTCAGGGTCAGGGGTAATAGAGATTGATTACATGAATTCTTACAAGGTGAAAAATAATGCAAATGTAAGAAATGCTTAGAACTTCTCCTATAAGCTCAAAGAAAATCATATGGAAATGACAGACCCAATAGGTGATGTCAGACTATTATACCATCAGTGTAATTCAGCCACAAACAAAGCAAATGCTCCTATAGGATACAACAAGACATATATTTCCTAAGAGAGTTACTAGTGCCATTGTAACAGACATTGGCTGCAGCACTTCTTGAATAGTGTCTACAGTATTGCCATAAACATGAAGATTAACTCAAGCTAATAAAGGTACTGTGAAAGGCCACCGGCATGCAGCTAAGGCTAAATGAAGCTGGACCAGTTGATCTGCTAGACTGAAGGCTGAGGCAAAAAAAAGCTGACATGTTTGTAAGTGCATTGAATGAATAAACACAAATGAAAAGAGCCATTTGAGAGGGAAGATGAAGCTGGCATTAAGAAATGTGTAAAACTACCATAGATAAGTGCAATTTCACCACACTAGGGAGGCTGCAAATCTGCACCAAGTGCTGTGTGTAAGTAAGCTCTCTGGTACCAGCAAAAAAGTCATGGCAGTCATGACATTTCTGGTGAAGACCCCAGTGACTGGAGAAAAGGAAACACTGCACCCATTTTTAAACAGAGTATAAAGGAGGACCCTGGGAACTATCAACCTGTCAGTCTCACCTCTGTGCCTGGGAAGACCATGGAACAGATCCTCCTAGAAGCTGTGCTGAGGCACTTGGAGGACAGGGAGGTGATTTGGGACAGCCAGCATGGCTTCACCAGGGGCAAGTCCTGCCTGACCAACATAGTGGCCTTCTGTGATGGAGTGACTACATCAGTGGACAGGGAAGAGCTACAGATGCCATCTATCTGGGCTTCTGTAAGGCCTTTGACACAGTACCCCACAACATCCTTCTCTCTAAATGAGTGAGATATGGATTTGATGGGTGGACTGTTCAGTGGATAAGGAATTGACTGGATGGTCACATCCAGAGGGTAGTGATCAGTGACTTGATGTCCAGACAGAGATCAGTGATAAGTGGTGTCCCTCTGGGGTCTGTACTGTTTAATATCTTTATCAGGGACACAGACAACTGGATCAAGTGAGACCTCAGCAAATTTGGAGGTGACACCAAGCTGAATGGGGCAGTTGACACATCTGAATAATGGAATGCCATCCAGAAGGACCTAGAAAAGCTTGAGAATTGGGCCCATGTGAACATGACAATGTTCAATAAGGTCAAGTGCGAGGTCCTGCACCTGTCAGGACATCATGCAAAAAACAATAGGGATTGAGACCAGCTCTACAGAGAAGGACTTGGGGTTACTGGTGGATAAGCAGCTCAACATGAGCTGGCAATGTGCATCTGCAGCCCAGAAAGTCAACCATATCATGGGCTGCATAAAAAGAAGTGTGGTCAGCCAGTCAAGGGAGGTGATTCCCCCCTCTACTCTGCTCTGGTGAAACCTCACCTGGAGTACTGTGTCCAGCTCTGAAATCCTCAGCACAGGAAAGACATGGACCTGTTGGAGTAGGTTCAGAGGAGGCCACAAAAATGATCAGAGGGATAGAACACCTCTCCTATGAGGAAAGGCTGAGAGAGTTGGGGATGTTCGGCCTGGAGAATACTCCAGGGACACCTTATTGAAGTCTTTCAGTACTTGGTAGTATAAGAAAGATGGGGACAGACTTTTTAGCTGGGCTTGTTGCAATAGGACAAAAAGTAATGGTTTTAAATTAAAAAGGGATAGATTTAGGCTAGATATAATGAAGACTTTTTTTTACAATGAAGGTGGTAAAACACTGGAAGTTTCCAGAAAGGTGGTAGATGCCCCATCCCTGGAAACATCCAAGGTCATGTTGGCTCTGAAAAATCTAGTTGAAGATGTTGCTGCTCATTGCAGGGATGGGTGGACTAGATGACCTTTAAGGGTCCCTTTCAACGCAAACTATTCTATGATTCTTTGAAAAAGAATGGCATAAGATGTGAGATGGATACAGCTGGCATAGTGCATGGAAGATGACTGTCTGACTTATGTTCAACAGATGTAGTAAATTCCTTTTAAACCAGTAGTATATCAGAATATCATAAAAGCATTAAGGAAGGACCTCTGAAGGTCACCTAGACCAGTTGCTACTCAAACATTACCACAAACACTAGATCAGACCACTTGTTGCTGACTAAATTCTCTTGAGGTATTTCTGCATATCTCAGGAAAAAAAGCCTTGGCTCTAAGGAAGTGAATTAATAATTCTGCCTTTCAAAGCATCATTTATAGTAGTGGAATAATTCTTCAATATCAAAGTACAACCTGGATGAGAAACAAATTTCAAGAGATTCAGCTTTATTACTTTGCAAGCACCAGCACTAGTCTCAGGCTTTTACAGGACTGAAGACCAGATGTTCCTACATAAATGGCTTTCAATCTATGGCTTAGACACAGACAGCATCTTTCCAAGAGTTAAGAGAGGCGATTTAACATCATCTTTATCCTGATTTGACGCCCTAGTCCCCCTTCCAAAAAGAGAAGCTTTATAAAAGAATCTGTATAAATTCTTCAAACAATAACAAAATAAAAGGGAGTGGGGGTGTGAATTTTGCTTGGATAAGATCAGCAATGTTCTATGGTAAAGGAATTTTCTCCCCACAAAAGAAACAGAAAAGTTACCAGATTACTGCAAAATACTTACTCCTTCCTGTTGACCTGCTTCATCACTGTTCTTACAAACAGAAGGCTTACTGGTGAAAAAAAGTGTCTGGTGAAAAAGAATGACAGAATATGTGAAAACTATAATACCTTATCGGTAGTAATCATTCTTGTTTCATGAATCCCTTGAAATCAAGATCTCAAGTTCTATAAATTGGATTTTCCCAGTTCACTCCTTGTTCCTGCAATGCAACTCTCAGCGATGAGTTGAGCTAAGATAAAAAGATTAAGAGAACTAACATTTGCTCCACATTTTTGAGACTTAGCTGCTTACAATAACAGTCTGTCACTACACACCTAAGAAGAAGTGCTCTTCAGCAATACATCCAGGCATATTGGTTTCCTGGGACAACTGGACTTGCTGGATTGAGTCTCAGGAAACTGCTGAATTGCAGGCAAACTCAGAGCATGTGGATTTCATCTATTTATTAACATTTTTGCCCATTATTTGCTATCAGGATTAATGGTTCATAAGGACTCTCAGAAACAGTTGCCCAAGTTTGATCAGCTGCTGGTCACATGTACCTGCAAAGGATTGTCCTTGTGCAGGGGGCTGCAGCCAAATTATTTGTCTTTGCCCAGCCAAGGTGGGGCTGCCCTTCAAAGTCAGTCCAGGAGCTGGTCCATGGGGCTACAGCAGACAACCTAGTCAGAGTGAGGAACTGGGGAACTCCACTCACAAGGGGACAGAGGAAGCCAAGAAACACTGAGAAGAAGCTATGTAAATCTGGCAGCCCAGAGCCCTGCTGCACTGAGATGGAGGCTGTAATGAGAGTAAGGATTACAGACCAAGTCCAAGTCAGGGTCTTCTACACAGTAAACTATTCTGACTCAAACAAAATGTTTCCCAGAACTGGGCTTTGTTCAACATTTTATAACAGAAAATTGAAATTTTGGACAGCACTGAAATTTTCTAGGCTGGAGGCTGACAGAAGAAGAAATTATGGTTAGAAACTGAATTTTCAGTCACAAAAGCATGTGGACAGAGAAAGTTCCAAACATTCAATATATTTCTTGAAGGCAATTAATTTGTTCTCAAACCTCCTTCAGTTATTGAAATACCAAACACTCAAACACTGTCATGTGAGGGTGCCAAGAAACTGCAGGGAATGTTGTTTTAGCCTGAAATTAAGTAAAACACAAAGTTAAAGAAAGCAGTTTTATTCTTTTAGGTCTTTGTATAATTTCCATCTAGACCCCTTCCTTGCTCTGTTTTGCTTTTCAAAATTTAAAGAGACAATTCCCATGCTGTCTACCACCCACTGTGGTGTGATCTCTTAATTTGCATGAATAAATCCTGACACAGTCTGGAGCCCACGCCTGTCTTAAGCAGCAGACAAGCTCACTCTGTTTATGAGAAGCTTTTTAGTTCAAACAGCTCAGCTGATTGTAATAGTGCCTGCTGATTGCAAATATCGGAGTACTGCCACGGGAAAGAGAGCCTAGGTGTGGGGACTGCAGCTAATATACTAAACCTTACAGTTTCCAACATAAAAATAACAATAGGATGAAGTACTGAAAGGAAGAAATGGTCACTACTGAAAGGAAGTATTCCACCTTCCACATTCAGCAGAAACAACAGGCATGGTTATCTCCACTGTTCAAGTCTCAAAGACATTGGCATATCTCCTCCAGACTACTGAATGTTGCACACAATGACTGGTAATAGGCACATTCAGATGGCTGGCTTACATTTCTAACTGGCTGTTTGCTATCACACTAGTTGTGTATACAGACTCAAGACATATACTACCCTTACAAGGTATACAAAGTTTTGAAGCTACATGGCCAGGAGCATCAAGGACTTCTCCCTAAATTCATGCAAGCCAGAAGCCAAGTGCAATCCCATCACAGGATGTACCTTCACCCATGTGGGACAGTTCCACCGGGGCTGTGCACACCATGCAGAGCTGGTTGCTAGTGACAGGATCCATCAATACTCCTAGACACGGTCAGGAGCAAAAGGAGATGATGCCACAGGCAGAACTGAAGGCAAGGCAAGAAAAGGCCACAGCATGGGTTCAAAGTTCATCCTACCAACCAGGCCAAAGGCTAAACTGGAGACAAGCTACAACATATGCCTGGAGTACACCAGGACACTACCCACAAGCGTGTTCAAGACCTATGCAGGAGATGGAGACAGGGACATCCTTAACGCAGCTCAGACACAAACTGGGTTCCCACACCTGAGCTGAAGTCAGGATCCCAGACCCAGGAGCACGGAGCTTGACTGGAGGCTCAGAGGAGACTCCTCAGAGCCATTAGCATACAGGAGGTCTCAGGTCCCAGGCACTGGAGACTGCCTTCTTTTTGCTTATATGGAGCTTTTAAAGTCCTTTAGGTTTTGTCCTATAGATTTTTTTTAAGCAAATGTGTTGAGAACTCTGATTAAAAACTCTGGTTTAAAAATTACTCCATATTTCTCTGACTTTTGAAACTTACACAGAGATATTAAATGGAGAGACTTCTTAATGACATCTATGCACATTATTGTGGGCTGTACTCTACTCAGATTTGCTGCATTTGATTTCTTCTTGATTACTTGGTCCCCTGCCAGGATACCTGCAACTCTCAGACCTACCAGAATGCAGTAGCCTCGATCTAGGATCTCACAAACTATCTCCAGGTCTCTTGCTTCATTGACAACCTACCAGGGGCTATGCCTGCTGCACAGAGCCAGAGCAGGACAGGGTCTAATGCGTGGTACTTCCACTGGGGAGGCAAGGACCATGGCACAGAGCAGACGCTTGGGGGGGAAGAGATGTCCATGCAGGCAATACGGTTCCCACCCATAGCCACACACTGTCACTCCACCTCCACAGGAGGACCAAGGGAATTTGTCAGGGCTCGAAAGTCATTAGCATCAGTGCTGTTGTTTGCGCAGGTCCTCCATTTCTTTTGCAGTGACTGTTCCAGTTTTCATAAGATACTGAGGCACTTTTAGCAGAAAAATCGTCTAACCTCAGTCCCAGGTAGTGTTAAGCTCTGGCAGACACTTGTGCATCACCACAGCCTGTATTTTATCAGTTGCACCTAACAAGCTATTTGCAGCTTCCTAGTTTCCTCCAGCACATTGCACATTCCTTCAAATTAGAGCAGTGAGAGCCAGAATTGCTGACAGGTTTGCTTGCTGCTTTTACCAACAATTTGCAGAGATTATAAGCCTGTCAGAAAGATATCATTGGAGATTTAAGGGATTGCTTTCTAGAGTCATTCTGAAATGACAGTTAATGTGGAGATAGCTTTCCATCAAACTCTCCCACCCAAAAAAGCTTCTTATGTACAGTAAAAGTATCCTATATTTACAAAAAAAAAAAAAAAAAAAAAAAAAATTATATTATGAAACATGTTTGTGAAGAAAAATGTATATTTCATACAACTTTCCTAATACATACGTTCATTTTGGAGCTACAACTGTTCTTGTCATTCCACTCCCATCATAAGAGGTATAGAAAAGGATCACCCACCAGACTGGGAAAGCATGACATATGTTAGAGTAAGTGGTTCATGGATCTAACTTACACTGGCTATAGCAAGGAAAATAAAATATAAATCTCAGAAATTGTCTGTAGTCTGTTACACTGCATTCCTGTTATGCAGAAACATGAGCATGACCTGTGAATAGTGGACCAGAAGTTCTTCTGATAACAAGGTTCAACATCAGGAAATGCATACAGGTAAAATACTGGTTTCAGCTAAGCAGTATAGTAGTAACATAACTGATGTTTAGGTGGATTTAAACTTTAATGGTGACTTCATTTATGGTAGTATGTACCTAACAACCTCTTTTATTTAGAAGTTAAAAGTTAAAAATTAGTTTAATAACAGACCAAATGATACACTCAAGTTATACCAAATGGAAAATCATTAGCTAAAAATGGCCTGCCATTGGTTTTCTGCCATTGTTCACCTCAAAGTCAGGTTTCTATAACAAGAAAAGTGAGAAGAATTCAAAATTCTTTTTCCTGTTGTCAATCTATTTTAGACCACAATTCTGGCAGCTGCACAATACATTTTAAATGAAGGGGTATGAGGTATTAAATAACAGTGCTATCAGCTTTTTTGTAAGCTGACACTGTTTGGTTGAAAGAAATTCAACTGTAGATGTGTGACTGTCTTGATCTATTGTTCCACCACAGCAAAGGGCAGTCAGCCACTGAGAAGCAGCTGGATTAGAACAGGAATCAATTCCTTAATGCTGAACCAGGTAAGAGTCTTAAACAGCAAGGTTCCTCATATCCTTTGTATGAAAACACAGTGCTCACAATTCATTGTAAAAAGGATAAATAAAACCAACTTCTTGGAGTAGAACATATATTCGTGGGGCTAAATTATGCTCTTGGAAAGAAAGAGTATCAAGGTAAGGGAGGCACTGATAGGGAAAAGGCTGCAGGTTTGGGCTGAATGGATCTGAAGCATGCCGTGAAGAAAGCCTAGGTTTTATCTGTACCTCAGCCTTCTGAGATATAAGTTTATTCACTTTCCTGCCTAGAGAGAAGCCATGCTTTTAATCTTGCTTTATTGCCTGTACAGGTAATTTTGTTTAACTGGTGGTCTGTTCTATCCTCTATAGCTGTGCTGCTTTGGGAGGTAATCTTAGTTTTATGCACATAATTCTCAGCACCACCACTTTCTGCTCAGACTTTCTCTTTATCCCTCTTTCCACATTTTTATTTCATCATATACTGGAGTAGTGATGTGACAGTTACATCTTTTTTTATCCCTTTTTTTAGCTCTACATTTTGTCCAAAGAATTGATGAGGAGTGTGATTTTTTTTTTTTTTTTCGTGGATATTTTTGTGTGATAAAGCCTTGGCTGTTTTCGTATAAGAATATTACAGAGTGGGTAAGTGTATTTTCTGGTGAAGTTAGTGAAAACTTCAGAGGTGATGAGGTCAGCCTGGGCTGACCTTCAGCTTGATCTCTCATGGAGCAACTGATAGTAAAAATGAGCATTTTATTTGTTTCTGATTTTCCTGTCCTTGCATGTGTCCCTATCAGAATGATTGCTACTCGGAAGCTAGCATTGCCAGGTAGTATTGGAAAGGCAGCCCAGGGACAACCAGGCAGACCTGAAAATCCAAACAGTCATACACATACACAAATAACTCTGAACTGCAGTTTTATATTTTCTATTTCTGGCTTAATGTTCATGTTTGAACTATGGTATGTTTTTAATATGCACATCTTAGCAACAAATTGTAAATTTTAAGAAAACAAAATTTTCATATCAAATCATCATTGTAAGAGAGTGTTGTTGAACTGTGAATTTTCTTCTTATCAGAGATCTCAAGAGAATAGTTTGATCTGTCTGTTTTCTAAAACACAAAAGAGGAAGCAAGCATCCAGCACCCTTTCTGCCTTCTTCCACTCCCTCCCTCCATGCGTACTATTGATATTAAGCTTT
This sequence comes from Athene cunicularia, assembly GCF_003259725.1. Classification (NCBI taxonomy): domain Eukaryota; kingdom Metazoa; phylum Chordata; class Aves; order Strigiformes; family Strigidae; genus Athene; species Athene cunicularia. The sequence goes on along the minus strand of NW_020799142.1, from coordinate 13,975,219 downwards.
ACACAGACCATATGCTGTTCAGTGTCAGTAAATATTTATCCAGTTTTCTCTTGAGGTATCTAAATGCATTCTTAATCCAAAAACCCACACCTATCAATAACAAGGGAATCTAGGTCCATCTCTTCCAGCTTTCTTACAGCTTTGAATAAATTTACACATTATTGTACACTACAATGTAACATTTATTAGAATAGAGCAAGCTGATTAAACATATAGATCATCCTTTCAGCTTTAATCAGATACCTCCTCTTCAAAATGCATGTTTTTATGACTCAGTCTCAAGTCTAAGTGAACAATACACACAACTAAAATTCTTTGTGCTCCTGCAGCTAATGGAGGCTCAAGTATTATCTGCTATGCATAAAGATGTGAATAAATTGCCACAGCTCAATCTCTTCTCACAGAGTTTGAGTAATTACTTTCCCAATTAGTCACTATAAAGCATTGCTAAAGAAAATTGTATTACATGGTATTTATGGGCAGCATAAGCACACATGATGCTTTGCTGTGGATGGAAAATGGAAGGCAAATACAATAAGCCTCTCCCTTTGATCTGAGGATAAAGCTTGTATAATACAGTCTCCTTAATAACAGGGCAGAGCAAGTGTTTAATGATAATGGGTTTCTTTACAGAACAGATGTATATTTGCAAGTGTTTTTGACAGAACAGCAGGGTATTTTACATGGCAGGAACTCCCAACCATGAGAAAGGCATGAGTGAAGCAGTTAAGAGGTTATAGAAGTTTTAATGCAAAGCTATGTGAAGTAAAAAGAAAATAGTGCTGTGGGTTTACCAGATATTGGAATGGGCTCTAAAAGAATAAAAAAGGAGAGTGAAGAGGAAGCAAGAGACATGGTGCTATCCAACCATATCTATGGAGAGAGACAGATTCTCTGGCAATACTCAGTGGAACGATGACACAAGAAAATTGCTACAAACAAAACTTTATTTCAACCTGGATCCTCTGCAGATCAAGTCACTTTACAAAACTAGTATCCAAGACCCTCTGCAGATCAGGTCAACAACAAGAAGAATAATGTTAATAAAATAATATTCAAAAAAGGACAGTAAAACTTAAACTGCTGTACTACCTCTCAGGAATTCAAAACTAACAAGAAAGAGCTCGAGCTCAGCTGCAGTCTGCAAAGGTATAGACAAAAATCCCCACAATTACTTCTTGTGGTAGTGCCAGTGTACACTGCTGTGTGTCCTGAGACCCTAATACAACTTGTCTCTCCTGTCTTCAACATGTTGTTTTTCATGTCGAAGGAAGACCTGATTAACTCAGAAGATGATTTACACAATCCCAATCCTGGACATCATAGGAGGACTCTGTGTACTTTCCAATGGAACTTAAGACATCATAAAATCTGTTCAGTTGTGTTTCTCTTCCAAAGGACGGAAGCACTATTGTCATGTTACAGTATAGTGTGAAGACACAACATGAAATATGAAAAAAAGGTTAAGTACTTGCAGTCACACTTCTGGATCGAGAGCCTGGGGAGACCAGGCTGTGTAACCAGAGCAGGACCACAACAGATGGAGCTTAACTTCATAGCATACTTCCTTAGTGACCTGTGTGGTTCTGCCTCTCCTGTTGCAGCATTGCTTCCCCTTGGCTGCTGGCAGCCAGTTGGCAAGTCATATTGGTGTTGAACCTGGTTACCTGCCCAGTTCCACCTTCAGGAACTGTGAGCTTCATCAGAAACCTTCCTGAAGCCCCAGCTTGGGCTGTGGCTCAAAGCTTAGTGCTGCCTGGGATGGAGGAGAGCTGAAATTCTCCATCAGCCTTTAAACTGGGATGGGAGCAAAGTTCAGGAGCAAACCCAATGCAAAACTTGATTTTTACAGTTTAGTTGCTTCAGCTGTATTTACATGATACAAGAAGCCTATGCAGAGCTGCTTGGTATGCCTTGACAGTGAGAGACATGCTTGTGAAGGATCCTGCCATCAATTGTGTTAAAGGACTTTGGGAGAGCATTTGCACAAGAGATTGGAAAAATAATCAAATAAGCAGCACTGATTAGTTGACAATCTGCTGCTGAGTCCTTATTTAAAATGCTGGTCCACCATTCAAATGCTTCCCTCATGTGCTGCATTCCATTTTACTTAGTAAATGAGAAGTGTTTCAAGATACTATTCAAGTGCTTTTTCTCAGCAAGCTAAATGCATTTTGCTAGTGATTGAGAAAGTCTGTTCCAGCCTCTGACAGGAAATGACCAGGGCTGTCAGGTCAGACTGGGTAGAAAAGAATGAAAGTCTTCTCATATTCAATCAGCCCCCAATTACAGTTTATCAGAAAGAAGGCAGATCAGAAATGAGTTTCTTTTCAATTGGAGCTCTCTGCATACAGCCATGAGTCTTGGTGCTCCACATCTAATAAATAACCCTTCGTATTTAGTTTCCTTGGATCAGTTTATCTGTCTGATCTATCTGCTTCTTCTTATGATCACAGGTTTCTTTAAATGAGAAAAAAATATCAAAATATCCAGCCGATGAGAAATCTTTTGTTTGTTTGTTTAAAGTTTCAAGCAAAAAATGCAGCTTTATTCTTTTACTTTTATTCAAGGATTTATCTATCTTATTTCCTTTGACAGATCTATTTAGTCTATGATGAATCTATCATATGTTGAAAGTTAAACCTATTCAGACTTGAATAAATCCATGAAACTTGACACAGCAAATCTTTTCTCCTAAATACACTGTGAACTCAGATATTATGATGTGTCTGTCTGCTTTGCTGAATATTTGCCTAAAAATGTTTTCCTGCTGTAAATAAACTAAACTCCTTTTCCCCCATCCTGAAATAATTTTCATGTCTACAGGGTAAGAATAGGTTATGTGTTAAAATAAATGTCCATATTTCTTTTGAAATAAAACTGAAATTTAGTAATGAAATCTCTACTATGCAGATGGAGAGAAGCTTTATTTTGTCTGTTAATCTCACACCTTCCAAAGCTTTCCTCAGTAACCAGAAAAACACATATTTTGGCTGCTGAAGGAAAATGCTCAGCACTAGCAAATGTTTTTGCTTTATGCTATGGCCATGCAGAGGTACATATAGTTGACAGGAGCACACACCAAAAAAAAATGGAAAAGTCTAGTAGAAAGACTATGGAATTTGATTTAGAGACTTCAGTAACAAGGTTTTTTTTTTCTCTTGATGCACATCTCAGCTCTGGACTGCCTACTTAGAGATCCAAAACCAAACTCTGTTTACTCAGCTACCTGATGCTACGGGCATCTTTTATATGGGTATATATATGCATGTGGTCCTTATTCAAACTTGTGTATTCAGAAAGAGAATAATGCTGTCTGTTTTATATAAATCTATCACATAGTCACATGTATATAATACATTGAAATGTATACTCACAGAATATAATTTACTGTGGATTATTCTGTAAACCTATGTGGTCTAAAATATAGTATTATTTTAACCTTTCCTTTCTGCACAATTTTCAAGTATCCAAGAAAAAAAAAAAAAAAGGGGGGGGGGG
>NW_020799142.1:13951434-13971668 GCF_003259725.1 Athene cunicularia | reverse complement strand
GGGGGGGGGGGGAAGCTTTCAGGAAAGAAATTAGTTCAGTGACTTTAAAGCTTTACTTTAGCGCCTGTTCTTTATGTGCAGGAACAAAACTGCTTCTAATGATTAATAATGCCAGCCTTCCCAACCTCGACCATTCTGTGATTCTGTGACCATAATGGCAGCAATTTTTCTAGAAACAGAGAACATCTAGAGTATATAAAAAAGTCCTAGCTGAAATGTTCCCTGACAGGTAGTCTTGAGAGCACAGCAGTCAAGGTACTTGATGCCAAGGGCTATCACTTCTCAAGCAGAAGCCAGGATCTCAGGAAGGCTGCTGGCACATACCTTTTTTAAGATCAGCGGTGCTCAGCATCTGATGGGCCAGGAGAAAGCTTTGACATTCAGATCCCGCAGCAATGACAGCAGCATTTATTAGTCCTGAGAGCAGGTCATCCTCTGGCACGAACTGTCACAACTCTGTTGAAATTAATGGAACTGTGCCAAACTCCACCAGCCAAAGGATCTCATTTGGGTTTTGATGTAGAGAAGATGAGGAGCTAAAAAGCCAAATACTAGCAAGTTTCAGTTAAAGGACTGTGTCATGTTTATACTTTTTCTGAAAGAATTGTAGGTGTGGTTGCACAAATTGACTTTTTTTTTCCTCTCATAATGTTTAATCTCTTTTTTGGGTGCAGAATATGCTCACTGACAGGTGATCAATACTTCACCTACTCCATATATCTTCCTCCCCATTCCTCTCAGTCTTAAGAAGGAGAAAACTGCTATGCTCTCCTCAATGCAGTGATTTCCTAACCCTTCATCTGGTCACAAAGGGTGGAAGAGACTCCTTCCAACACTCTGAAGCAATGGTAGCATTCTAGGCCCATGGTGGATGTGGTTCAGATAAACTGTAGATGGTGGAATCCAGGGAATGCTCTGGGTTTTCTTCCTGGCATAAAACCACTGCTAATGCCTCCCTTTACTGACATGAATCTTTGTGCTGCTGCATCTGAAAGGGGACACCAGTCCCCATGCTGGGAGGTAGAGAATTGAGAAAAATAGCTGAAATTATAGTAATATTCTCTCTCTCTCTCTCTCTCTCTCTCTCTCTCTCTCTCTTTTTTTTTTTTTTTCCCCCTAGTTTTCATCATTGTGGCAAAGAACAAATGGGGTTTCATTTGCCCTGCAATACTCAACAATACTAAGAATGAGTATTCTGAACTTTATGTTTAAATGTTCATGCTAATTGCTGACTTCAGCTGGCTTTTAGGAAAAAGAAGAGGGTTTTATTCCCTTGGACTGCAAAGTGAATGGAGCTGGAGTTTTTCAAAGGTGCCATTAGCAGGGATTGGACACCTCAATTTTTAAATCAAATCTTGGTCTGAATGTAAGAGAAAGATGCAAGGCTCCATTATTCAAAGCTGTGCAGTTGTCCTTTGATCTATCATGGGTAATTTAATACAGGGCTTTGCTGTCTATGGTCATTTTTTTTCCATTGCTGCTTCTGTTTTAAATGGCTTCTTGCTTTTGAGTGTTTCACACATCTTTGGTACAGATTTCCCTGAACTATAGGGCCGTAGAGAACAAATTCAATGAGAGCAGAGAGATGATTTGCTAATAAAATGGTTGAAGTTAAATGAAAGCTGCCATAACAATGTGCTCCTTCTGCCCACAATGCAACAGCAATATTTCATTGATCACTTTTCAAAGAACAGAGAAAACAAAAATGTGACTAATTTTGACCTCGATGACTGTTGCTTCTGACTGGGGAAAAGCATCCATCAAAATGTAGAAGAGACTTTAAAACATTCCTCAGCAATGGTGCTGGGGAGAAACATGTGCTGCTTACTGCATGGCAAATTGAAAAAACCAGCTCCCTGACAGTACCTGTCCATGCTGTTTCACTGCACATTTGCACATGGCAGAGAAGCCATGCACACCACACATCAGAGAATCACAGAATCATTCAGGTTGGAAAAGACCCTTGGGATCATCAAGTCCAACCATCAGCCCGACTCTACAAAGTTCTCCCCTACACCATATCCCCAACATCTCATCTAAAAACCCTTAAACACATCCAGGGATGGCAACTCCACCACCTCCCTGGGCAGCCTATTCCACTGTCTGACCACTCTTTCTGTATTTTTTTTTTTCTAATGTCCAGTCTGAACCTCTCCTGTTGCAGTTTAAAGCCATTCCCTTTTGTTTTATCGCAAATTGCCTGTGAGAAGAGACCAGCACCAACCTCTCCTTCATGTCCTTTCAGGTAGTTGTAGAGAGTGATGAGGTCTCCCCTCAGCCTTCTCTTCCTCAAACTAAACAGTCCCAGCTCCTTCAATCTCTCCTCATAGGATCCGTTCTCCAGGCCCTTCACCAGCTTCCTTGCCCTCCTCTGCACTCGCTCCAGCACCTCGAGATCTCTCTCATATTGAGGTGCTCAAAACTGGACACAACACTCCAGGTGTGGCCTCACCAGTGCAGAGTACAGAGGGAACTATCACCTCCCTACTTCTGCTGGTCACACTATTTCTAATACAAGCCAGGATGCCGTTGGCTTTCTTGGCCACCTGGGCACACTGCTGGCTCATGTTCCGTTGGTTGTCAGTGAAAACCCCCAGATCCTTCTCTTCCACACAGCTCCAGCCACACCTCCCCCAGCCTGTAGCCATGCAGGGGGTTGTTGTGGCCCAAGTGCACAAGGACCTGGCACTTGGCTTTGTTGAAGCTCGTCCCGTTAATGTTGGCCACCAATCCAATCTATCCAAGTCTCTCTGCAGAGCCTCCCTATCCTCATGCAGATCAACACTCCTGCTTACCTTGGTGCCAGCTGCAAACTCACTGATGATACACTCTATGTCCTTATCAAGATCATCAATAGAGATGTTGAACAGAAATGGTCCCAACACCGAGCCCTGAGGAACACCACTTGTGATCTGCTGCCAGCTGGATTTAGCTCCATTGACCACCACTCTCTGGGACCACCCAGCCAGTGCTTGACCCAGCAGACCGTTCATTCATCCAGGCCATGGGCAGCCAGTTTTTCTATGAGAATTCTATGGGGAACTGTGTTGAATGCTTTCCAAAAATCCAGGTAGACAATATCCACAGCTTTTCCCTCATCCAATAGTCGGGTCATCCTGTCATAGAAAGAGATCAGGTTTGTCAGGCAGGACCTGCCTTCCATAAACCCATGCTGACTGGGCCTGATCCCCTGGTTGTCCATTATATGACTTGTAATGGCTCTCAAGATGACCTGCTCCATGACCTTCCCTGGCACCGAGGTCAGACTGACAGGTCTATAGTTTTCTGGATTGTCCTCTCTGCCTCTCTTGTAGATGGGTGTCACATTTGCCACCCTTCAGTCCAATGGGAACCTCCCCAGTCAGCCATGATTTCAGGTATATCATGGACAGCAGCTTGGCGAGCACATCTGCCAACTCCCTCAGCACCCTTGGGTGTAACCTGCCTGATCTCACAGAGTTGTGTGCATCCAAGTGGTGTAGCAGGTCTCTGACCGCTTCCTTGCTAATTGTGATGACTCATGGCAAGTGTGCCCTTGACTTTTGGAAGGGTAGATTGTATTATTCATGCTTTCTGACCCTTCACTGTTTATGAGAATTCTATTTAGAGAAGGTCCTAGAGATGTTCCAAATTGAGCTAGGCTCAGATGCATTTGTCCCAGTACTTGCCTGCTCAGGTCATGGACAGGCAACAGGATAATGCAGCAGGCTGGGGCCAGGTACCTCATGAGGCATTGTTTTCTCCTCAAAGCAGTGACAGCGTCAATGGCTGCCCCAACTCCCTGATGCACAGTTGAGCTATACCCTTCCTTCCCTGTGTTTCTCCAACACCATCCTTCAAATACTTCCTCTTGCTTCTTCTACCAAAAAATTAGTATCTGAAGTAAGGGTGGGGAGGAGAAGTAGACAAATGCCAACCTGGAAAGCAGTAAGGCATCACAGCACTCTCTGGTTTAAAATACAAAAAAATGCAAAAGAACCAGGGATGCAAGTCCAGCTTCTGCTGGGTAAGTGTTGATCTAGAAAATGAACATCACAGTTAGAGTTAGTGATGTTTTGTTTGGCAGGTTCAGCTGGAGCTGGAAGAAGACCAGAACAGCTTTGAGGCTTGGGGATATTCTGCTTTTGAGGAACCTAAAACTGTTTCCTGCTGTGGTAATTACAACAGCTATTAAAAATAGCAGATGCCGGCTCTTTATAAAAGCAAGGTTGCCTTTTGGAAGTGCATTCTGTGGTGATTACTTTGGTGGGGAAGGAGGGGAGTCTCTCCTGGGCAGGCATGTGATGCTATTCACAGCCCCTTGGGATGAGGGGAATGCATCCAGCAGGAGCAGGGGGCTCCAAGAACATTTCTTCTTTACATTTTCCAAGAAAGAGTAAATGATTTACTCTTTTCCAGGAGACGGTGGCTCTGTGTGTTAGCAAAGGGCTGAGGAAGATGCAACATTGGCTGTAAAGGACTCTGCGGTAATCACAGACAGTGCAGAACTAGGCAGTGAGATGTGGCCCAAAAATGATATATTTTTAAAAAATTTTAAAAGTTTTTCTTTTGTGCATAAACAAGTAAAACCTAAGCAAGAGTCAGACATTGCCACCTACAAGACATGATAAGGCAGGAGCAGAAATACACGCACCTTGGGAGGGACAAAAGTCTGGCTGTTTGAGATAAACACCACCCTAGGATGAAGCCTTTTTCAGCTTGCTGGGATGGGAAAGCCAGGTGCACAGAGATCCTGTTTCTTCCACTTTTTACCTTCCTACACTTCCTTCAGTTTTATGGAGAGAACACCTCGTATAACTTTAATTTCTTATGTCTATATCCACTTCTTCCTTGACGTCCCCTGTGAAGCCAGTCCTTCATTCCCCTCTGATTCTTTATTTATCCTGTGCCCCCATTCAGCTTTACAGCCTCCAAAATCCTTGAGGTCTTTTGGTCTGGGTACCCCACAAGCAATACTTATGGATAAGACATACTAACTAGAATAGCAGGTTTCCATTATTTCCTCATTTTGCCTCAAATATTTTTTACAGAGTTCTAATGTGATGCTCCAGACAAACCACTGAGTACTTCCATAAGATATTTCAGTACAATGCCTTGACAGCTTTAAAAAAAGTCACTTCCTTGAACTCTATTCATAATTTACATTAAAAATACTGATCACTCACTATGAGACCTAATTCTACATCTTATTAAACCTACTTAAAAAACACTATCAAGGAAGACTTGAAGAATTTCATCTTATTGGACTGATGGAAATTTCTAGCCAACAGCCTACAGCTGCAACTTGATAAAACACAAAATCCTGTGGGGTATGGCTCATTAACACCTAGTTCTACAAGTTCAAAGCAGATATTGTCTTGATTTTAGTTTATTTTAAAGTCCATCTCAACAGCTGGGTCATTTAAAATTGAGAACTTCTAAGGAGCTGAAGGAAAAAAGCACAGCATATTTACCTCTTATACTGCATGAATGAGATGACAGAGAAGTATATTTTCCTCCTGAAGGATGTGATGACTGGAATTGTTTGGTTCACATATGTAGTTTTCCTTGTAGAATAAATTGATTAATTTTAAAAACAAAACACTTTGGTTACTTAAAAAATGTCAAACTGTATGTAAAATGCGTTTGGATGTGTTTTAAAAGGACTTTTTTCACAAAATATTTATAAAGTAAATAATTATTGAAATACATATTTGAAATATGAAAAATCATTATACCAGTTTTAGAGATTATACATGTTGATTTTCAGTCATGGTTTAAGCAATTGAAATAAATTGAATCAAATTGAGTCACCTGGAATCCCACCCATTTGCTCTTAACTAGCTCATAATTAAGCCTAGATTTAGGAAACGTATACACATGTAAAAAGTAAATAAATTATGACAGACAGAACTTTCCAAATGTCCCTTTCTCTTCAACCCCTTTTCTTCCAGAAAAGTTTCACTTAATGGTATCATTTGTTAGTGGATTTGTTGATATTTTTTCCTTTTGAACATATTTCCACCTAAAAAGTTGTTATTATTTCCCCTTTAAATTTAAGTCTTTTCCTTCATGGATAACCCACCTAATATTAGAGAAGAGACACCAAAGCTCTACCTCAGCTCTGAGTTTTCTAAGAGGTTCTTTATTTTTCATCAGTGAAGAAGGTTTTGTCTATGCTAAATCTGCAATGTACAGTAGATTGTTAAGAACCTGATTTTAAAAAGGGAAAATGGGGTCATGCATCAACATTCTGCTTCATTTTTTTTAGTCTTATCTCAAAAGATACTGTACTATGTCCTTAATCCTCTGGGAATGGATGGTTGTTAACCATAAATTGTCCTTGTATTTATAAGCTTTGCACTAAATTTAAATCGCCCCCTATTTTTGGCATAATCTCTCCCTCCTTGAATTTAGTCTTTCAAAACAAAACCAAAAAATATTCACATTACCTGATTCACTGTCCATCTACTGCTAAGGTGTTTTCTAAATGGCTTCAATGGTATTAAAGAATCCATAGAAGGTATTTAAGACAGATATAATTGGAAGTGTCAGTTATGGTCATTTAATAATATGCATGTCTTCCTTTTTGTTGATAAACAAATTAAAGCTGCTAACCTAAATTAAGATTTGCTTTTATTTAGTCCCACTCCTGCAGGTACAATTACACTTTATAGCTGGCTTGCCAAAAGCTAGAACAGAACATGCTGTCATAGCATTATAACTGTTTAACCAGGGAGACCTTTCAATTAATGTATGACTTTTGGAGATTCACTAGATGAGGAGAAAAGCTGACCTCAGTTTTCTTAAAGAGAAATAATTTGGAGTCTGCTAGATAGCCATATCAAAAATATAGCTAAAATTTACTACATTGTTCAGAAGTTTCTCTTTCTACTAAAACCTGTAACTGATGAAATCCAGGCTGTTGGTGAAACGGAGCAGGCAAGTGTGTAAGACCACTTTGCTTTTCTTTGTCAATCTGACAGAACACTTTAGCTGTGCAAAGAATGCCCAGCTGGAGAGCAAATGCATACCTGTCGAGGGGTATGTGAGATGGTACCCATTAAATGCTTTACAAAAGTTCTCTTTAACTTGATCTGTTGCCCTGCAGCCAAACAACAGATTTATTATGGATCTGGGCAAGAGAAAAAGGAGTAGCAAAGTATGCAGCTAATTATTCTATATTAAGGAAGACAAGCAGCAGTAGCTGTAAGTAAAAACATTTCAGACTGGATATTTTAAAATTAAGCATTTGTATTTTTTCAATATCATATGTGTAGATTGCAGGTCTCTGCTTTACTTCCATAAACTGTGTTTTCAGTAAACACTCAGAAATTATGATACAAAGACTCTAGTGGAATATTTGTTCAACTTCTGGGTCACAAAGCCTGGGAAAAAGTCCCTACTTCCCCCGTTAAACCCATGAAAGGCTTGCTGATTTTTTTACTATATGAGATACCTGGAAATATAAATGCCATCAATATTAAATAACAGGCATGTGTGGAAATGAGCATTTGCGGTACTTCTTTGATTCAAGCAGATTAATATGTGGCTTACAGCAGTGACCTGACCATTTTTAACCAGCTACAGGAAAGTCTAACTCATTTTTGCTTCTATTTAAAACAATAAAAACAATAAACAATAAAAACAATAATATTTAAAACAATAAAAAAACACCTTCCCAACCCAAGACGAAAGAAACACCTATCTCTAGAACTGTTATACCTTTTGCAAACACTGTTTTAATGCTGTCTCTTCACGTTTGTTGAGTTACAGCAACACATATCAACACAATTGGCAAAAGCTAAGCGAAATTCCTGGCCCTGCCAGGCTACCTGCCTTGCCCCAAAAATGCCCATGCTCTGGCCCATGCAACTGCAGGAGGGATTGCTGGTTGCTGGTGGGCAGCCAGCAGGTGCCTGGGGTCACATACAGCCAGTCCAGGCATTGCTGTCATTGCACAAATCTCTTCTAAAAGGGAAATAGACAAGAAAAAGGGGGAACAAAAGGTCAGTTTTCTTGAGCGTTTCTTTTAATAATCATTAATCACCTTGGTCATAAATTTTATAGCAAGTGCAGTGTATGAAACTTTGTTCAAGTCACTGTATACCTCCAGCAAGAGAATTACATGCTTTGCACTAGTTAATTTTTGTCATGCTTTTTTCCTGACGATAGCCTGTTCTGTTTGTATTATGCAGAGTAAGCTTCCACACTGTACATAACTTTCTCACAAAAAAATGAAAGTATTTTGGCATCATTAAATAAGCTTCATTGTCTTTATATCAACAATGATCTCATCTGACATCAGGGACTGTAACTATGCTGCTAGATGAGTTTCTTCTGCTGTATTAGATGCCACTGATTTTCTTATTTGTTTTATGCTTTCTTTCATAGAAGAGAAATTGCTTCATTTTGTCAGTTAATGCTTATGGCAAAAGCAGTTGACTTTGTTCAGGAAAAATAAGTCAAAATACCTCTGTATTCGGCATTCAGAAATCTACAGAGAGAGTAGAGGCTATTACTTTTTTAATAATTAATTATAATGGCCACACATTTCTGAAAGCCAAAGTAATATATTCATGAGAATACAAAAAACCAAGACTGAATGTCCCCTATATTGTCCCTGTCTAGCAATTTATCAATCTGTGTGCAGTGAATCACTGATGGGCTATAAATTATGAAATGCTACAACTACGGAACATTATGAAAACCAAAAAACTCCCTGTGAATGGGAAAGGAGTAAAATTGGGGAAGATGAAAAAAATAAACATTGAAAATGTGCCAGTTTATATTTGGTTGAAGATGAACACTGCAGTGTGAACATTGGAAAAATGGTATGTGGATTATTTTCAAAATAATTAGACCATTCAGATGATTTTGTCTTAGGTGAGCCTTTCATTGATAAAGGCTCTGGAGCACCAGTGGGTATCACAACCTTGACTTGAGCAGACCAAACACAAAGGCAAAGAGTAACTCTGACAAGGTGTGCTCAGATGTTTGCTTCATTCAGATACTATTGTGCCTAACACAGAGGCTTGATGCTCGGGTGAGAGGCATACATTAAAGGACAGACTGTTAAAGACAGAGCTTCTGAATTTACTTGTTCTCTGTACTGGTCTGCCCTCATTATGTCACAGTTTATTTTAGCTGACTGAAATGGATGTTAGCAGCCCTTGACAATACTCACAGAAAGGGATGGAGTAGTTGGGCAAACATACTCTGTACTTGAAAACAGGAAAAGAGACTAAATTAAGAGACCTAGTTGTTTATTCATGTCCAAATATCTGCTTTTGATTAAGGGAAACCATAAACAGGCTTTTCAACATCACATGCATTAAGGTATCAGGTATTTATAGATAATATACCTATAAACAATAATTAAACATTACTAACTCCATTGTTCTTTTAGTTTTGCTTATACAGAAATGTAACATTCATTTTAACTATGTTTTATATAGCAAAAGACATATAAATAAGGAGTCATGTGAAACACAGAGCTAGTTAATTCTTCAAAAACATTTTTTACAAATAGTCATGCTCTGAACTGCAGCTTTTAACACCAGTCTTAACTAGCTCCTGTGAACATCTCCATCAGCGGAGCTTTTACTTGACCATTTGGCAAATGGCAATTCCTCCCACAACAGTAGGCACTGCATCTGAGGAAACGGCATATCCATCCACAACAGCCCATCTGCTTCTTGCATCCCTCTGCTGCTGCTAAACAGTCCTGAAGCAAAGCCTATACTATATGACATGGGCAATCAGCTGCACCCACCGATGAAAAATAAGTAATGCCAGTGTTCATGAACATCCAAAACCAGATTGTGTACACCAAATGCTTGGGAGAAAGTGCCTAATGTGACTGTCAAAAGCTAGTGGCAATGCTACGGCACCAGGAAGAGGTGGGTGTCAAAACGGCATGGAGTAAGTTCATTAATATCTTGTGAGCAGAAAAAATAACTTAAAAATTCTCAATAGCTTGTTCACAATGACCAGTTCATCTTTGCTTCCCAGTAATACATGTCTCTACACTTCAACCACTGTATGAAAGCACATGAGAAAAGCAAGTACTACAAGTGCTCATTCTCCATACCATCCTGCTCTGGAAACTATCCCTCCACCCCTAAGCTGCAAGTAGTAAAACACAGATGAAGAGACCTGCTGACCAGCTTTTCCTGAAGTCACCTATTTTAACTGACTTCTCTCAGAATTTTATAGGAGGGCACTTTTGATACACCACTGCCTGGGAGAGCCAGATTTGGCAAAGCGTTCCTAGAGGAAATACTGTTGGGCCATTTACCAGTCATCCTGTATAAGGAATATTGTTTGCAAATTACTCCTGATTACACAACACTGCAAATCCCATATGCAGGAACTTCACTGAACGGTAAAGTAGCCTTACCAAGGATTAAAACGGAGGGATGTTGGGGTTTAACTAACATTAAACTTTTAAATCATGCAGCTGCAACATACTAAATTCAAATACAGCAATGTGAAGCAGCTACATGAATGTAGTGTCTTGACTTCCTGGGCAAACAAATGCTAAAATGCAACCTAGAGACATCTACATTTATCTGCCATTCTAGGTGGAAAAATATTCCCTTTGGTTGTTTCTTTTTCAGACATGTCCTTTAGATTCAGCTTCTGACTTGTGCAATTTACAGCTAGAGGAGTTTTGTACTAAAAATGTAAGACTTCAAAGCTGGGCAGTGTAGCACATTCATCAGAGTCTGCATCTGCTGGCATACAGATAGCCATGCAGTTCAGCCAACCTTATATTGAACCCATTCAAATTAATGTGCTCTGACTGTCTGCCTGCCAAGTCTTGAAGTCATAAGCCTTCATCAAAACTGGGATAAGTGGAAAAGACTAACTGGATCCAGCTCCAGATACAAACCATTCATCTCTAAGGGATGTATTCTAACCTGCAGGATATCACACCCACAGAACCGAAGCATGAACATCTATAACAACTGCCATACACAGCAATCTGAAATGCATATAGATGGATGATTTTACAATGATTCCTCTTCACCGACACAATGATTGAGAGGTAGTCCAGGTCTGTTGGTAGAAATAGCTGTGTAAAACAGGTTACCAGGATGAGACTGACAAGTAGAAAGAAAAGAACCTGAAGAGCCACAGGATCCTGGCTAAGTGCAGACAGATAGTCCAGTTCCCAGTCTTTGTTTGGCACTTAACTAAACTATGTGACTCTCTCTTGACTGAAGACTGGGCACTGCATCTGAATAATTCCTTCCCTAACATTTAGCAACAGAGTAAGAGCAGCCTTCCTCCTGGTTTTAAATCTTCTGCCACTCATGATGGTCATAAATGTTAAAATGAAAGATCTTGCTCCAGGGAAAGGACTCGATCCTTTTTTCCAGTGTGTCCTACTCCATCTTGCCCCCTGGGGCTTCTCATCAAATTGTATGTGTTGATGTGCTGATGTGAAGATATAACACATCAATACATCTTACTGTATGCAAATGTGTCTATCTACAACTGGACTGAGCCACAGGCATTTTGCCTCGAGCATCACTATTGGGAGCTGTCACGCACACTAGGATTAACTTCCCAATTTTTGTTAATTTATATCTTTAACATATAAAACCAATAATAGAAGGACACTGTCCAAAGGTTTTTTTAAAAATTAATTATATCTGATTTTTAAAAATGCCATCATGAATGATGTGTCTGATAACTGATGCGTACTTCTTCTAATGCTGGTGCTGAGTGCAGCAGGGCAATTCCCTACACCTCCTCATTCTTCCTTCTTCCAGAGACTGACTATATCCCAGGCTTGTTTAACTTCTGAATTTCATCCTGCTGCAATACATTTTTTATTAAACTTTTGTCTGGTTGGGGACAGGGATTAAGTGCTGATATTCTCCTTTATTTCTTCCTGCTGCTCTAGTATGCATTGAAAAACAAACAAAACCAAACAAAAGCCAGAGGAATTGTGATTCCTGTCAATTTTTCTGTTTTCTAGAAGGAAAGGAAGAAGGCTGCATGGACCGTCCTGGCCATCACTGGCATCAAAGTATTAAATATGACTTGCTGTGCCTTATGATTCTGATCACAAGGTTATCTTTAGGCTTCAGGAACAACACTCTTTTTATCAGTCTTTTAGGTTTTCAAGTAAGTTCAAGTCAAAGCCGTTTTTGTACTGAAACTGCTGCAGGTCTTACACCCTTCTGCCTGCCTTCTGACGAGCATCTAACTGGCACCACAGCACAGTCAAACACCATTCAGCAACAAGGACCCAGACTCCTACTCTGCTTGTGATGAATTAATATCTTGATTAGAAGGAGCTGGTATTTTTTTAAAGTTATGAAAATACTTTTTTAAAAATGGCTGAATTAAATACATATTTTTAATTTTCAAATTACAGTTTCAATATACAACAGAAGTAGACCCTTTTAGATTTTTAATTCAGACTTCCTCTGACATGATGCCTCTTTTGCTTTTTTACCTGCTTCCTCTGGAAAAGAAGGGTGAAGTCGCAAGGAAGGAAAAACATTTTGTTTTCTCCCTTCCTCTTCCATTTAAAGGCACACTGTAGGCGCACCCTAATACTGATCTTAGCAGTCTTCAATGCCAGGGGTCCTCCAGCTGTCATACCTATGTCTTAATCTGAATAGCTCTTATGTTCTGGTTTTATTTAAAATTTACCTTGCAGGAAAATGGCAGTCAGCTGTGCAGTTATCAGTGTCTTGAGCTCAAGAGCAGGACTATAAGTATACTGATGAGTTGCACTCTGTGCACTCTGTGTGTGACACTCTGAGAGGCATAAAATGTGCTTGGTTTCAGACACAATCTCTTTAAAGTGATTTCTTTGGGGCTCTAATACAATGGAGACAAGGTTACCTCCCTTGGAGAGGTTGGCATGTTTGTGCATGCTTTCCAGGGGAATGACATCCAGAAGAAGATATAACACATCAAGTTTATAACAAGCAGCATGTGGTATGGATCCCCTCTACAATCTTACTGACAAAATTTCATTACAGCAACTACTGTCCCTATTCATAAGTAGTGATGCCAAGCCCCAGTAACCTTCCAGAATAATAATCCCAATAACTGGCTTTAGAAATGTGGATTTACCAGGCTACTTTACAACATAAGACTAAAATGGTAAAACTCTACATTTTACAAATCAAGCAAAAGGGAAAAAAATGTAAATCTTTATTCTGGTTGTAAAGATTTCTACTGGAGGTTATATATGTGAATTATTTTTCTCTATATTGTAATCTACTCTGTATTACATTATTTCACATTACTATTACTGATACTAATCTTCTGCAAACAATAAATCCTAAAATCCACCAAGGAAAGGAAAAGAAAATTCAATTGCTCACTAAACAGAGAAGCTTTCCATGCAAGGAGAGTGCCAACCATAACCACCCTTACTTGTTCAAACACAACAGTAAAAGTTGACTGAATCATGAGCAAAATTACATCACTTTTTTTTTTCTTCTCTTTATTTATCAAATTCTGAAGGAAGTTCTCAGAATGAAATGTATTTTTTTTTTCTCTTTCCAAAGCATATGTCACTATTCTTTGCTTTTTCTTTCTTGGTAAAATACAGCTACTGAAAATGTTTTGACTGGAAAGGTGAGTCATGATTGGGACTTCAGACATTTGAGTGAAATAAAAAGAGGTCTGTGTGACATATTAGAAGGCTGTTGAAGTTCCCACTGCCATGCAGGTGCACTTCTGATTACCCCATAATCCACTGCTAGTTTTCTCTCTTATCAAGTTTCTCTCTTTGTCTTCAGCAAACTAGTAATGTTTCCTAGTTCTCTAGCACTAGACTGATTTGGACATTGCAAATAAATAAAAAACTAAAAATAAACTAAAATAAAAGAAGTCCTACTACTTTTTTATTTACATAAGACTTTAATTCCAAATGTTATTCATTTACTTATTCTTCACCTGCTTTTCAAAAATACTGTCACTTATTACAATGACATGTACAGATACGTAAATCTCTTACTTTGTAGTAGGAGTGATGCAGTTTTCTGTGGACTGCATCACAACACCAATGTTTAGCAGTGGGTAAGTACTGCAGTATCATACTGGCAGCTGGGAACTGCGCAAGAAACTGTGCTCTCAAAGCAGGTCCCTTACACAGCTGTCCATGCCCAAAGTGATATCCCTGCAAAGGCAGGGTTCAGCCCCCATATGCTTCAGGGGTGGTCAGTGGAGAGACACATCTAGAAGCACTCAACTCTCCTGTAAATGACACTGCTACCTCAGAAAGTCTTGTGTTTGGGCAGTAATTTGATGGGGAGAAAAACATTTAGCCAAAACACAATTTTTGTATAAAGTACATTATTTTTTTTAAATGAGATGTTGTAAAATTCTAAGCATTGGTGAATTATTTCAATTCTGAATGTGGCTAGTGTCTTTTACATGGCTATCTTCACATAATTCCATTATGTCAATATTAGAAAGATATAGGACATAAACAGTGTCTATGTCATAAGTCACTAAACACAGCTGCTACTTTGCACTGCTTGAAACATTTTTCTCCACTGAGTGGGTCATAAAGGAGATGAATAAATCTAGGTAAGACGTTACCTGTCTTTCATTTTAATAACTTGTATATTCTTTTTATATTGTTACAGTGTCCTCTTACAACAGATCACATTCTATTGTGATGCTGTGAAAACTTCTAACATCCTCAGAAACATGCCACACACATTTAAATTCCATAGGGAAGCATTGTTTTTCCTGTCTCTGCTAAAAAAGCCACAGTTGGGGGGGGGTCATGCAGAGACAGGCAGCGCTTGTTACATTCTGTTTCCCTTCCTGAAGCCAGACTATAATTTGTGCAACTCTGATTTTTTAATTTTTTTTTGTGGAACTGCAGAAGAAAATGAGACTTCAAAGACAAATCTCACAGTAATTTCATTGCAGCAGTATTGAAAAACTAGAGAACTTTTACCCAGCAATTTTGAGCAACTGGCTAACTTGCCCACAGGAAAGGGGGGAAATAAATCTGAGGGCTACTGAAAATAGCATTCTCAGGCAAGTAGCCCAAGGATTTTCACAATAGGTGTCTGTAATTGAAGTACAGTGGGGAAAATTGCCTCTATGACCTGTATGGTGTTTAGATTAAATGCACGTGCACTGAACTATAACAAAATAAGGTAGTGTATCAGTGGGCTTGAGACATAATAAACTAAATTCGTGCCTTCTGCAATTTTTCTGAAAACAGAAGTATTCTTCAAGGACTTTTTCAAACTCATTGGACTTGATCCAATGAGTTTCCTGCACCTTTTTTTTTCCCCTCAATCTGGATTTTTTTTCCTTTGCACATGAGATGGATAAAACAAAGCTTTGCAAGGAGAGCGTTGAACCTGGGAATTCCTGGTTTTACCTCCAAGTCTATTCTAGTCTAACCGCAAATGCACATCAGAAGAACAGAGACGGATGTGATACTAAAGAAAATAGCTGTGTAACCTAAACATAACTCCTATCAAAAAGGACAATCTCTGCATGTGTTTTATAGTTAAATGGACTTTGATGATTTGTTACAGATAGTTTCCCCTTTTAAAGTGTAAGAAAAAGCCAGAGTCTATAAACGTTGCACACTCTTGGATATAAAAGTAGTAAATCAAGCCCAGCCAAAGAGTGTGTTACTGTCCTGCCTACGTTAGCTCTCTTGAAAGTATGATGATACTGATGGATACAACCAGCAGTTTTCAGGTCTCCTTGGTGTCGTGGTTTGAGTGAGTAGCAAGGGTTTTTTGGTAGCAGCGTAGGGGGCTACAGCAGTGGCCCCCTGTGAGAATCTTCTTAAAGCTCACCGGCTCCAAGTCAGACCCACTTCTGGCCAAGGCTGAGTCAATTAATGATGGTGGCTGCTCCTCTGTGGTAACCTATTTAAGAAGGGGAACCTGGGAGGAGTGGTGGGAGTTGTGAGAACATCTGTGTAAACACCGAGGTCAGTGGAAGAAAGGAGGAGAAGGGGTGGAGGATCACTGGAGCAGACACTCCCCTGTATCCCACGGTGAGATCGCAGGGCTGCCCCACCCCCCACCCCTGCCACCACCCATGGGGGTCTATGCTGGAGCAGATGTGAATTTACAGCCTGTGGGGGGCTCCACGCCAACTCAAGTGACTGCATCCGAAGAAGGCGGAGAACACATGGGAAGAAGGCCCCGCTGTTGTAGGTCAGCACTGGGAGTCTGCAACATGTGGGGGTAACTCACACACCCGTGGGAGTGACTTATGTCAGCGAGTTTGTGGAGGACTGTCTGCTGTGAGAGGTGGACTGCGCTGGAACAGGGGAGGAAAGTCAGAAGTTTACCCCTCCTCCAAGGTGGCAGAAGTGGCAGGACTGACCACATCCCCTTTCCCTGCTTCCTGTGCTGCTCGGGGAGAAGGAGGTAGAGATATTGGGAGCAAAGCTGAGCCCGCAAAGAAGGGAGGGGTGGAGGGACGTGTTTTCAACATGGTAAGGCTTCTCATGGTCCTACACTGTCTGTTACGCATTGTTGTTGTTAGTGTCTGAAGTAAATTTATGTTCTTTTTTTATTTCCCCTAACGAGTCCAGTTTTTGCCTGTCTTAAAGGATGACATCATCCCTCCCTGTCACCTCAGTTTTCCAGGTGCTTTGCTTGCCTCCTTCCCAGCACTTATGGGGAAGGGGGGGGAGAGTGACCAGCGTTTTTGCTTATTTTCCCCTTCTCAGCACTGAGGGGGGATGGGGGGAGTGAACAGCTGTGTGGTGCTCAGTTGCCCTCTGATTTCAAACCACTACATTTGGCCAGAACCGTAGGCAATCCAGGGACTCCAGACAGTTAAGGATGTTTTGGACTAAATAGGTGTGTGCCACTAATTCAGTAGCATCCGTTCTAAGGCTCAAGCCCAAGGCTGGCAGAGAGGCCATGGATGAGCATTCAAAGGGAGGTGGAAAATCCTCCTGCATGGCTTGCACAAAGCTGACAGTAACTCTTAGGACTGGGTAAAATAAAAGCAAAGAGCAAAGTGTGCTGGAGACAATTTTCAACAGGCAGTTCTAACAGATCAGGCCTTCTTTTGGCTCAGCACTGACCCAGCTTGAGGTTTACAATAATCTGCCTCATGTGATAAGAGCAGTCATATCCAGTTCGGGAGCAGAAACTTCTGAGGCTGCTATTCAGCATCAGGACTCCTCTCCAAAAGCAGGGTGAGCTGATGCTCTGTGGTAAATGCTTTGACTTGCTGACTGCTCCTTTCCTGCCTTCAAGAGACTGCAAGTGTAAAAAAAAACCCTCAAGGACAAACCCCAAAGACTATCACAGGCATGTCCCCTCCAGGGCCTTTGCCTGCACAGTCCAACGTGAATTGCCCATGTTATTCATTGCTTATAGAAAGCTAGAGAAAGAGTCTGGAAGGTGATGGAAGCAGAAGGGCCACCAATTTGAAGGAAGCATCCAGCCTGGCATTTCATCTACGCTAGACCTAACTTTTCCACAAACTCTGACTGAGATCAGCATCTGGGCAACAGGCAGCCAGCCAAACCTGAGTCCAGGCAACACCTCTGAGTGTGGTCCACATTCTGTATCTGACAGTTTGGGTGTCTGTCTTCAAACCCAAGCCAGCTTCACTTAACCTGGCACCATTCTTCCAAATCCCTCCTAGAAGTAAACATCCACGGAAATCTTGACTTCAAAGACATGAAGTTTATATGTCAAATTTAATAGCTTCCTAAATATTTCACAATTCACTTCAGTTCAAAAGACTTATACTCAGTCCATAGCAGTTCAAGCAGAAGATACATCTATATTCGTCATTGGATAGTCTAAAATCATAACCAGCCTCTTAGACATCAAACTGAAAAATTACAATTTACTTCTGAGCCACTTGAACAAAATACTGTGGTATAAGCCAACTGCATCTTACCAAGCAGATTTCGTTTAAAGATCAGACTTTGAATGATACTCCCTAGTCAGGATATGTGTGAAACTGTAGACTATACTGTATGATACTTTCTCCAGTCCATTCTGTAAACTGTCTTAGGCCTACTTCTGCCCACCAAACCAACCACATTGGGAATACTAAGAAGTAGGAAGAAGGTACAAGTTAAAATAGTCCATATATCACCTTTAGCTTATATCGTCCCCATCACTTCTGTGTGTAAGTTATGGTTCAGCAGAGTGGGTGTAAATAGCTCAGAAATATGAAAATTGATTTGGAAGGATTTTATTGACTCTGTCTAATGTGCTATTAGACAAGTGCTGTTTAGTACAAACAATAAAACAAGATGTTATTACAGCAGGAGAAGATACTGACCTCTACTTATGCTGGCCAGTATTTTTATTACGAGACTTGTGTCTTTTTCATTTGTCTGTCAGTTTGTTTGTTTGTAAGAATATATCTCCACAATTTTCAACAGGGCTGCGAAGCTTATGAGAACCATCTGGATAGTCATGTGTCTTTTTCTTTCTTTCTTTTTTTTTTTTTTAATAGTCCTATCAAATTTTGTTCAGGTTTAGTAGTTTTAAAAATATAATGCATCTGTTTCCTGTCCCTCATCTACATTCCGCAGGACAACGCTGACAGCCTGACAGATTAACTTGGCAGAGACATCTGCAAGGCTGGGATTTGTGGCCACATGTAAGTGTTTGTAAGGAGGTTGAGTCTCCAGTCTTTTTTGTACCTGAGCATTTGCCTTTTCTCTTAATTGAGAGAGGTATGAAAACACCAACAAATCTCCTGTCACTCACTGCCCAAGTTAAGAAGCCACCCCATTCATTAAGTCAAATAGTTTAGACTACATTCTTGCTATGTAAGGGATCATGGACCAAAAGTTTTTTGCTTCCAGTCCAACAGAAAGAATCTCACACTGCAGTTACCCCTCTTTGTGGCTGGCTACTCAGAGAGAACGGGAACTCAGCTGCAAGATAAATTGAGGATCACAGCAAGATATACCCAAGCAGGGTGACCTGGGCTGAGATCCAGAAATATAGATGATACAGTAATTTTTGCCAGTAAGAGAGGCGTGATAGTTTTAGATTTTGCAGACCCCCACACGACTGTTCACATGCTATGTGACAGCCATTTTGGATTTTCTCCAACCATATCCAAACACTCACCTGTACTCGAAAATGCTTTCTGAGCAGCTGTGAAACAGAAATTCAACTCCCAACATTCTTCTCTGTTTCTTCTCTCTGAGGGATTAATTTCTTGATTATGTGTTTATGGTAAGTTTCACAACGTAGCCCTGAGCAATGTTTAAAACTGCAGATTTTTAACTATGAAGACATTAATTGCAGGACATTTGCTGGGGGAGGGGGTTGTTGTTTCTACCAGACCTACAGCGTGTTTCTGTCAGGGAACATGTGAATGTTAGGGAAAAGTAGGTACTCTTAAACATTTTGTGGGAAAGATTTCTATTTAAACAGATGAAATTGCATGGTCACAAAATCCATTTTGCAGTTTGATCCAATATAGATTATGCCAGCACATCTTTCCCTTTTTTCTACCTCTTTGTCTCCCCAGCCCCAACTGTAAGTACAGTTGGCCAGTGTAAGTGTGCTTGGATTGCTCTGCCAGTATTCCTTGTCAGATTCAGACCCAAATGCAGCCTGGACTGGGGCCACAGAGCGGAGGAAATTCAGTTACGAAATTTTCTTGTCATTTTACAGCAGTCTAGAGAGGCATTTTTAAAGGAAGAAAAGGTTAAAGCCTTTCTGCCAATCTTTGGCATTCACAATTGACCCAAGTTGTTAAAACTCAATTTTCTGCAGTTCTGTTTAAAACAGAACACCTTTTGCTTTCTATTTGGATTTTCCTTTATTCATTGATTGTGCTTCCTGAGGTCCTTTAAAACTGAAATGAAGCTCTCTAAACTGTGAGGAGATTGCTTGTTAGTGGAGCAAATACAATACCGCAACCAACCACAAATACTGACTTAACATAGAATCGATTTCTCCTTTAAAAAACATTAAATCCCCTGTTTGGTTGGGGTATTTCTAATGTTAGTGGAAATCAAACTAGGAATTTGAAAATTACAGCACGGAAACAAAGTCCCATCTTTTAAAGCAGGCCGTTTCCTCCACATTACAGAATTTAATAACAGAGACAACAGAGGGAGTGAGACGTGTAAAACTGTTGAGAGCAGCACTGTCTCCTGGCTGCCGGCCAGGCGTAGCCTCCTCGGGGGTCCGGCCCGTTTGGCCGCGGAGAGCCCTTCTCCCTGCCGCAGAGAGGCGGGCAGGCTGGCGCTGGAGGGCGCCGGGGGTCTGGGACTGCGCCCACCC
>NW_020799142.1:13895328-13951384 GCF_003259725.1 Athene cunicularia | reverse complement strand
AAAAGAAAAGAAAAGAAAAGAAAAGAAAAGAAAAGAAAAGAAAAGAAAAGAAAAGAAAAGAAAAGAAAAGAAAAGAAAAGAAAAGAAAAGAAAAGAAAAGAAAAGAAAAGAAAAGAAAAGAAAAGAAAAGAAAAGAAAAGAAAAGAAAAGAAAAGAAAAGAAAAGAAAAGAAAAGAAAAGAAAAGAAAAGAAAAGAAAAGAAAAGAAAAGAAAAGAAAAGAAAAGAAAAGAAAAGAAAAGAAAAGAAAAGAAAAGAAAAGAAAAGAAAAGAAAAGAAAAGAAAAGAAAAGAAAAGAAAAGAAAAGAAAAGAAAAGAAAAGAAAAGAAAAGAAAAGAAAAGAAAAGAAAAGAAAAGAAAAGAAAAGAAAAGAAAAGAAAAGAAAAGAAAAGAAAAGAAAAGAAAAGAAAAGAAAAGAAAAGAAAAGAAAAGAAAAGAAAAGAAAAGAAAAGAAAAGAAAAGAAAAGAAAAGAAAAGAAAAGAAAAGAAAAGAAAAGAAAAGAAAAGAAAAGAAAAGAAAAGAAAAGAAAAGAAAAGAAAAGAAAAGAAAAGAAAAGAAAAGAAAAGAAAAGAAAAGAAAAGAAAAGAAAAGAAAAGAAAAGAAAAGAAAAGAAAAGAAAAGAAAAGAAAAGAAAAGAAAAGAAAAGAAAAGAAAAGAAAAGAAAAGAAAAGAAAAGAAAAGAAAAGAAAAGAAAAGAAAAGAAAAGAAAAGAAAAGAAAAGAAAAGAAAAGAAAAGAAAAGAAAAGAAAAGAAAAGAAAAGAAAAGAAAAGAAAAGAAAAGAAAAGAAAAGAAAAGAAAAGAAAAGAAAAGAAAAGAAAAGAAAAGAAAAGAAAAGAAAAGAAAAGAAAAGAAAAGAAAAGAAAAGAAAAGAAAAGAAAAGAAAAGAAAAGAAAAGAAAAGAAAAGAAAAGAAAAGAAAAGAAAAGAAAAGAAAAGAAAAGAAAAGAAAAGAAAAGAAAAGAAAAGAAAAGAAAAGAAAAGAAAAGAAAAGAAAAGAAAAGAAAAGAAAAGAAAAGAAAAGAAAAGAAAAGAAAAGAAAAGAAAAGAAAAGAAAAGAAAAGAAAAGAAAAGAAAAGAAAAGAAAAGAAAAGAAGAAAAGAAAAGAAAAGAAAGGAAGGTGTTATTGACAGGCTTAACTCTGACATGACTACTGTGGTAGGCTTTTTACTATCTTGTGGATCAGTACTTTTAATGAT
Organism: Athene cunicularia; assembly: GCF_003259725.1. NCBI lineage: Eukaryota > Metazoa > Chordata > Aves > Strigiformes > Strigidae > Athene > Athene cunicularia. The sequence goes on along the minus strand of NW_020799142.1, from coordinate 13,950,189 downwards.
GTAAGATATTTCACCCTGCTCTGTAATTGTGCCATGCAAGCTCAGAAAACAGAAAAAGCCAAATAAGTAATTGCTTAACAGGAAGATTTGCCAGATTCTGCCTTAATCAAACTTGAGATGAGGATCACAGAGCCTGGCTTGTGCACGCTCAGGTTCCTCATTTTCTCTCAGTCAGCACTTAAAACTAAGGCTGAGTTCACAACTTCGCAACATTTGGACAGATTTCAGCCATTTCCTCTTTACAAGGGGACCAAGGCTATATTTCTCTGCCTCTAGGCTTGTGATCTTTACAACAAATGATCAAGGCGCAGAGATGCGCTGGGTAAACGGAGCAAAGCTGCACCCCTGCAAGCGCAATTGTGTTAGCCGATGGTACTAACATTTACATTCTCTGTGCCCTATTGAATGAAGACTTACACCGTTGAGACACAGCCAAAACAAAACGTGATCGATATTTAAGCATGCTTTGCACCTTCACTATCAAAATCTATTGGGTTTTTTTATGTCTCCTCAAACGCACGGCACGGTTGGGTTCTAAGTGGCTGACTATTTAAAGATCCTTTCCCTCCAGTGAAATGAACGTTTGTGCTTCTTACTGTTTAGAGCCAGCCTGATGCAATGAAGAAAGTGCAAGTCTGGGAGGTAGGGAAATCTCAAGGAGATTGTCCCAGCTTTCTTGCATGGTGGTGGGCAAGTCATTAGCCTAATTAGATTAGTTTGAAATTAGAGTTTCAAAGACACGAGGGATGCGGATTTTAGGAGTTCACGAAGGACTCTTGGGAAAACTGTTTCCAGGGGCATTTTGCACTCATATGTCCCAGGGAAGTCAATCCCAGACACTTTTTTCAGAGAAATTCTAGTGGGGAAAGGCCGTCCTTCTTCAACTGAAATCTCTTAAATCGGCTTTATTTTTTGAATTTAGTTTTTGTTCAGAGACTGAAAGTCATTTCACTCTGAATTAAATTGAGAAGCAATTTAGGCAGCCATGGAGGGAAGGGACAGAGTAGGAGGTGGAAGATGTAGAGGAACGGAAAACTCAACTCTTTTGATGTGATAGTGTCTTTAATCCTACTAAGCATTTAAACAGAAAAATGTGGGTTAAACTCTCAAGAAACTAAATGATGTGCTAATGTCTTTAGATAACCTAAGTGAAGCACCTATGGAAATTCTTTAAGAAAAGCCATAGCCTCATAAAATCCAAGCTGACTTGAGAGTAAATGAAACCTTAACACCGCACAACCTTAAAAAGTCCAATTAAAATATTAATGTTATTCAGTTATGACACAGCTGCAGCAAAGAGGTTCCTCAGTAAGTATGAAAAGAAAAGGCATTAACAACTGGCAGAAGATGCTTTCCTGAGCAGTTTCATTCTACACATTTCAAAAAAAAAAAAAAAAAAAAAAAAAAAAAAAAAAAAAAAAACTCTCAGATTATGACTGTATTATATATTTGCCGAAGTAAAACAGAAATGCTACAGTTTGATTGCAGCATTTTGTTCATGTGTTCGCATATTACATTTGGTTTGAAAAGGATTTGGGTCTTGGGTTTTTTTCACTATTCACCAGGATAAGATGCAGCATTTGTGTTATTCGAGAAATTATATTGCAGTAATGTTTTCAAAATGAATGGGCTTTAGAAGGGAACTAAGGAAATTAACGACTTCAGTTCACTGAAACTGATCCAGTATGTGCAGTTTTCTGTGGGAGAAGTTCCAAACAGGTGGAAGGAAAGATGTGCCAGGAGGCAACCTACCAACTGCAGCCTTCTTGAATTTTCTCATTAGGGATCTTGGAAATAAAGCCAAAAGGAATTAACACTACTTTACACAGTTCAAAACCTTCTGAAGAGCATCTGCAACTTTAAAATACAGAAAACCAAACAAGAATTTAATGAGTAAAGTGACTATATCATTGAAACACATCCCTTTCACACATGCACATGCATTTAACTATGAGATCCACTTCATGATACCTGCTCCCACCTTTTATAAAGCACAAAAAGTTTCACAGTACATTAACAAATTCAAGCTTTGTACTATTAAAAAAAAAAAAAAAAAAAAAAAAGAATGGAGCAAGGACGGACAGAAATGTTTAAGGCCGTTGCTACTGTAGCTGCATAGCTCTCAGCCAAGCTGCTCTAAATCAAAACGAGTCCAAATTTGGCAGTCTGCTTAGCCCTGCTTTGTGGACAAGATGAACCAGCCAGGAATCTAGGTGACTTTCAGTACTAGTAGCAGAACTGTTCCCTGTGTCCTACCTCTAACTATGGCCAGTTTGTGAAGCCCCACACATCCAACCCATATATATGAAGAGGGGGGAAAATGCCTCTTCAATCCTGCAATTAGTCTGCTCAGAATCAAGACACTAAACATTCAGTGCAATAACTAAATTTCCAACTTCTGGATTACCGTTGTGCCACTTCAGTATTTTTTCCCTTTTGGTGCACAGAGGTGGGCTGACTAGTTCTCCATGCAGGCCTGTTCAGCCAGCTCAGAGATGGAGAGCAGTAGCCCACTAGGAGCTGTGTAGCTATGAGGCATTCCAGTAGTTCTGTAAGAATTAGCTCAGGTCTAACAGAGGTAACATCAGCACAGCACTCACCTTCAGGACTGTTAGGTCGTGCAAGGTACTGTGGTATCTTTTAACTGGCTCCTTAACACTCCCCATCCTGCAAACATAGAACAGTTACACCCAAGGTCAGGCCTGTGAAGATCACCCTCTACAACTGCCTGAAAGGAAGCTGCGGAGAGCTGGGTTTGAGCCTCTTTAGCCTAGTAGAAAGTGACAGGACAAGCCTCAAGTTGCACCAGGGAAAGTCCAGACTAGATATTAGGAAGCATTTCTTTACAGAAGGGGTTGTTAGGCATTGGAATGGGCTGCCCAGGGAGGTGGTGGAGTCCCCATCCCTGGAGGTGTTCAAGAGTAGGGTCGATTTAGAGCTCGAGGATATGCTGTAGGTGGGAACTGTGCTAGGCGAATGGTTGGACTAGATGATGTCCAGGGTCCTTTCCAACCTAGATGATTCTGTGATTCTGTGATCTGCTAGCTCTGTTGCCAGTCATGCCAAAGCAGTATTGATGCTCCATGGCTTTAGCAGGTCTTGGAAGCGGTACAGCTGGGTTCATGTGTTGCTAACTCAGCTTCTGGTAGCTCTGCACTGAACCCACAGAGTTTTCTGTTCTCTCTTCATTGCATAGTTAAAGCCAGGTCAATAATCTGGGCTCAATAATCCAGAGGAATAACCTGAAAGATGCAGGAATAACCACCATCTCAGAATGCTGGAGTGCCTGCCTACTGTTATTTCCATTGCCTGAGATATCCCAGCTGCCACCATCATTCTAGACAACGGTAAGATGACAAGTTCCACTGTCCTCATTCTATTCAGCTGCCTTATCACAACTCTCATGTTCCTCATTTTTATTAAAACCAGAAATAAATTTTTTAGATACACAAGTATTTATTTGCTACTTTCTCTGCCAAGAGTTTACAGTAGTAACTAAAATTATAGCAAAACTCAGCATAACCCACAAAAGGTGACAATTCATTCCACCTCACAGTCTTAGAAGTAATAGAAGAGTAGGTAAACATTTTATCCAAAATGAATAAATGTTATGTATACTTGAGCAGCATAAGTGAGGTGAAACTGTTACTAGTGATGCATGCTATCAAAATCGTGGGGCAGCTTTTATGCAAGTCAAGAAGTTTAAGATTAATTTTGAAATATGTTCACTTTAATATTATTCCTCTGTGAAGGAAAGGGACTTTCAAGCATATTCATGCAAACATAAGTTTTCTTAAGTTTATAGAAACTTCTCATAATTTTGACATTCTGGGAAAACGCTAAGCTAGAATTTTTGTGTTGCTCCTTCTGTATGCAGTGCAGTTGTGATGCAGAAAGAGCTAGAAGATTGTCTCTTAACCATTTGTGCATTTTCTTGATACTTAAGCTGCTAAGCACGGATTTGATCCCGGAGAAACTCTGGGAAAATCTACTTAGTCAACTCTAATCATGCTGTGGAGAACAAAACAATGTTCCAGCTATGCTGAGGTTTTTATCAGCACATCTCCTGTGTCTGAGACAAGGGAGAGCAATACACAGAGCTGGTGCATTAGGAGCTGGTCTCTGTGAAGAAGGGTTCTGTAGCTGGCTAAGAATCACCTGTGTGGTGCAATGCAGTCCCAAGAATCTAGAATATGGCTAAATGTTTTCTTAAAAACTATAATCTGGTATTTGTGATTTAATTACAAATACTAGCTCACAAGTAATTTTTTCCTCAAATGAAGTCTGCAAAATAAATCATCTTAATAACAAATCTAAAATTGCTGACAAGCACTGAACAGCTTTTTAGTTAAATCAGACTTTTTTCTTGTAGCCAATTAAGATTATTCCATCTATTTACCTAACATTCACATTCATCTTATAGCAAAACAGACACTGTCTTAAAGCATTTGCTAACAATACATACCAGACTCCAGTAGTATTCTAGACCTTAAGCATTTTTCACAGGTTTTAAACAATATTTGCATGATTATTTAAAAAATGACTGACAATATACTCCAAGCTTTGCAAACATTGTTATTGTTTCACTTGTTAGTTACTTTATTTATGGATACTTTAGTGGACACATTCAAGCTTTTTTTGATTTGTTCTCACACCCCACCCCACCCCCAAAATATGGACTAGCTTCTAGATGAGAAGGTATTTTATACAATGAGCATTAAAAGACTTTCAAATAAATTTTTGCTTAAGGAGATTTATGCTCAAATATTTTTTATTGCAAAGGCCATTTTTGCCCCTTTTATATACACACATTATTTCATTTCAGTGGAGACAAAGTAAGAGACAAATTTCTCAAATAATAGCAAGTTATGAAAAAACATCTCATTTCTCTAACTAAACTTCTACAAGTCTCAGCTTTAAATATCAGGCCAATCTAAATGAGTTTATCAATAACTTCTAAAGTAAAGGTACTTAAATCTTACAATTGGGTTGCAAGTGTAGCTGCTGATGACTTCCTCGGCTCTTACCATGTCAGAGCTTCAATACTACACTAGAGATTAAAGGTAAAATAGCATCATTGTCTCCTTAATCAATAAAGATGGCAGCTAGAGTTTCAAAATTATTGCTTATAAAGATATAAACTCTCCTGTTTTATGCACACAGACTGGAGCCCAACAGTATTGACTGAAGTTCAATCGTTTATTAATCCAAACACGTTTTTTTTAAAAAAAATAGCATTTCCTTATATTAACATGAATATAATAAAATTACTTAAAAATACAATTTGAAGAAGCTAAAGCTCATGCATAGACATTAAATTTTAGGAAGAACTTGTCTTTGCAGACTAACTTTATCCTTTTAAATGAAAACAAAATATATTTTATCTACACAGAGACAATTCACATCTAGTCATAGAGGCCCACACAGATTCTGTGTTTAGAGTGACCTTGACAAGGGCTATAAGGATATTGCCTTTCCTGATCTATTAATCTCCTTTACTTAGGGCATTAGTTGGCACAGTACTAAACAACCATGTCTTCCAAGTAACCTGGGACCTTGTTCATGGAGGAGGGTTGTATTGTTTTCTTGCTGGAAGTAAATGTTCTCTTGAGCAATTACTCAGATGCAACACCCACACCCCCACCCCTTTTTTTTTTTTTTATGAGTTTTCCTAGTACAATCACTGTACCATGCATAAATGCTAGTGCTTAAGACAACTGATATATATGGCCGAGGATATGGTGTAAGGCAGAAACACCCTTTTTAGAAGCATCCCATACTTGATGTCAGTTTATAATGGTTGACTCACTGCTGCTGCTCATTAAAAGCATCCAACTAACTAGCAGGGTTCAGGTTAAATTAATCACTCAGGACTCCTGTGTAACAAACGGAGTTCACAAATCCCCAAAAAACAGATCCACAGAAGTTGTCACATTGAGCATACAGTCTCTTAATCCTTCCAATAGCAAATCCTAAAGAGAAGAGTGTTATTTAACCTCTTCTTATCAAAGTAGTTCAGATACCTAATTCCATCAACAGAGCTCGAAAACTCAGGAAGTCGCTGTCTATTTCCAAATTATTTTAAAAGTCCTGAGTTTCTGTGTTTAAGATGATGGGAAGCACCACTACTACCTCCTCTTGGTTATGTCTGTATGGGGTTAGGCCAGTTTAAAATAAACCTGCTGGACAGAGATCACAGTCTGTGAATGCAGCCAGAGTTTAGATGTGAGCTTGGTGTTGCCAGGAAAAAATCAGTTCACAGCAACAATGTGGGCTCTCTTAAGCTGACAAGGGAAGTCACCAGTGGAAAATAGACCAGTGGAAAAGTCCAGGATAAAGATGAGTAGTGCAGGCCACTGCACCTCACCTCACTTTCAGTCCGTTCACCAGATGATTCTTAAAGGAGGCCAACAGGGGTAAACATATACTGAGGGCAAATAGATATTTTAGCTAACCACAGCTTAGAAGCACATAAAACCACATATAACATATTATATAACCTATGGGTAAGCCAAATAGACCTGGTCTACTACAAAGAAACAAAGCTAACAAGGCCACAGTTTTATGAGATTTGATGAGATCTTAAGCATCACCATAAGAGTATGCAGGTTTTGTTTTATTTCTTGGGTACTGGTGCTGTTCATTGATGACATTAGTTCTTTCCCAATGTTTTTTTCTTCTTTGCTTTCCTATCCCATTGAGCACTTTATAAGATCATAAGTGCTAGGCAAAATTTCTGTACTCTCGGGAGCTTTAGCACATCTGTCACGGACATTCAACATTCCCTTTCTAGCTGCAATGGTCATCTGAACTTCCTATCCACAGTTTCTGTTATCATTCAGTTAGGTTCAAAATAACTAGACATAGGGGTTTTGTTTGTCCTGAGATCACCTAGTTATCAGTTCCTTATTTTTAATCTCATCTGACCAAATGGGATCAGATTTTAAGGCCCTCAAAAGTATCTGAATGGCACATTACAACCATGGAGACTGTAAAGTGTAATTGTATTACAGTGTCCTGCTATAACTTTTAGGAATCTTTATCTACAAGCAAGCTCTATAGGGATCAAAATTTTGCCTGTAGGCACATGCTACAGCAATGAACTTAGTTGCAAAACTAGCCCTTACTACTTTTGTTAGATGCTATCTCCAATTACTTATATCTAAGATCTCAGCATTGTAAACACCAGTATCTTTACCACTATAAAACAAAATCTGAGAACAAGATGTTAAGAAAATTCTAAGAAACCAGACCCTTCCCCTCCATTATCTTTAATAATTTTATATTCATGACTGTTCATATAAAAGAGTCACAATATGTTTTACATCTTCACAGTTCTCCTTTCTAGGAGACATTTTACGTTAGTCATGAAAGGCTAGATAAGCTTTCCTTCATGTGTGCTCTGGTGCAATGCATAACTGAATTTCTGTAAAGAAGCATAGTTATGCCTCTGTGAGGAGCAATTAATTTCCTCCTTTCCATTTGTCCAGAGGGGAGAGTAAACTGTCAGTTGTTACCTGTTTCTGTCCATCTCCTTTAGAAGGAGTATGGCAAAAACCTCTTTCTTCCTCCATGTCTGAATACCTGAGAAGCATTGTCCTTTCCCCCATCTAACAGTGATTATGTGAACCATGAAACAACATAGTTTATTCACTAAATGAACAAAGTTTTTCTTAGATTTTTCTAAAGACAGTTCCATGAAAATTAACATTGCAGCTGTACATGTACATCATGTATCTGTTCATTTTGTATCAGTCCTCTTCTGCATCATATTCCACTTTTAGTAAGAAATCAATATTATGGTACCACACTTGAATTCAATTGCTTTTTGCTTATTCTCCATTTGTGTTTCTACAGGACTTTGGTAAGTAATTATGCTGGCTAAGGCTTTTCAAACAAAAAAGGAAGTAAATTGTTTTCTGCATAAATGCACATATCTGGTTTTGTTTATCTTGATGTCAGAGTAACATTGCCATCACGGGGATAAATGTACTGATTATTACAAGACAATGAGATAGACTAGAGCTGAGCAAGATGGTATTTATGACTCTGTGTCTGCAATATCATTCAAGTGATGTTGCAGACACACAACAAGTAAACCACACAACAGAAGATCACAGGAAGAAAATAACTACCCATTCTATTCCTTACACAGATCAAATCCTGTATGTTCATTTAGGAATTCATATTTTAAACTGACAGCTTCCTCCACTGTGGGGTCTTCTCTATGATCACACAAGTTAGGTGTCAGCTGTCAGGAAGTCAGGTAAGAATGCCAGGAGGCCTGCATGGGTGAACAAGGACTTTCTGGACAAACTCAAACATAAAAAAAGAAGCCTACAGAGAGTGGAAGCAAGGATAGGTAGCCTGGGAGGGATACAGAGAAATTGTCTGGGTAGCCAGGGATCAGGTTAAGAAGGCAAAAGCCCTGACAGAATTAAATCTGGCCAGGAATACCAAGGGCAACAAAAAAAAGATTCTACAGGCATGTTGGCAATAAAAGAAAGACTAGAGAAAATGTGGGCCCTCTCCAGAAGGAAACAGGAGTTTTGGTTATGGAGAAGGCTGAGGTAGTCAACAACTTTTTTGCCTCCATCTTCACCAGCTCCAGCCACACCACTCAAAATGTAGAAGGCAAAGGTGGGAGCTGGGAAAATGAAGAACTGTCCACTGTAGGAGACGATCATGTTTAAGACCATGTCAGAAACCTCATAGTGCACAAGTCCATAGGACCTGATGAGATGCATCTGTGGGTCCTGAGGGAACTGGTGTATGAAGTGGCTAAGCCACTATCCATCACATTTGAGAAGTCCTGGCAGTCCAGTGAAATTCTCTCTGACTGAAAAAGGGGAAACACAACCCCCATTTTTAAAAAGGGAAAAAAGGAAGAGCTGGGGAACTACATACCAGTCAGTCTAACCTCTTTGCTTGTCAAGATCATAGAGTGGACCCTCCTGGAAATGACGCTAAGGCACATGGGTAATAAGGAGGTGATTGGTCACAGTCAACATGGTTTCACTAAGGGCAAATCATGCCTGACAAACCTGGTGCCCTTGTACAACAAGGTTACAGCGATGGTGGATGAGGGAAGAGCAACTGATGTCATCTGTGTGGACTTGTGCCATGTATTTGACACTGTCCTGAATGACATCTTTGTCTCTGAATTGGAGACACATGGATTTGACTGATGGACCACTCAGTGGATAAGGAACTGGCTGGATGATCTCACTCAGATTGTTGTGGTCAGTGGTTCGATATCAAAGTGGAGTAGCAACAAGTGACATTCCTTAGGAGTTGGGTACTTGAACCAGTGCTGTTTAACATCTTTGTTGGTGGAGACATAGACAGTGGGATTGAGTGCATCTGCACTAAGTTTGCCGATGACATCAAGCTGTGCAGTGTGGTCAACATGCTGGAGGGAAGGGATGTGCCATCCAGAGGGACCTGGACAGACTTGATAGGTGGGCCCATGCAAACCTCACAAAGTTCAACAAGGCCAAGTGCAAGGTCCTGCACATGGGTTGAGGCAATCCCAAGCACAAATACAGGCTGGGAGATGAGTGAATTGAGAGCAGCCCTGCAGAGAAGGACTTAGGGGTGTTGGGTGAACAGAAGCTCTACATGAGCTGGTAAGGTGCACTCACAGCCCAGAAAGCCAACCGTATCCTGGGCTGCATCAAGAAAATTGTGGCCAGCATGTTGAGGGAGGTGATTCTCCCCCTCTAGTCTGCTCTCTTGAGACCTCCCACCTGGAGTACTGCATCCAGCTCTGGGGCCTGAAGCATAAGAAGACATGGACCTGCTTCAGCAAGTCCAGAGGAGGCCATGAAGATGATGAGGGGACTGGAGCACCTTCCCTATAAGACACCCTGAGATATTTGGGATTGTTCAGTCTGGAGAAGAGAAGGTTCCAGGGAACCTTACAGTGTTCCAGGGGATCTTACAGTGTCCTTCCAGCACTTAAAGGGGACCTAGAGGAAAGATGGGGAGGGACTCTTTATCAGGGAGTGTAGGGATAGGACAAGGGGTAATGGTTTTAAACTGAAAGAGGGTTGATCTAGATTAGATCTAAGGAAGAAATTCTTTACTGTGAGTGTGGTGAGACACTGGAACATGTTGCCCAGAGAAGCTGTGGCTGCCCCCTCCCTGGCAGTGTCCAAGGCCAGGCTGGACGGGGCTTTGAGCAACCTGGGCTAGTGGAAGGTGTCCCTGCCCATGGCAGGGGTTTGGAATTAGATGATCTTTAAGGTCACTTCCAGCTGAAACCGTTCTATGATTCTATGATTCACAGAGTGCTAGGTAAGTGCATAATGTTCAAAAAGGGAGAGATTCCTGTCCTTCATTTCTGTTACCAGAAATCCTGCCTTTTAAGTCTTGCGGTGTCAGGACACTGTTTCTGGCTTTTCTCTGTACTTCAGTGCATTTTTTTTTCTGTTAATCTATGAAAGGTCAAGTCGATTAGACTGAAATTTCTGAAGTCCAAGCAGCTTTGTCAGGATAACTCAGAGGGAGATTTGGTCTCATCCCTTTTATTCTGAAGTCTAAGTGCAGCCTGCAGCTAGAAGTTCCACTCATTGAGACAAGTCATGCATCTTTATCTGTCAGTGAACAGAAACTGGAGTTTCAGAGGAAGGCATAAACCCTCACTGGGCAATTGTGCACAATATACCTATTGGAGAAATTACTGAAAGGTTTTGCAGTCCCACACAGTTAATGATTAATGTATGTTCAAAACCAAGAGAGAATCTATTCATATCTGTTTACATTCATTTTTACCATAATGTAATTACGGTCATAAAAATGTCAGGTTCAGAAAGAAAACATATTTTGCTCTTGGCCCTTATTTCATATTTGGCAATGAGTTGTATAGTTTAATTATATGTTGTGCAAAGGATTATAAATAGATTTTTACCTTTTTATTAGCAAGCCATCTATCTGCGTATTAAGAAAACCCTGAAATACCTTTTATATTCTTATTTTATCTACCTTATATGTAACTTTCTAATAAGTTTCTGTCTGAACAGAATTAAGTCAGTCTCTTCACATTATAGGGAAGCTTTTCTAGCTCTCTAGGCTCTTCTCAAAACTGGAATGCCTGTTATGTCTCTTGGAAGCATTGTTCCAGGAGAAGAGAGCCTGTAAAGTTCTTTTTCCTGAGAGAACTCACTTCAGCAAATGTGAAATTTTCATCTGAGAAACTAATTATTGCTTCTAATCTCAATTTTCAGAAGAGCATTATCAGTAACTAGCTCTATAAACAGCTCTTCTCTCTCCTTGAACTTATTTACTCAATGCATCTATACTTCGGAGCAAACTTCTACTTCTGTATAATATTTAATTCCTCTTGCATCCATCTTTCTGATGGTTAGATAGAGAAATAGCCTTTTCAATAAGTAGTAGCATTGGCCATGTTATTAATCATGAGTGCAGATAGAAATTAGTAATCAGTATTTAAATTTAAAAGTCTAAAGAAAGCTCCTAGGTTAAGAACAGTTGAAATTGGCTAGAATAAATGTAATTTTTAAGAGTTGTGGGTTTGATTTCCCAGATGCTGTAAATCAGGATAGTTAAAATGTAATTATCAGTGGCCACAAATTATAGCAAAAACTGAGAACATAGTAAGATTCAAAGAAGTCTATGACAGCTAAAATAGAATATCCTCTGTCACAATGAGCACAGACAAAACGTATCACTGGCTTCCATTGCACTAGGTCACCAAGTGTAGGTTAAAGATCTTGGCTGCTGTAAGTAATATTCCATTATTCCACGTTTTTAAGGTAGTTGAATGGCAGAAAGAAGATGGACTGAAAAATTTGCTGTTGAAAAGAAATTGTTTCTTGCTTACTCTGTGCCACAATAATAGTTGCATAAAGCATGTTCCACCTTTCTTAGTGAGATGTAAATGAGGGTGATATCATCAGATGAAAGGAACTAGATGCAAATGTGTCATTCCTTTAAAATACATCCAAGACCATGAAAATAACTGCAAACTGTTCTATGAGACAGTGCTGGAGTATCTGCTCTGCTGCATGATGGCTGTAACTGCACCCATCATTCTTCATCTGCAGGATCATTGCTGCTGAGGTTCATTCCTGACTTGGGGTATCTGCCAAATTTTGCTGTAATGTTTACCATGTCATTCTGAATCAGCCTTTAACAAATGTTCTCTCTATAATAGCTGTTACCTGTACAGCAACTCTGTTTGCTTGTATTGGGAGTACAGGCCAGTAAGGGGGGTCATTGTAATGAAGATCACCTTAAGAGAAGTTCTGGTATGTACATGTCACTTTTCCTAACTCATTTTTCCATTTTTTATCTTCTGTTGAGGTTCACTGAAGAGAGATCTTTATCAGTTTCTTTCTTTTACAGTTATACTAGGCTTCTAGTTCCCTTCATACCTGAGGTGGATGTGCCATTTATCCATAGGACAATGTTCCCAGAACAGGCACAGGATGAAGACAGTTAGTCAGAAGTTAAAGCAGCTCTTGCCTCAGGGAATTCCTCACTGATTTTAATAGAACTGCTGCAATCATAAGGGCCACATATATGGACAGCTTTACAATACCGTTTTTCTTTATAACTATGTGAAAATAAAGATTACGGCAAGCAAAAATCCATTAATAAATGGCCTCTTGGCATAAGAGTCTTTGTTCAAACAACAAAATATTTTCTTTTGCTCATGACTTGAATTCATTTCAGCCAGAGGGAGCTGAAGGTGCAGGTTTTACAAAGCATTTTAAGCACATACGCAATGCTTAGCAAACATATATAGGCCTGTTTGTATGGGTATGCCCCACTGACATAGATGAGCAAGCATACTACCCCACAAATATTCAAAATTCAGCAGGAAACAATGGATGAAGCTCTGACCATTTTAAAAGCAAGATGTTTTTGCACTGAAGTTCTTTCAATTGTCTTCAGTGAAGACTGGGTTTCCTTCAACAATTTCTTTTCATGTTTATTATCTGTTGGATCAGATTCTCTTTTATTTTCCCAGAACATCAAAATTCCCAATTCAAAAACACTTAAAAAATTATTATTAATTACTAATATTAACAGCAAATATCACATTTGACTAAATCTAAAAGAAAATTACACGCAGTAGTCACCATAATTCAAATACTGATGCTTCTGTTAATGTATTGTTGATACTATCTGATTGTTCATTTCCTAAATGGTAGAATGTTAACAAGGGAGTCAATAGAGTCAATATTTGCCTCTCTAATTCTCTCTTGATTAAAGCTATTTTACTTTCTGTAAATAAATAAATAACCATTAGTCCACAGGGAGCATGATTCAGTGGCTTGGTGCATATAGCCACAAAGTGCTTTCAGATTCCTATCCCCATGACAAGTTAATTTACAGAAAGTGACACAGCACTAACAAGCTGCTGAATATCTCCACCATGAGATTAAAAGTTCCTTACTTCAGCATAGCCAACAGCCTCATGGCCAGAATGCCTTCTGAGCATGGAGAAGACCTAGGTTCAACAGCTGTCTGAATTTGTCACAGTAACAGTTTGGTTCCAAGCACAAAGGATAAGCACTTGTCTCCACATTCAAGATTTTAGACTGACAAACCATGAGTTATGTAAGAGGCCAGAAGCTTTTGATACCTGTAGACTGGATCTTTTTTCACAACAGGATCCTTAACTGGACCAAATGGCTAATACTCCCTAGTGCAGGCATGTGGTCATGGCTTTTTGTGCACTGGATACTAACTGTACCCAGATATGTATTTTTCAAAAATCAAGTTGCAGCCCATAGCTTGTCCTATAAATGACAGTCCCAAAAATGAATTCCTAGGATCACAGTCTCTGTCAAGTCTCTAGATGCTTTCAGCCATAGATAGTCTGACAGTCACTAGGCATTTTCTTCTTTCCTGTGCACCAGATTCACTCCAGTATAATTCAATGTACTTTCTCCTAGACTAGAACAAGGGGATGAAAACCAAGCTCACAGCATCTGTTAAAGTCAGAGAAAGGAAATAAAAAATTACTTAGAACCATGAAAAGAAAATAAATCTCACAGATAAGAGTATGAAACTTGTGAATAAAATCCTGGTTCCACCAAAATTCAAAGTTCCCATCCACTTTCACTGAGTGAAAATTCTGCACCAAATACAGACGGGATCAGCTTTCCTAGTCAGAGCCAGACACAATTTCAAACATGAACACAGTAAAATAAATCAATGCCTACCTTTAGAAAGATAAAATACATTTTATTTGCTGGAAAGAGACTAGACTGGTGGAATGCATTAGGTAACAGGCTGGAAGAAAAAGCTCCTTCTTTTGAAATTGAATAAAAATGTGCTTAAATGTATTTTAGCTGGCAATCAGGAACAGCATGTGATGGTACTCCAGACAGGTACTTCTGCATTTTTCTTTCAGCCACACGTGATTAGGAATCAGTTAATAGATAAAATGCAAGAAGCTTTAGAGTATGTAATACATAATCCTCAGCAGTTCCAGGATGAAACCACTCAGTTTTGAGCCTTGCAAATAGCATTTTATAAGCTTCCTATAGAGCTTGCTGGCTCTTAGTCGGCATTCCAGTTCACGTTAACAATCCTAAGATTAAACAAGATCTCAGATGCTGCCTGGGTTGCAGTGATATATAAAGAATTGCCAGAAATACTGCCAATACCCTCATGTGCACTTGAAAACACCAAACAGGGTAGAAATTGATGTGGGAAATTTCATACACTGTTTCAGTTTTAACAGAAGTGATCCAAGAAATACAGTACCTGTGAAATACATTGCAATAGCTCTAAACATCAAATTAGTTCAGTTTATATCATATTCTCCAGGGACTTTTTCCTTGTTTGGGACTTGGAGGGGGATTTTTTCTGGTGATGAAATAATAAATATATTTGGGAGTAATGGATACAGGACCAGGGGAATATAACTTAGTAAATATTTAAAGAGGAACCCAACCAATTGATTACAGACCTCAGGAAGTCAATTGTGCAAAGACAATAGAAAGAACAAGAACAGTTTTCACACTGTAGAAGGAACAACTCATCAGCACTCAAATGAAACAAGTCACTGTTCTGGCTGACTTGAGCTGCTAAAAGTCATCATTTAGCTGGGAACATGCCAAATGTTCCTCATAAAAACAGGGTGGAAATGCTGGAGGGAAAAAAAAAAAAAAAAAAGCTATTATGTTATGAATCTCTTATGCAAAAAGGTCTTCTAGCATAACAGAATGAAGCTGGGGAGAACTTTGTCACTAAATTATCAGTAGCTTGACTTTTAACACCCTGGTCAAGATTTTATGTTATATGCTTTTTATAGCTAGAGTTGAAAGACGTACCATAAAAAATATTGGCTAGAATGAATATAATCCACTATAAAAGAAAGTAATAGTTTAAAGAACAATCCTTCTTTTAAAAGAAAATTATTGACTCTACTGAGGCTATAGCTGTCATACAAGTATTGGAGCTTGTGAGGAAAAAGCAGACAAACCATAGCCATTTAGCAATCTCTCCTCCAGAAACTCTTTCTTCTCACACTTAGTACATTTCTCATTCCCATAGGCATAGAGGTCAAACACTGTAGAGTCTGGCTGTGTGGAGGGACCAAGAGACAGCAAGCTCACATATATGTGTACTCTCCAGGGTTGTCTTCCCTCAGCAAGCCAGACTGATTTTGGTAAATGGCCAGAGATTGGACAGAAATATGTCTGATCAATTTCTAGCTACACATATCCACTATTTATTACTCTGAAATATTGGGGTCACACTTGATATACAATAAAACACATTTTTGTAGATACTGCATATTTATGGGCTGGGAATTTCATGGACATCAGGGAAAAATAAAAGGGTTAACAGTGAGTACATTTGAAAATGTTTCCCTAATGGAAAGAAAGTAGTAATAGAACAAGTAGACATTTGAATAAATTTAATTACTCTTTCAGTTATTATTTTCTATTAGTAAATTAAACAGCTTGGGTAGCATCAGCCATTGTCAGCACCCAGTTCTGCAACCACACACAGTAAAAAAACAAGGCAGTCAGCACACTGTCTGGTCAATTAAATGGGAGTGCTCTTGGCACTGAAGTGAAATGTGTGAAAAGGCCCACGGCTATGCTAACAAACTCTCTTAGCACCCAGAGGATGGTAGTTGTGTGCAGTAAATCTTTTACTAACCGTCCCAGAGAAGGCACAGGAATGGACTGGAAGTGGCAAATTACTGGAGATGAAGGCATCCCCGGGAAAACTCATGCAGAACAAGGGGAGATATTCTGGGGCATGGGCACGTCTGGGCTACTGTTTACCAATTCGGCAATCTGTAAACTGCAGTGGCAGAATTAAGGTGTACTGTTACATTTATAATTTGTTGTCTGATCTCTCTCTCTCACACACACACACACAAACACATGATGTGCAATTGCACACCTCAAGAATCTTCTGTGATAAACTGCCCAGACTAGAAGAGCAAAGACTGCTCCTTAATCTATACAGATATGAATTTCATATCATTTTAAATTTTGGTAATGTCCATTGCTTCCACACCCAGATTTTCTTCTGTTCATTTTATTTGATGCTGGCACTGAACTAGACTGAAACGGGATATTGCTGAAATTAGCAATATTCATAAAATGAGACAATGTGCAACAGTTGGTTCTGCAGGATCCTCAGCTAGCAAACAGGCAGGTTTGTCAGTAGTAAAGAAAGAATTTTTCCACAGATTGGTAAAATTAAGTCTTGAAGGAATTTCTGATCATTTAACCTGGTCTTCTACAGGCCATTTTATTTCTGCCAGTTACCCCTTTACTTATCCAAATAATATATTATCCAATTTTTATTTGAAATCAAAAGGTATTTGGTCACTAAAAAAAAGACTGATAGTTTGTTCCAATATTTCACACCTTCACTGTTAAAGCTTATGCTTAACATCCAGTTTAAATTAGTCTCATCCCAGCTTCCAGTTCTCATTTACAGCAATTATAATTCTTAATAATATTCTTTTTCTCTACAGTCAGGGAAGAGAGTTTTTAGTTGTAGGATATTTCAGAGAAAAAAAAAAAAAAAAAAAAAAAAAAAAAATGCAGTAACTTTCAGAATAATCATCTCCCCCAGTTTGAAAAATGTCTTTAGAAGTTTGTGTTATATACTTATCCATTTCAGAGTCATATTCACTAGCAGTGTATTTCTACATTTGTTCATAAGCACTCTGCTGCTTCCCCCCCGATTGATTGTTTGAACACTAAATCACTCAATTGTTCTGAAAATAAAAACATTGAAAATCACTTTTTCTTTTAAAGGAAAATTGAGACCTAGTATATTTTCAACCTTAACAAAGCCTTTTCCAGCCTGTGATGCTATCATCAGTTGCCAAGGATATTCACACTGGCTAGGTATGATAAATGCATATTTAATACATAGCTCTTCTCCAAATATCTAAACAAAACAACTGTAGTGATCAGTAATTCAGTTATGCTGATTCCACTGCAAAGCAGAGGCTTTTGGGTCATCTGCAGAGTACTGGCCATTTGAGACAATTCAATAACTGGTAGGCTCAGGGCAAAGCTGAGGATTTGGCTGCAGTCAGGCTCAGTAGTATGCTACACTGCCCCCTTCTTTTTTCTTTCCATGGTGATTTCAGCTGTCATATATGGTTTTGCCCCCTCCTCCCAGATGAAATCTTTTTGTTTTGTACAGAAGAGCACCTTAGTTTTATTGTGGGTGATGTTCTATGCACATTTCCCTGTGACAAAGCTAACCTAAATGACTCCTGTCTCTGACTACTCATTCCTACCTTATGCCACAAGGCATCACTCCTCAACTGGTTTTGAACAGCTTAGTGCAGTCCCACTGCAAACTGAATCACTGAATCACTGAGATCGCCCAGCCTAAAAAAGAATAAACAAGCAGCAACTTTTTGTGGGAAATTTCTTTCCCATGGCCCAGGGTGTAGCATAGCTCATGCATTCTGGCACTGCCAAAAGTGAGGTGATGACCAACTGCAATGTAGAATTAAAAACATGCATTCACAAGCAAAGCAGAGGGAAATTTTTATAAAAGCTGGGATATACTTGGAAAATAACTACAACTATGCCATCAGTTTGTAGTTCCATCACACACTGATTCTAGCTTTAAGGGCTCCCAGTACCAGGTCAAAATCATTACCACCATGACATAAAAACACTGATCTAGCACAAATGCATTGCAGCTTGAGAAGTTTTCACACATTTGATGGGCTGACTCTGTACCATGAGAAAAGTATCATATGACCCCCTGTATATGGCTTTTGGCATAAAACCAGTCATGAATTTCACAGTGTGCTCCAGCTAAAGCAACACAAACACAGCCATAAACTGTATGCTTGATTTGGATCAGTTTCTTATGAGTGATTCAACAATGTGTTAATTTGATATTGATGACTGTGAAACTATGGCCTCATTCTGGAGTGAGACAGTTTATAACAACAGCCAATAAAGACGTGTCAGAGGAACAATTATCTCACTATTTTTCTAACTTTGATATCTGATGTGAATTTCCAATAAAAGCTGGAAAAAGCTCCCATTACATAGAATTTAGGACTGCAGAGTGGTGGTTGAGTCAAAATCACCTCTTCTTCTATATATCCCTCCACCCAAATTACAACAACAGAAGTTCCTATGATCATTCTGCTAACAGGGTTCAGTCTGAGTTTTACCTGTTACCTCTCCCATTCCTCTGCCCCACACTGGGGGCCACAAAGGACAAAGAGCTGTTGTGGTTTGAGCCAAGAGGGCAACTGAACACCACAAAGATGCTGCTTCTCCCCTTCCCCCTCAGTAATGGGAAGGACTCCCACTCCTCCCATCATGTAACCTGCTTCTTCCTCATTTACTAGACTGGTTCTCCTACCAGGATTGGAAATTACATTGGCTTCCACTACTTGATCTTGACAAATCTACACTGGATATTTTAATTGGCATTGTTATTCCACAGGTGCTCAGAAAATTGATTGTTCTAGCACTTTAACCAATACTGACATTAGGCTGATATAACTGTATTTCTCCAAGTCCTTCCTTGCTCCTTTTCAAGGTATGTGACATATTTGCCTTCCAGATTCAAAGTGATAATCTCTACTGATTCGAAGGTTGTTCAGGATTTCTTCAACAAACCAATCTGAGTTTCACCACTCCTTTCGAGCTGTAGTCATACAGCATATACATATGCTTTATTTGCCTTTGTGTTATTGTCTTTTTATCTTTGTAAAGAAATGTTCATTAAAAAGTGGTAATAAATGACCATTTGACAGATTGTTTCATCCTTTTGTGCACCCATGATGATTTAACCACTGCTCCCCTGTGCAGAATAGGCATATCTGTTCCTCTCTCTTACAGAAAAATGTCTGTTTCTTGATGGGTTTTGGTGTCATTTACTCTCAAGTTGAGCTTTTTAATTTTGTCCTTACATCTCTGTGTTTGCTTGTCCATTAAAGAATGGCAGACACAGCTGAATTAATTCTGAGTATTAAAGTACTCCAAATTTCCAAAGTAATGGAGGCTTTTTTATATCTGCCTTTGTACTCTTACTTCTGCATGCATGGTTATGACTAATAAATATGCAAATCTAAACAGTTTCTACTTACTATTTAGCAATTTCTGTTCCCTAAGGAATTTTCATTTTCTTCAATAGTATTGTTATTCCCATTAGCTCTCTGCAATAACATATTAATAAACACCTCCTACTATTTTTTTTTCTAATGATCTATTGGTTTCTCCTAGGTAATACTCTAGCCAGCAATTCAGATTCATTCAGGATCATGTATTGGAAGAAAACAAATTAAGTGAGGAGAAATTATATTTTCTCGTATCTCAAGCAAATACAGGTGATTCCAGCCAAAAGGTAATGGATCTGTAGTCTGAGGGTTATGTATGCGTTATGCTACAAATTAGATAAACAATTATATGACTGATAGGTAAGATGCTCTCGTGTGGTGTATGACATAGGCAATGTTTTTCATGTCCATCTGCTTGCATTTATGTGAAGTGAGGCTTAATTTGGTAGGCTGAGTAAAAACTGAGCTGATGGGTTTGTTACAGAGGTG
The DNA here is from genome assembly GCF_003259725.1 of Athene cunicularia. NCBI lineage: Eukaryota > Metazoa > Chordata > Aves > Strigiformes > Strigidae > Athene > Athene cunicularia. The sequence continues at coordinate 13,930,142 of NW_020799142.1, read as the reverse complement.
GCAGTAATATCAAGGAGGTAGGCAGAAAGGTTAGGGGTGTAAGATTTCTGGTTTTGCTCTGACAACACACATCTCAAAACGCCCAAAGGAAGTCAACAGTGACAACTTGCTCAGGACTACTATACATTCCAGCTATATGGAGCCATTAGATTAGGACTTCAGTTAGCAATAGATTTGATGAAAAATCCATATATACATGAGTACCTAGGTCTTCGGCAAAACTAATTTGAACATTACCAGCACCCAAGTTTTACCTCACCTCCAAGATAGACCAGCTGGTGAAAGCTTAAATCACTACTTATCTCTCCCTAAGGAATTTGGGGTTCTGCTAATGTTAAAAAGATGAACACACTGTTATGTTTTGTCTTCATGCTATGTGAATCATACATGTCCAGTGTAACAGGGAAGAATGTAGACTTGTGCTCAAATATTACAAAGGTAAACATAATCTTAACCACATCATACACGTAAGTTTGTACTGTACAGAAACTTTTTCTGTTCTGTGGATTATTTCCTTCTTTATTACCTATAAAATTCTTTATTTTACAGTAATACACAGCAAATGTTAAAATGCTGCCAAGATCAGATGACAGTATTTTATGTTAATTTTGCTTTGATGCAGACCACATCATGTAGGGTAGTAGAGAATTACTCTTTTAATGACCTAATCTTCATATAAAATGTAATAATAAAAAAGTTTTTATTTCAGCGTTTCTTAAATGTGAATAGAAGAACAACAATGTTTGTAGTTTTTGTCTGTCTAAAGGTTGTGAATCACACCTGCTATGCAACACTTACAGGCTGTCAGCAATGCCTTTTAGAGGTATCTAATCTTTTAAAGTCTCCCTGCAGTATTTACTGATTATTAAAGTAATATACAGCTGCATGTCGTGCATCACATGGCAGAGTGTATTCTTTAAAACGGATTTATTGAACCATTGTGCAATAGCCTCTGCAATGAAAATCATATTCAGTGATTAATCACTTTCTAATGGAACCATCTGTATCTGCATACAAAATAATAATTAGTCAAGATTGACACTTAAGGAAAATAAACCTATTAGATATAATACCAAAGATTTATTTGTCTTACTGTTTCTCCATATTTTTCTGACTCAGCAGGATACCAGAAAGAATAAGGCAGGTACAACTTCTCAAAACTATAATAGACTTTATACAGACAGAGACACAGTTAATACAGCCCGACACACAACATAAAAACAACCAACCAACCTTCTCTTTCCATTAGTGATCCTCAGGCTTGTTAGAAATCAGTTCCATTAATAGGGGAGCATAAACCCCTTGCACTGCTCCTTTTCCCTTCTTAGTAGATCTGTACCACATGCAGTGTGTTTTCCTTCAACAGAGCAACCACTCCATTTCTGTAGGCAGAATCCCAAAGAACATGCTGATGCCACAGGTGTATTTTAGTTACTTTGGGAATGTTGGACACAAATGTCAGGACTCCACAGGCATTCACAGATCTGTGTTATGAGCATTTTCCCAAGGCTTGTTCCCGTGAGGCCTAGATAATCCAAATGCAGCAGCTTTGGCCTGTGGGAGAAAAAGGAATTTGCTAACTCCAGTTTATCTTCACAAGGCAGTCTGAGTATGAATCTTACAGGTCATACCTACTCCTGTTGAACAGCTAGTTTTTCCTTCCAGTACCCAGGAGTATGTCTGGTGATTTTTGGTGGCTTAACTAACTCCTGCAGATGTCATCTTGTGTTTCTTCTTCCTAGCATCTGTTCTGAGGAGCAGACACAGGTGACATGGCCATTTCAGAAAAAAATCCTGTCATCACAGGTGCTAATTCCATGTTTAATCAAACCAGTTCAAACTAAATTTTTTAATCTGTAGGAATATGCTTGCCTTCTCTCCCCTTTCCACCCCTGGACTGCTATGTTCTTTCAGTCTTCTCGCTGCATCCTTAATTTTGACATTTACCACAGCTGTGTTTTCAACTTTATAGAATTACAACTCAAGAAATGTAACTCACTCTGAAAGCCCAAATTTTCATAGTCACAATGGCCTACACAAGCACATTTGTGGCATAGCCTTCTAGGAACAAAACGTACAGTATTATCTGTGATCTGAGAAGTAGGTTAATGCCTGAATGCTAGTATGTTTCATCTACGCTTCCTGTGACAACTTCAGGGTCTGTTTTTCCCCCAGTCAAGAGACCTCCCTCTCAACATTTGCCACCCAACTAGGTAGATTTTGTAACATCAGCAAATGCTAACAAGTAAATTTTCACACCACTAGTGCATAAGAGGGCAAGGGTCTGGCATGAAGAGATGTCAGTGAAATATATACAGGAAATATTTTCCAAAAGCCTGAAAGAGCAGACAGAAAACACAGTAAATACACCGAAACTTCGACAGTCAAGCACAGATAAAATCAGAGAACATTAAAAAATATAAGCAGTTTTGTTTCTCTGTACACAGTTCTTAACAGTGAAAATAATTAAGGGTTTTCTGCTCAAAGTAGGACTTGCTTATAGTCCTAGCAATGAAAATATTGTGTATTTTCACACTTTTATCTGTATCCACAGCACTAAATTTTATTCTCTTTAGATCACAGCTGAGTAAACTTTCCCATCATTACTAAATTCTCATATGCATTAACAGAAATGCGATTCTGCACATTTTCCATTTATTTGATTGAAATTAATGACTGATATACGTTGTTGTTTTCTTCACCTCTGTTTTATCCAACCTGATTTCTCCTATGCTGTTCACTGGCAGAGAATCATAAAATCACAGAGCAAGATTGGGTTGTCCTTTGAAAACAAGTCTTTCCTTTGATTTCCCTCTGCTTTGCTACTACAACTGTAGAAACTTTTCCCCAATGTTTCTGTTTTAAACATTTGCCATAGTTTTGTTACTTTCAAAATCCAGTCACCTTTAGACAACTACAATTTGGTAAATCTAAATAAACTGATTCCCTCAAAGGTATTGGTCCATTTTTTTGCTCATAAAGTCCCATAACAAACATACTGTAGCAGAGTTCTGTAAGAAGCAAGTTTTCTGTGTATCTATAACCTGATTATCTAGACAGTTAGAAAATACAGAATCCACAATGTCTCAAAAAAAGTTATATATTTACTGTTTAGGCTTAAGGAAAAGAGAAAAATTTCCTGACATTGGCATTAAGCCTGTATAAAGTTGCACAGTCTTCTATATCCAACAGATTGTTACCTCTTGTAGTCAAAACCAGTTTTTCAATATTCAGACATCTGTTATGATTCATGATGGAAGGAGTTGTTTAGTGTAACAGCAAGTACCCTGGGAAATTCCTACAGAATACTGCAAAAGTGAAGAAATGAAGGAATAAATTAGAAAATCTGATGGCAGAAGTCGCTCAAACAACCTATGATTTCTATTCAAGAAAGACATCCCTACAAAAAGATTTTATTCAATAATTGTATGCTCTTGGATGATTATTAAAAACCTCTATAACTCAAATCATTTTTCTCTGAAAAAGCTAATAGAATCTGATGGTATGATAAGTTAACTTGATATAAACCTTAAAAAAAAATAGGAATAGTTTAAATCCACTTGGAACTTGAAAATATAACAAATGGTAGCAGAAAGGTACTTTCTTCAGGAAATAATTATATTGTTGTAAAATGTTACCCTTTTTTATACCTTAGTGTACTGGGTTTGAGTGGCAGGCTTTTGGTAGCGAGGGAGGGACTACAGCAGTTGACCCCTGTGAGAAACTTCTCAAACTCTTCCCCCCTGCTCCAAGTCAAACCTGACTCTGGCCAAGGCTGGGACGATTAGGAAAATGGACAGTAGCTGTGCCTCTGTGATAATGTATTTAAGGAGAGAAACCTGAGAGAGGGTGGGGACTTGGAGGATGAGTTATGAGAAGGACACTGATGCAAATACTGAGGTCGGTGGAAGGAAGGCGGAAGAAGGCATAAGAAGGTGTGGAGGTGCACCACAGCAGAGACCCTCTCTGTATCCCATGGTGAGAGGGCAGGATGACCCTCCCTGCCACCCATGGAGGTCACCAGAGGAGCAGAGATTCACCTGCAGCCTGTGGAGGACCCCGGGACTCTGTGGGAAGAAGCAGCCCCCGCTGTTGCAGTTCTGTGCTGGGAGGACTGCACATGAGGAGGTGACCCATGCTGGAGCATCTTGAGAAGATGTATCCTGTGGGGAGAGTTTGTGGAGGACTGTCTCCTGTGAGAGGGATGCCACGTGGAGCAGGGGGAAGGATGTAGAGGAGTGATTCCCCCGACCTTGGAGGAAGAAGTGGTGGACTGACTGCACCCCCCATTCCCTGCCCCTGCACCACCGGGTGAGGAAGTAGAGATATTAGGAACAAAACTGAGACTGGAAAGAAGGGATGGGTGGTGGGAGGTGGGTTTTTTTCAAGACATGGTAACACTTATCACTGTCCCATCCTGTCTGCTCAGTGTCATTATCATTAGTGTTTTGAATTAAAGTGACATCCTTTTTCTTCCCCTAATGAGTCTGTCTTTGCCTGTAACCCTTAACGGATGCTGTCCGTATCTCCATTCCTGAGCCTTTTGCTTCATTTTCTCCTTCCCGGTGCTTTGGGGGAAGGAGTGAGAGTGAATGGCTGCATGGTGCTCAGTTGCCTTCTGGGTTCAAACCACAACATTCAGTTTTCCCATGTACTAGAAAACAGGTTCTTGGTTTGGGACTTGAGAGTAGATTGAGGAATATTAAGAACATCTTTTTCCTAATAGCTAGATAAACATGTTGAAACTCAGGGGCCAAGTATACCTGAGAGCAAATCACATAATAATGTGAGGATAACAACATTAACCTATTTTCCTTGGCCAAACTTTCAGAGATTTTATATTTCCATTCTATTACATTTAAATATTTCATTTACTTTTTTTTTTTTTCCTCCAGAAAAGTCCCTCTGATAATCTATTGCTCAGGATACTGAATTGTTTTAAAAGAAAACATAACAGAAGTCGTATCTACCAAAGGCAAATTGATCTCACAAAAATACTGAATCTGGAAAAAATGTTTTGCAGGAAACAGTCAGAGAGATGTTAACTTTTATTGGAAGCACTTCTATTGGGTTTGCGTGGCAAGGTTTTGGTAGTGGGGGTTCTACAGGTGTGGCTTCTGTGAGAAGCTGCTGGAAGCTTTCTCTATGTCCAACAGAGACAATGCCAGCCGGCTCCAAGAGGATCCGCTGCTGGCCAAGGCTGATCCCATCAGCAGTGGTGGTAGCACCTCTGTGATAACTTATTTAAGAAGGGGAAAAAACTGCACAATGGCAGCCAGGGGAAGGAGTGAGAATATGTGAGAGGAACAACTCTGCAGACACCAGGGTCAGTGGAGGAGGATGAGGAGTTGCTCCAGGCACCAGGGCAATGACCCCCCTGCAGCCCCAGGTGCAGCCCCCAGTGGGGCAGGCTGTGCCCCTGCAGCCTGTGGAGGGCCACGGTGGAGCAGATCTCCACCTGCAGCCCCTGGGGACCCCACTCAGAGTAAATGAATGCCCGAAGGAGGCTGTGGAGAGTGAACACTCGAGCAGGTTTGCTGGCAGGACTAGTGACCCCATGGGGGACCCACACTGGAGCAGTCTGTTCCTGAAGGACTTCACTGGAGCAGCTCATGAACTGCAACCTGTGGGAAGGACTGGCATTGGAGAAGTTCATGGAGGACTGTCGGCCATGGGAGGAACCCCATACTGGAACAGGGGAAGAGTGTGATGAGTCCTCCCCTGAGGAGGAAGGAGCAGCAGAGACAACATATGATGAACCGACTGCAACCTCCATTACCTGTGCCCCTGTGCCACTTGGGCAGAGGAGGTAGAAAAATTAGTAGTGAAGTTAAACCCAGGGAGAAGGGAGGAGTGGTAGGGAAGGTGTTTTAAAATTTGTTTTTATTTCTCATTATCTACTCTGATGTGACTGGTAATAAATAAAACTAATTTCCCCAAGTCAAGTCTGTTTTGTCCATGACAGTTATTTCTGAGTGATCTTGACCCACAAGCCTTTCACTATATTTTCTCTCTCCTGTCCACCTGAGCAGGGGAGTGATAGAGTAGCTTTGGTGGCACCTGGCATCCAGCCAGGGTCAACCCACCACAACACCAAACTCTGTTTGCTGACTGACCGATTTTCCTAGCGGTTACAGCTTATAATCACATAAAAAAATACTGCAACATGAGGGCAGCACCAGGATGCCATTTTTTATAATTTCACCTCCAAGGGGAGCTGGGAATAGGTCAGGAAAAACTGATACAATTTCACTATGGTAGTGATTGCTACCAGAATAGAATATGTGAGTGGTGTTTATATCAGATTAACTAGAGCAAACACATCTGGCAAGGCTGAATCATCTGTGTCATATTCCATATTTTTTTAAAAAAAGTAATAGAAACAATGCAGAGCCAGTGCTGGAAAAAACAGAGAACAGGGAGAGGAAGCTGAAGAGGGAATAGCCAAAGAGAAAATCTCTTCCTTTTATGGACAAATCCAGTTTTGTCACATTATATAATGCCCATGTGATTTGCAGACTGTGATGGCATATCTCATGCTATATGTACTGCACACTAAAGCTTTGGACTAGTCCTGCTTCTTGTTAAGAATGCTAAAATGCCAAGAAAGGTGGAAACATCAATGCAACAGCAAATTCAATGAAATTATTTTTAAGTGCTAATCATAGCATTTGGTGATTTTACCATACAGCTCTTGCATCTAGCGTAAAAAAAAAAAAAAAATCGCTCAATTAATTTTAAATATAAGGTAGTTTCTTTTACTGAGAGAAAAGAAGTCTGGCAAATGTTCTCATAAAAGCTTTAATCAACAACCCACCTCCCACCTCCCACCTAGATCTTTTTGGTGTAGCAGATGGTCAGGGATTACTTCTGAGCATAGGATCTGAGACAATTGTAATAGTTACACCTGCCTAAAGCTAGATTTAGACTTAGGTAGTGGAGAGCAAGCCTCAAATTGCTACAGTGAATTAAACCTCAAAGCACCACAGTGAACTGTCTGAACTAAGCTGTATCTGACTGATTAAAGCACAGATTTTACCAGAAAGACAAGAAAGGTGTAAATTTTCTTTTCTGTAGCCACCCAAATTTGCCTACTACAGTAAAATGTTATCTTGAGGATAATGTAGCAGCTGATATTCACTAGAATACAAAAATCCATCAGCAGCCTTTGAATGAGTGTCTAATTTGAATAACCATTTTTTGTATTTCAGGTTTTCCTGTCTATGGAAAAAAGGGAATGATTACCTTTCCAACACTGATAGATTCCAATTTTTCTTTTCCCTTCACATAAATAACATTTATTATTGAAAAAAAATGTTAATAATTATTATAAAAATCTGATATAAAATTCATAATTAAATGCAAATAATTCCTTCTTTTACCTGTTGAGCTAAAGGTTACACAGAACTGAACAACCCTTCAGATACCATGATGTAGAAATTCTAACTGGAATTTTTCTGAAGCTAAATAGAAAGCGTGTTTCAAATGACTACTAGCATTTGGTCACAAGAAAACCGAAAACCCAGAAGCAGTGGTTTGCTTAACCAGTTTAGCACTGCTATACTTAAAATTTGTCTCTATCTATGACAAATTAAATTTTAAAAAATTATTATGTGTAGCCATGTACAAAATTTTCAGTATTTCTTACTGCTTCATCTCACACCCTGGTTTTCTTTCCTGAGGATACTTCAAACTCAGCAACTGCAATACAGTTGTTATCCTTCTGTGAAAACTTTGTGACTGGATACAAGGCAGATGGACCTGCTTAAGACTCTATCATTTTAGATCTACTGAACAATCTTGAAAGTATTATAAGATAAAATGTAACTAGGACCACTTCTAAATAATTATCAGTGGAAGCAGTTGTCTGTCATTTCTAGCTAAGACCACCTGCTTACCTGCTGGGTAAATCCCAACATAAATGCAGGCTGCTACTGAAGGAGGTGATTTACATCATCTACCTAACCCTCATCAAGCACACTCACGATCATTTCTTTGGTCACTTGATGAAATAAAACAGAAAACTGATCCAGCTGAAAATTAATCTTTTAAGCTATTTGTTTCTAGCTGGATCATTTCCTGGGCTGAGCTCACTCACCTCAACACTAAGACCTGCATAAGAAAAGAAATAGAAACAAGTGGCTGTAAGTAGAGAAAAGAGCATTTAGGTTAGATCAAAGCAACCATGAAACAACCACCTCAGAGCACAACAGTCAGTGCTTGTGCTTCTTTACCGGGGTGCTAGCTAACGCTTATTAAATATGTCACTTTTTAAAGGCAAATTATTTAACATATTAGATTTTGTCAAAATGAACTCTGGATTAATCAAATTCTTGAGATAAGAGTTTATCTTGACTACCTAATACATTCAAAATACAATATGTCTGTGCTAGATTTTTGAAATGCTATTTTAAAGATACTAATTAATGTTAAAAACCAAACAAAAAAATCCCAGTTTTACCTGGAGGGAGATGTACACCGAGAAGAGAACCTATGAAAAAGCCCTTATAGAAGAGACACTTAAATTAGTTGAACTCTTATTTATGTCTGTTTTGCACAGATAACTTACTGAATCAAGTTAATTCAGTTAAACAATAATTTAAATAGATCAAGCATATTTTTTTTTTTAGGCCATTGAACTGCTTTATGCAGGCTGCTTTAGTTTATGCTACTGCAACTTCTTACATATGTGGGCAACGCAAAAGGATCTCCATTTGTAAAGGCTGCTTCCTGTTCAACAAACAAGGACAAAATGGGGGACTTTTGTAACTGGAAGTATCAATATTGCTGCAGTTTGAACTAGGGACTCATGACTCAATGATCTGAAAGGATAAACATGAAGAGGAAATTTTAATACCTAGACAAGTTTATAGTCAAGATTATGCAATGTTGTATAGCAAGTTGGCAGGAAAGGTCTATGTTTTTATACAGGTTATCATTTTCGTGAGACAGCTTCTTGTATGTCATGTCTACTGACACACCCAGTCAGGCAAATCTATTGTTGAATGCTCTCCCATACACAGAAAATACCTTGTTGATGGAATTAAGAAATATTCTCTTCTGCAGAACTTTGAATGCTGGCTATCTCTCTTGGGCACCTTTTGTAACTTCTTGAAGAGAAGTGTGCAAAGACAGAACAATCAGTTAGGTAACAGAGCAAATTCTCTCAGAATCAATTTTAATAAATTTTACTGAGTAGAACCAGTTGATACACCAAAAAGAGGAAAATCCCTCAAAACTATTTGTAAAGAGTGGAAACTTGAATAGATGACATAACAATCCTCTCATTTCATAGTCATTTTAGTGAAAGAGACAAATTCAGCAATTTTTATTTTACTCACATATCTTGCCAAAGAGACAAGTGATGTTCATCACTATTTCCAATATTCAATAAAGATCCTCACAAAAGCCATATTCAACAGTTATCTTCATGCAGATATCTCAGTCTAGCTGTAGTCTGACCCAATCTCAGTCAGGAAAAATTATCTTCTCTTAATCTGGATATTTCTTCATGGCTGTTGATGAAGCGTGGCTTAAATACAGGACTGTTAAAATAGCAACCTGTGAGCTTAAAACATGTTACAACTTTTCAAAAGTAAAAAACCCAGATTATTTAAAATTAACAGTACAGATATTTGAAGTTCTGTGTAGAAGCAGGATGATTATGTACTAATTTGTCTCCTGTTCTCACAAGACATGTTCTTTAGTTTAGGAGACCTATATACACTGTGAAACTATTTTTTTGTTTCTTAGTCCTCAAAACAGCTTTTTGTGTTGGGTTTTTTTTTGTTTGTTTTGGTTTTGTTTGTTTTGGTTTCCTAATTTTATACATATGGGGACTAAAGAAAAGTGTGTCCATGCAGTCTAGTATACCCTCTACCCAGCACTGGTACCACTTTTGAATCTAATCAATCCTCAATGCCTTAAATAGGCTCCATGCAAAAGCTTAGTGGAGCATGGTAACAACACAACCGAAACCTTCAAAAGCTATGTCTTCTTTCGGGGCAGCTTTGCAGAAAGATGCTGGAAGACTACTGTATTGGACCACAGACTGCAGTCTTCTACCATTTTGTATTGTTTCAATCCTCATAAAAGAACAGAGCTCCTTCAGTGTTTGATGTGTACAGTCCACTAGTTTTATTAGTCTGAGATCTAAATTCTGCCCTCACTGTACAGGGTCATGTTCACAGAAGTATAAGAACAGCTGACATAATGTAAAGGTTGGTAGGTCTCTATTGTGTCTATTACTGCAAGAGAGCTGCTCAGCTATAGGGGAGAAAGAAAAATTTAACTCCTTATCAGCTGAATATGACATATGCAGAACTATATCTTTACCAAGCACTGGAAGAAAATAATACACTTTGATTTTCTGATCTCAGTTGTGTCTGCACATAAAGATAGTAAAAAAAAAAAAAAGATAGATTTGATACAGAAATAACTATGGTATTTTTATAGACATGTCCCTGATCAAGAACTCATTTTGATATTTGAAAACACAGTGCATTGAACCCAGTGGATTCTACCAACAAAAGTAATATATTTCACGATTTCTATCAGATTTTTGTATGGCAGTGTGAACTTTTGCTAAGCAGACTGAAAAAATATGCAATTCTCTACACACCTGGCATGCACAGGTTGTCTAACAAAAGAATTACTCTAGCCAGTGGAAAGTTTGTTGAATTATGATATTGAACAGGTCTCTCATATTTGAGGACTCAAGAACCTCTTAAATCTGATTTTTGTTTATTTTTATTATTCTGAGTTCAATCACATTGCTGCAATGAAAATTCTAAAGAAAGAGAAAATAATCATGGGTTATTTTTATTGTGAGAAGTGCAAATTATAATGTATAATTTTTTTGGAAAGGCAAGGTTGGTTTGTAGTAACTCACACTGAAATCAATAGAAAGCAGATTAATCAATGCTGTCAAAAATCCCACACGTAACTGTCTTCTTTAAAAAATTGCACTCCTCTAATTAAACCTGTCATAAGTAAAAGATTTTCAGAAAACAGCAACTTGACCCCATGATCCTAAGTGTGTGATTGCTTGCAATGACAATGGGACTGTTCAGCCTGAAAAGGAGAAGGCTTGGGGGGAATCTTATCAATTTATATAAATATCTGGAGGCAGGGTGCAAAGAGGACAGAGCCAGGTTCTTTCCAGTGGTGCCAAATGACAGAACAAGGGGCAATGGGCACAAACAAAAACACAGGAGGCTCCCTCTGAACATCAGGAAACACTTTTTCACTGTTAGGGTGACTGAGCACTTTCATAGATTGCCCAGAGAGGTTGTGGAGTATCCCTCCTTGCAGATATTGAGACTGCACCTCATACACTGTTTTCAGTTTTGGGTCCCTCACTTCAAGAGAGACATTGAGGTGCTGGAGTGTCTCCAAAGAAGGGCAACAAAGCTGGTGAAAGTCTAAAAAACAAGTCTTATGAGGAGTGACTGAGGGAACTGTGGTTGGTTAGACTGGAGAAAAGGAGGCTCAGAGGAGACCTTATCGCTCTCTACAACTACCTGAAAGGAGGTTGTAGCAAGGTGGGTGTTGGTTTCTTTTCCCAAGTAACAAGTGATAGGATGAGAGGAAATAGCCTCAAGTTGCACCAGGTGAGGTTTATATTGGATATTAGGAAAAATTTCTTCACTGAAAGGATTATCAAGCATTGGAATGGATTGATCATGTAAGTAGTTGACTCACTATCCCTGGAGGTATTTAAAAGACATATAGATGTGGTGCTTAGGGACATAGCTTAGTGGTGGTGGACTTGGCAGTGTTAGGTTTATGGGTGTACTTGATGATCTTAAGAGTCTTTTCCAACATAAATGGTTCTATGATTCTATTTTATTCAAAAGCTGTCTGGCCATGATCCAGGGCAACCAGCTCTCGGTGACCCTTCCTAAGCAGTGGGGTTGGACAGGGTGACTTCCAGAGGTCCCTTCCAATCTCAGCCAATCTGCAATTCTGTAATTCTGTGATTCTGTGACAACTAATTCTCTACTGAAATAGAACTTTCATGCCTTGAATCATAAATGTTAATTATATAATTATGCTTACTATACATGTAGGAACTTGATGTTAAAATAGTATAAAGAAAACATGTAGAATCAAAGTCTTTAGCTCAACTAGGAGAAGTAAATGACGTTCAAAGTCCAAAAGGGCTGCCCACTTAACTGTCTACAACTTGACCGTGAGACCAGGTGAAATCTGCAGAAGCAGAAAAAGGAGCAAAACTCCTTAAGATGAAGATGAAGAGAAACGTGAACATGTATAACAGTGAAGCAACTACTTCCTTTTCCTGTTAAAAAATAAGTTGGGATTGATACAGAGAAGCATTTATATTTAACTGATGTAAACTGACAGACTGTTGATTATTTTTCCCACACCATTTTTCATTTTGGATGGTTGCTATTTTTGCCAGTTACATCACCTAGAGATTATCTTTCAAACAATTTGTTTCATTCTACAATACTTTTCTATGTCTTTCACAGTTACTTCATTAGCAACATTGATGGACCATTTAGAAAATATGAACTCTGGTCCTCACAGATAGTCAGATAAATGGAATAACAAAAAGGGCACTTCCATGTCAACACACTGGGACTGTAAGCAAACTGGTTTCTTTTATACCTGACTTCATGAGTAAGTCTGACCTTCAAAGGAGGTTTTAGATAAGACAGATAAGTCAAGGCTGTTATACAAAATATGGTCTATTGTTATTCTGAAGGGTGTCCTCATAAGAATGTATTTCCTGTATCTCTGTTACTCAGTTTATATGCAGTCATAATGGAGTCCCCTGATTTAATTGACAGAGAGGTTCACCTTGGAAATCAGAAATAAAAAAATAAAAAATACCAGAGTTCATATACAAAGTCACATCTCAACTCCAAGAGAGTCACCAAAATACTACTGTTATTAAAGGTCTGCTCTTGTTGCTACTCTGTATGAGAGTGGAGTATACAATTATTAGGATTCTGCTAAACTAGTGTTTCCTTATTTTAAAAGCAAAGAAGGATCACTGGTTTTGTTTTCATTAGAAGTCATAGACAATATTATAGCCTGACTTCCATGGATGTCAGTAACAAAAAAGCCACGACCAAGATGTCGAGTCCAGTGAAAATCAGCAGTGAGATAAACATTCTAATGCCTTATTAAAATTCATAATCCATACAGCCATACACAGAAATTAGAATTTGTGACTACATACTGCATTCACTTTCCTCATCCACTGTCTTTTTTGTATGTTTGAAATGAATGTTCTTGGTCTGGGGATTCTCACACTTCTTCCTAATGCTTTGAACTTGTGGTGATAGGTCAGCTTCCTGTGCATGTCTCCAGAGCTGTACATCTCACTTTACATGAGGAGAAAGAGCAACAGAGCTCCACTTATGCTCCATATCTCAAAAGTCTTTCCTATCTGTGACTCCAACTGCTTCTATTCTAATCTGCTCATAGGTTCTATTCAGGGCACACTAGTCTGGGAATCATGGAATATAGCTGAGAAAAGTTTACAGCAGCAGCTGTGGAAAAAACAAGGCTGTTTGCTTAACAAAAGCAGCTGTACTCTTTTTCTGAGGTTTTCATTATAATTTGTGGAATACATGACTTGCAGTCCAAAGAATCATGCAATTTTGCCTCTTCTCCTATCAAATCCGCAAGCAATTAATTGTATTGGACAGCTATTTTTAATACCTCATCTCTATGCAATTTCAGTATGACTTTAGTCATAAGGTACATGAAGGAAATATGTGAAGCTTTAAAAATATTAAGCAGCTTAAAAGCTAACACAGATATTGTCAATGGACAGACACTACACAAATATATAACTGCCATTCAAGATTTATTTATATCTTATATTAATGACCTTTAGAGGGAAGGAAAGATAACTCTGAAACTCTTCAAACACATAATCCTTGAAATTACTGAAGTCTTCAAAGCTGTTTTCCAGTCAAGAGTAAGAAATACTGTTCAGAAACACTTACAGGTCTTCCCACATTTGTGGTAATAAATTTGCAGCTACTCTTGGTTCTGTAACTTCATTATTTGTCTCTGTCTCTTTCAGGTAGAATCTGCAGCACCACAGACATAGTATGTGACAAGCAGAATACTGTGTTATCCAGGAAGAAGAATGAAACTGCTCCAGAATGTAGGAAGACTTCAGGATCATGGATAAAGGATGCCTTAACAATTAGCAGTAACGATATGAAACTCAAGGCTTCAGTCAGTCCTTCAGTGTCATTTAGGATTTGAAGCAAAACAGATTTCAACTGGTCTTAAAGACAGGATTCCAGTTCCATCGCTAGTGAGGACATATGTTTGACTATTTTTCTCAGACTTCTGTAGATTCTATTTAACTTAGACAGCTGTGATTAAAAATTAAATCTTTTGCCTTATATGTGTTCAAGAGTTTATCTTTAAACAAATAGAACATTGCCCTTGAGAATATGCGTTAATTATTTTCATTCAGCTACATTATTGTATTACCAATTGTTTTCAAGTAAAGCTAAATTATCTTCTCACAGTACCTTCAGTCAGAGTCTGCACTTTTAGCATCTGTACTAGTTGGCCTAAACTGGATGGGTAGACACAGAGCAAGCACCTGTTAGAGTGATATTCAGAAACATAGCTTGTACACTGCCGGATTTATGTCTTTGGCATTTCTCTCTTGTATCATAATGTCTAATGAAGTTTCCTTCATTAATGTATACTGTCTGTGACTTTTAGTATGCATTTGCACTTTTAGCTTTTTTTTATTGCCTAGTTTGAGTGAGAAAATGCACTCACAGATGCATTTTAAGAAAGAGGATCAATGCTTTCACACTAGTAAATCCTGTGACTGAGAGTTGGCAACACTTTCTGTGCATTAGTATGCAAAGATTTTGTTACAGTGAGCATCACCATTTCTGGTGGAGATTTGAGGGAAGGAGGTAAGCAGATTCATGTATCAGCTGGTCTTAGGATGCTCAGCCAGATGTAAAGGAGCCAAGGTCATTCTGGATGGCTACTCTGAAAGGGGGAGAAAGTGAGCCTTACAAAGTGAGATTTTTACTGGGCCTTCATTATGCCAATGAAAAAACTTATGTAGTCTCTTTTGTGCCACTTGATATATCATAATTTTATTTGCTGATACCAACCAGGAGAGTACAGCTCACTTCCACACTACTAATTATGTCAGCCTCTAAAGCAACACAGGCAGATACAAACTATATAGTAGAAATGATCTGTAGTTTATCACAAGCTGGGCTTGGTAGTATATTTGGAACAGCGCAAGCTTGCATGGGCCAGAAATATACTAGGAACAACACTAAAAATTTCACAACATGTGCAATGAAATTTCAGTGCTCAGGAGCATTCCCTTGCACTGCTCAATTTACTAGTAAGTTTCAAAAAGACAATGATAACAGTGAGGTTCTTTTGCCTTAGAACTGTTTGAGGTAGTTTGCTTGGTTAAGCGTTGGTATAATCTAGACAGTGATGCCAGTGTCCATGTACATGAAGGGTAATGGCTAGGTAGTTATCATACTGAAACAAAGACTGAATTGCCCATTATTTTTCTCTGCAAGAAAGTAATATATGTATAATTTCAAGCCCTGCATGGGCAATTCTGCACCATTTCTCTACAATAATAATAATATCTACATGGTAAACAGTGTCAAAAGTTTTTTCTAACATTTCTGTTCATACTTGTCGAGAGTTCCAGAGAGCCAGCCAGTCTCTGATGCAGAAAATAATCTCAAGAGCTTCTTAAAAATTTGCAGAAGACAGAGAGGAAAAAAGCCTAATCTGAATGATGATGAATTCTCAAAGAAATTCTGACCAAAATAAAATGGCTGATATTAGAGAAGGCTAACTGACTTAATATGTCTTTATGATCCATGCCCTTGCTGCTTATCCAAAAGTTAAAAGCACTTGGGGCGTTACAGCTTAAACTGCATTTAAAAAAAAATTAAGTATCTTAGATATGAAAAGGATGTACTGAGAATGGAAAATTTTTATTCCCATCCACCTTCTAGAGTGTCTCCTCATTTCATATGAGCCTAAGAAATCTCAAACAAGGAAAAAGTAGAACAAATGAGCTTTCTGGCAGAAACCTTCAAGGAGGCAGAAGAACAAATAAAACACTGTCTTACTTAAGATGCTTTCAGTTTGGAAGTGTACAGACCTCTCAACCAATGAGAAAACACTCTAAGAAAGATAAGGATAAAACATCATGGAAATACAGTTCAATCAATCAGATTGTCTGTCTATCCATGCATTTTTAATATCCATTAAAATTTTACCCGGTACCTAAACCTTCTATCTTTCTCTCTTCCTTTTTATTTTTGTTTGTTTGTTTGTTTATTTGTTTTCTTACTGAAGGTGAACAAATCTCTCTATGTTTTTAGAGTTTCAAAGATTTCTATCAGGACTTGCTTAAATTTTGTGTGCTTTGCAGTTTTGCAGATTGGGCTTTTCACATTCTACTTCCTCTATCTGCAGCTGTGGCTCTGTATTTGAAACCTATGTGTGATCCAAATGAGAATGCAGATCAGTGATGTGGAATAAGTGTTCAGAGAACAGAGTTGAAGTGCCTCATTTATGTCTGAGGTCTTAACTCTGAAGTTAAATGTAGACATTTCAAATACTGTCAAGTATGCTATATTCAGAGGTGAAAAATTAATATGAAAGGACATTTCAGGGTTATGTTGAAGCGCTGACTTGAGGGTATTATGCCTCACTAAGCACAATTGCCAGTTCCAGGACTTAAGGCTGTGTAGATGTTACACCATTGTACTTGCTCACCACAGGGGACTCCTCCAGTTAATTGATCACAGTTAGCAGAGGGTAGAAAGAGAAGAGTTAAACTTCAGAGATACTGATTCAGATTCCGTCTACAGAAACTGAGATTCTTCCACATGTTTACAGCAGTCCTGGCAGCAAATGCATGGGTGTGGAGCAGGATTCTGTTCAAGGCAAATCACTGCTGCTTCTGAAGAGGTGGAAAATAGCTTCCTTTCCATCTTGTTCTGCTTCATGAAACTCTAGTTCAGAAGTAAGGAACTTTAACAGTTTTGGAAAGTACAAAGCACTGAATTGACCTACTTTTGAACAGAGGTAAGTCTTACTTATACATACAAGAAACTAAGGTTGCTGAATAACATCTGGAAGAAAAGGGCCCCATGGTGCAGACATCCCAGCTGCAAAAAATAGCCATGGTAAAGTGAAGTATTAGCTAATGAAGACAGTGCTGTGCTTTCATACTCTTGCCTTTCTAAATTATAAATGTGAGTTTACAGTTTATTTGCTATATTAGTAGAAATTTCTGCCCCTTCCTTTCACCATGCTTTGAGAAACCACTAGCTGTTCCAATGACTCTTGAGTAACACCTCTGTGGGAGGGGAGATTGTTTTCTAGAACTAACACCTCAGACTTCTTCCATACACCAAGGGCAAGCCTAGGTACAAGGCAAATTTTAGCCTAGCTAATTTTATTACTAGACGGTGGAAAAATCCCTTTCAGCGTGGGCTAACAGGGTGGGTAATCTATCTGTTTGTCATCTAGTAAGCAAAAAGGGAGTCTGTATATCTTAGAGCAGATGGTAGATTTATGCTACAGTCTGTGTTCTTTTCATGGGATTTATTACCATATGTGCTGCTTCTATTTTACCATCCTTCTGTTTTGATTACTGATACAACTCTATTTGAACGCAAGAAGGATTAAGAGTTCAGTGTAATGAATCCATCAGGTTCCAAAAGAGCAATAAGCAGTACACTCATCCTTAATGTAAAGACGGTACCAGATCAAAAGTTAAAATTATATGAAAGAAATTATCAAATTGATTTAGTTATCTAGTTTTTGATATGCTGTACCCTGGGATTTGAATTCTCCAAAGAAGGCCACCATAAGTTTTTAAGAACATTCAAGTTAAATTAGCATTAATTAGCATTAGTATTAGCATTTAGCCACACACTCAAATCCATAAGGCTGCTGGCAACTTCTGGAAGGCTTCTTGGGTGGAATGCTAGACAACTGTCTCCTCTGTGTCTGTTTATTCAAAGCTGCAGTACTATTACTCTCATTCTTCCTCTATCCCCTCAAACCATTCTTGTCTGTCTCTTTCTTCACTTCAGGTCCTCTCCCTTTTTCTCCCATTTCAGGTCCATTCAATAAATGGGAAAGGAGCAGCAAAAGGTGAAACCATTCAGAAAAATATGAAGTCAAACGTACCTTTATTTCCCTGAAGAGGTAAGGGCCTGTCACTGGGTTGCAGAGTAAGAAAGAGAAATAGTGTATCTCACTGAAAGTCAGAAATATTTTCACAATAAAAGCAGCCCAGAAGAGATCTGTGATTTCAGTATAAATTCTAGAGGTTTGAGAAGAATCTCTGACATCCTACTGATGTAGGATGCAATACTGATGTACTGAAGGAGTGTTCTCCTTCATACTTTTAAAATAAGGAAAAAGATGGCCAGCATCTAGCCCTTAAAACCAGCCATGGTCTTGGTGCTACCCATGTTGAGCCATGAAGTGCCTTATGCCAACCCATAAAACCCATCATCTTTCCTAGTTTTTATTTGGTTTAGTTTGGTTGATGAAAAGGGGAATCCACCTTTTCAAGGATGTATTTTGGGTTTTTTCCTCCATCAATATTCTGGAATGAAGGTTATTTGCACATTAGTGATGTCTCATCATGGTCTTTTTCTATTCAGGGAAAAATATGTGACTTCTGGACAGCCTAGGATAGCTAATAATCAAGCAGCTTTGTATTTATTTGTTCTGTTTGTTTAATGCAACATAAATATTAAAGTTATGGCAGACATGCTGGAAAGGGCAGTCACAGCCAGCTCAAATCTGTATATACTTTACAGATTAAACTTGGCAGAGCCAATAAGAATCAGTAAATCCCCACTCAGAGCATCCATTACTGACACACATTACAGTTTGTATTTAAAATAGAGACGCACTAGACAGTAAAGGGTGCCAAAAGACTTGCTCTGCCACAGTGTAAATTCTGACAAAAAATCAGTCAGAAACACAAGGCCTCACCTAAAATTCAGTTACCTCCTATCAAGGCACTTTATAAATAAAGGTAACTTTTAAACAAATTACAACAACAGAAATGAAACCACATTTCACAGTGAAAGCCTACTGCAACGATGCTTGAGAAACCATTGAGTATATGTCTGTTCATACTCAGTACCATTCAAGCATCAGTACTAGCAATCATCATGCTAACTTTAAAGCACCTAGCTGGGCAACCTGTGACAGTCTAGCCATAGTCACACAGCTCAGCAGAAGCTAGATTTAACCTGGGAAATATCAGTTCTTACCTCAATGCTGCTTTAAGTGGACAGCTCTTGATTCTCTGGCCAGGTCTGGTATACCTCTATAGTTTAGAGCAAGTCATAATCTTTAATAGTCTGTAGAAAAGCACCCCCATGTGACCTGGAGAGTATACTGAGTAAAAGATCCTGCCTAATCTGAGAGAGGAGACAAATTACATTCTGAACCAGTTATGAAAATGAGAAATCTGAGTGTCAACCCTTATCACATCTTTGCATTGCAATATAAGACTTTATTTAATTTGTATCTGTGTGTGCAAATGTTTATTAAGCATATATTCATACATTCATAGTTTCTCTCAAATATTGGACCTCACTTTCCTAAACATTGCTCCCTTAGAACTTTTAGAAACTACACATTTACTGTACTTCAGCAAACACATTGCCACCTCATGACACTCCTACTAACAGTGGGTTCCTGAGGGATTCAACATTCAAAACAAGCAATAACATTCACTTTAATCTTTTAAAACTACTTCATGTTCTTTTCAAGGCAAATACTACTGGTAGTAGAGCTGACAGTTAATTATACCAAATATACAATGGTGACTACAGAAGCAGTAACAACAAATGAACCCAAGATACCTTAGGTGAATGTCTAGAACAATGCATGCCAGAGCAAGGAAGGCTCTTTTAGGAGGAGTAACGGTGAAATAACACCTCTGCCAAAGGAGAATACCTCTTTTCACCAGCAGTAGCTGCTCTTGCGAAGATCTAATTATAAATACTGTTTCCCCGTTTCTTTCAATAGATTCCAACCTCTTTTGAAGCCTGTCAAAAGCATCTACCAAATGATGTTATTGATTCCCAGACAAATCAGATAAAAAACAATGTGCCAGTCATTTCAATTGTTCTGCTATTGCAAACCTGATGCCCTTTTGAAAACATACAATAGCCAATTTGCATTAGCCATCTTTTCCACCACTCTTTCCTTGGAAAAAGTATCTCCATAATACAAATAATACTGGGTGAACTTCATATTTTAGAGGATATTGTGGAGACAGTCTGATGGCGAGACAATGGTGGGAGTTAACATATATGATTAAAGTGTCATTGATACATCTCACATAAAAGAAAGAGATTTCATTAGTCAATTATCTAAAAGTTAATTAACCTTAGCGTGGCACATGTAGAAGATGCTTTCTGATGCCTCAGAATCAGTAAATTATTATAATTGATGAAAATATGGCTGTAGGTGAAGATGAAGTAAGTGAATATAGCAACATGTCTGAATAAAGTCTGTCTCAGTCTTGTACTCACAAATACTTAAGCCATTTATATCACGATATTGGGATTTTCTCTGCAGTATGATGATGTCTCTTTTTAAAGAAGGTCAGCCTTCTGAAACATTCCTTGATGTTTTTCTGATCACACCAGTCAGTCTAAGATAAGCTATTAACTCTCCCTAGAAACCTGTTACCACCCAAAGAGAAGGAATGGTCTCAAATGAAAAAAAAATACTATAAAATTACACTTGCTAGCAAAACACTTCTCAACACTCAGCCTGTCAGGAATACTCATTCACATATTCATATAAAATATAATTTCTTTCAAACCGCATATCTATACAAATAACTCACAAGAATTTCATTCCTTAATTCTAGATTAAAATAATCACAGCAGCTAGAGCCAGAAATAGCTAGTGGGTCATCCACAGCCATCTCCCAGTCATTAAGTTTGCTCTTGTGGACATTGCATGTTAACTAGACTCAATGACAAATGTAGAAAACTTTATGTTAATCTTCATGTTCTTTTGAGAGTGCCAGAGCATAGCCTTTGTCATCCCTTAATACTTCAGGTTTAATGTTTTCCCTGGCTAAGAACTTCAATCGTCTTTATCTTTTGAAATTTTTATTTTCTATTAAGATCTGAATTGCATGTATTCTTGTCAAGAAAAGAAATTAAGATGAAAACATTACCTAGTATCACATCCCTTTATGAGGGGAATACAAATTAGGTTGCTGTTATCAAACATCCAAATCTGAGTCTTCTTTTCGGAGTGCAATGGACTGTTAAAATAAGTCACAGGTGTCCATCATTTGATTTAATGCTTCTATTTCATTAGATGACAATACCTGTAGGATTTTGCTCTTTGATGATTCTCAGATTGAGATGGGTTTTTTAGGAGAAGCATTCTGTCTCAACCAAGAACAACAGGCCTCCCTCTTTCAGTTGCGGCTACTGTGAAGTTACCGTAATATTTTGCAATTAATTGTGGTGAGCAACATGTTTGTGAATTCTCCCTTTGAATGTCGTTACTAGATATCTTTAAAGTAGTTCCCAATGACCAAAGCCATGCTGAGTTCTAATGTGGCAGGTGCTGGGCAAATATATAGTAAGTAATTAAGCAATTTTCAGATGGATTTGTTGGGGGGCTTCTGTTTCTTTATGTTGAATTTTACAAGTATTTGCATGTATTAAATGAGTAATTTATGTGAACAGTTTATAATACAGTTTTGATATATTGAGACAGTGCTATCAAAACAAAGTAACACCCCTCAACAAAGAAAAATATCTTTTCACAACCCATCCTAAAGACAACAATCTAGGTAATTATTATTTTGGCATTTGGCACGACCTAAAGGTCAACAATAGTAAGCCTCCTTAATTCACCCATGTTTCAACAAACCTGCACATACTACAGACCGGATTACTCACCCAGAGTTCCACTGGGTGTGTGTTAGGTTGTGATTTAGTATTGCCTGTTGTGAATAAACTTTGTTACAGTATGCCTTCTGAAAACTACACACCATTCAATAATTTCCGGTTATCTTGCGCTTTGATCTATAATGGTGTCCTAGAACATTGCCATTCCATATATTAAAATGTTATTTGCATAATTAAGAAGGCACATTGAATCATATTGTTCCTAATATTGACTTTTTGTTGAATCCTACCTCCCCACAATTAGTTTGAGTAATTATGCTTTAGCTCATAAGAACCAAGACCATTAATTTTGTTTCTAATCTAGAGGCACAAGAGGGTTGTTGCCCAGCACCTATATTTTTAATAGAACTGAAAATTAATTTCAGTAAATTATGGAAAGAAAAGAGGATACCAAACATTATTACTAGCTGTTTTGGGTCAGTTTAATTGCTGGGCTGTCATTCAGGTCACTCCACTTTGTATCTCATCTCTATTCACCTTTCTCTGTTTCCAGTGAAAACTGAGATAAACCAATAGCTAAATACTTTAGCACAGTCCACACTTTTCTTAGAACTCACTACTCCTAGAGATCAATGACTGCTTGCAAATTACTGACAGCTTGTAGATAAATCAGCCTACCTTTTCCATTCATTCTCAGGAATGTACTTCAGGAAAATCTTTAGAAACATCAAGAACAAACGTTCTGCAAAAACATCTAGAGATTTTTAACTTACTTGCTCAGAATGTACTGATCAAAATGAGATTCATAATGTTCCAGGCACTACTAGTGAATTAATTACTCATTGCATAGGTTGGCTTTTATGAGTTGTTTGGGTTTGTAATTTGTTTACATAATTTCCATAGTTAGAGGTGAATTTTTTTGTTAACCAGTAAGCATTTCAGAAAGATGTATCATTTTGGTTTACATTCTAATGAACTGGTATGAAAAATTACATGTTCCAGTAATTAAATAAATTTCCCTATTAAAGACTTAATCCTACTTCATCAATAATTGATTTGTAGCAATCATGAAGATAAATATCACCACCATCAATAACAATTATTTCCTCAGTACTTCTAGTCAGCTAACCATTATTTCTATATTCTTACCTCCTAAATTCCTCAAACTTTTTGCTAGCTAAGTAAGAATTGCAGCCATTTCAAGATAGTGCTTTTTGTTCAGGTAGTTCACGTATTTTGCTTTAGCCATCTCTTTTTGTTACACATCTCACCAGCTTAATGCTTGTGCCTCTGCTGGCTCTCTTTGGGGCTGGAGTCGGCATTCCTAATAGAGGGGTATTGGCTGTGGAAATCACTCCCTCTGCTGGTCACTCGACCCTCTTGCTTTTACAGTTTGCAATCTCAACCCAGCATTTTCCAGATGGATCTAATCTACGGTTTTCTCTCTTACTATTCATTTGGTGGCCCACTGTCTGGAAGCACAGTAAGTGGTTTACATAAAGCAACTTCATACGTATTTTTATAGTGAGCAAGGGATACGGTCTGCTTGTTCCTGTTGAGCTCTGAAAATTAAGAGAGATTTATTGGAAAGAGGAGATACTTGGTTAAAAAGTAAAAAAGAACACTGAATGCAAATAAGAGAATGGCAGATAAAATTCAGAATACAAGAAGAGTAGTACCTTGGCAAGATAAGACATGCAAAAGATTGCAAAGTGGACAAAAGGAAATGTTTTTAAACTATTAATAGAAAAAAAAAAAAAAAAAAAAAAAAAAAAAAAAAAAAAAAATCAAAAAGTGCATTTAAAAAATGCCGTTAGAAGAACATGGAAAATGTAAAAAAACAAAAGCAGATACCCAGAGCTGGATTCTGTATCTACGCCAAGCATGTACTTTCTACCAGGCAGTGTGAGAAACTGTATCCTGTGTAGTGTAGGATCATAACTGTGCAGGACCATCAGTTTAGATCAGGGGTGTACTGCTCCTGATAATTGACGATTCACCCTCTTGAAAGATTATGGATAGATGAAAACACAATTTTCCCAACATTTCTACTTTATTTTAAAAATATTATGTTAAAAAGATGCCAAAACACACATCTGATTTCTTTGATTAGCAGATGTGCAAACATAGTTATGGGCACCCACCTGCTAATGCTATGGAAGGATTTTACTACTTTATTAAAATTAAAGAACACTTTTTTATAATCCCTATTATTTACATTGCATATTAATTTACAATGATTTTGCTGCACTGCATTCAGCAAGAGGAACCTCAGGCTCTCCTGTAAAGTATAACACTGTTAATACAAAAATCAACAAATGTTGTTTCTCATATATCATTAATATTAATAGTCTAACCAAATGGAAATTTAAAAAAAAAGTGCATCAAAACAAAAAACCTGAAACAGACACAATCAGATTTTAGATTTGTGCAGCAGACCAAAAGAGGTGCTATAGCAAGTATTCGGCACATTCTGAAACAGTGGTATCATGAACCAAAGGACAAAGCATTGGCCATTTTATATAAAATTATTATTACAAGCCAACTGTATATTGCATTGCTACTGTTATACAGTAGCATCATTTAAGAGTATCAGTCACAGATCCAGTCTCTGTCATGCTCATCTGTGAAGACACCCCCCCAAAAAAAAAATTGCTGTACTTGTCCTGAGGGCTTGAGTAATGTGAGTGGACCAGCTCAGTGGGTGTGGGAAGCAGGAGTTGCATGTACTAGTAGGTTATAAAGAGTGAACAGATCATGTTGACTGTAAAGATTATGTTGGGAAGATTTTATATTTTTTGTTATTTTTGCTGTATCTTGACTGACTGGACATCCTCTGTGACAAAAGAAATTCTATCATTTTTAGTTTGGTTAAAATAAGACAACTCAGACCCATATTTATTATGAGGAAGAAATTATGGGAACAATTAAAAGGAAGAAAATATCCTTTTAATTAACTGGCTAACCTCTCATGCTTTATGCATGAATGAATAATTCTTTTAAGCTTGATTATTTTAATAAATTATCAGACTCAGACATTTTATTTGTATTGGTACTTATGAATTCAAATGGATGAAATTTAATTTGTCTAAATCATAGAATCATAGAACCACAGAATAGCATGGGTTGGAAGGGACCTTTAAAGGTGATCTAGTCCAACCTGCTTGCAACAAGGAAGGGCATCAACCAGATCAGGTTGCTCAAAGCCCTATCCAACCTGACCTTGAATGTTTCCAGGGATGGGACATCTACCACCTCTCTGGAAAACCTGTCCCAGTGTTTCCTCACCCTCATTGTAAAAAATTTCTTCCTGTAGCTAGTCTGAATCTACCCTGTTTTATCTTAAAACCATTATCCCTTGTCCTATTGCAACAGGCCCTACTAAACAGTCTGTCCCCATGTCTCTTCTAAGCCCCTTTTTAATACTGAAAATCCACAGTAAGATCTTCCCAGATCTATTCTCTTCTCCAGGCTGAACAACCCCAACTTTCTCAGCCTGTCCTCATAGGAGAAGTGTTTCATCCCTCTTGTCCTTTCTGTGGCCTCCTCTGGACCCAACACATTCATGTTTTTCTTATGCTTAGGACTCCAGAGCTGGATGCAGTACCCTAGGTGGTGTCCCATGAGAGAGGAGTAAAGGGGCAGAATCACCAACCTTGACCTGCTGGCCACACTTCTTTTGATGCAGCCAAGTATATGGTTGGGTTTCTGGGCTGCAATTGCACATTGCTGGCTCATATTCAGTTTTTCATTCATCAGTACCCCCAAGTCCTTTTCTGCAGGACTGCTCTCAATCCCTTCATCCCCCAGCCTGTATTGATTGTTGCCTTGTTACCCCAACCCAGGTGCAGGACCTTGCACTTGGCCTTGTTGAGCATCCTGAGATTAACATGGGACCACTTTTCAAGCTTGTCCAGGTCCCTCTGGATGGCATCCCGATCCTCAGGCATATCAACTGCACCACTCAGCTTGGTGTCATCTGCAAACTTGATAAGGGTGCACACGCAGTCCCACTGTTTATGTCATCAATGAAGATATTAAACAGTAAAAGTCCCAGTACAGATCCCTGAGGGATACCACTCATCACCTGGACACTGAGTCATTGACCACTATCCTCTGGATGTGACCATCCAGTCAATTCCTTATCCACTGAACAGTTCACCCATCAAATCCATATCTCGACCATTTAGAGAGAAGGATGTTGTGGGGGACCATGTCAAAGGCCTTACAGAAGCCCAGATAGATGGCATCTGTAGCTCTTCCCTCTCCACTGATGTAGTCACTCCATCACAGAAGGCCACTATGTTGGTCAGGCAGGACTTGCCCCTGGTGAAGCCATGCTGGCTGTCTCGAATCACCTCCCTGTCCTCCAAGTGCCTCAGCACAGCTTCTAGGAGGATCTGTTCCATGGTCTTCCCAGGCACAGAGGTGAGACTGACAGGTCACTACTTCCCAGGGTCCTCCTTTCTACTCTGTTTAAAAACGGGTGCAATGTTTCCCTTTTTCCAGTCGCCTTGGACTTCATCTGACTGCCATGACTTTTCAGATATGATGGAGAGTGGCTTGGCAACTACATCAGCCAATTCCCTCAGGAGTGTGGGATGTATCTCATCTGCTCCTATAGATGTATGTATGCTCAGGTTCTTCAGGTGGTCACAAACCTAATCTTCTCTTACAGTGGGAAGGACTTGGCTGCCCCAGTCCCTGTCTTGTGGTCCATCCACTCAAGAGGTGTGGGAAGAAAGGTTGCCAGTGAAGACTGAGGCCAAAATGTTGTTGAGTACCTCAGCTTTCTCCTCAACCATTGTTACCAGATGTGCTAACAAGTTTCCCTGACCGATTTGGTTTACCAAGGTAGAATTCAGTGAGGTCTTTGGCTTACTATTGTGAAAAGCAAAATCTTTTTAGAAATACAGATTTTTTTATAACCAAGGCTCTGAGTTTAAATCTTTTTTTTCCAGTAGAAAATCCCAATGTAAAAGCAAGACAATTTTTTTTTTTTTTTAAATAATGAGCATATCTCTGATCTTTAGGCTTGAGAAATACAGTAATTTTTAAGGGAAGATAGAGTGCCTGGATGTTTGCTTTGTACCAGTATTCACTTTTCTGTAGCAGTTTCCATATCTGAAGTTCACAAAATTGTTCTTTCCCCATACAAACCACATACAAAACCATTTTTTATGCCAGGATGTGAGAATATGCCTTGCTACCACATATAGAGGTTATAGAAATTGTTTCCTTTTCCTTTTTCCTTCCCCTCCTCCTTCTCCCTTTTCTTTTTCCTCTCATTTTCCTTCATTTCCTTTTCTTACTCCTTTCCATTTTAAAAATTTATTTATTTTAAGATAATCATTGTAATTAGGTCAAGTTTCATACAGATTGGGGAAAGACAGGCAAGATTTCTTGATATTTTCTTCCTCATATGTTTTAAAGATTCTGCTGAACAGTGTGAAGTATTTATCACCTAATAAGCTCACTATAAACCCTGACTTTTTTTTTATTTTCCAAGTTTTGTGTTTAAGTCATTATAAGTGACTATTATTTATTTTGGGCTCATTCAGCAGTAACTTTGTCCTGAGTGACTTACAGGAGAGCACATTTATCACAATGTGGAACACAAATAATGCATATGAAGAGTCAGTCAACTCTGCTAGGTTAATGAAAGCTGTTTAACGTCAGGATGCTGAGTACATTTTAAGTCTGGGTTTGGCAATGCAGCCAGCAGTCGGGGGAGTGAAGGCAGATGGAAATAAACTCAACTGCAGACAACTGTTATCCTACAGAACAGTTGTCTGCATGATCACACTCTCATTATCTTCTGTGGAAGGATTTTTATCTGCATTTTTTTTCCCCTCTATTAAAGCAGTTATTTTTTCAGTGTCTTGTTAGTCATTAGAAATTCTGACACTAAGCAAAGTTCTTAGCATAATTTCACTTTCATGATTCAATTAATGGGCATATTTTTTATTATATACACAAAAGAGGGAAGTTGCATATGATATCAAACTGCACTACAAGCATATATGCATATGATTGCAAACTGCATTCTGCATCACCTTTTTAACTGCTGGAAGTTGTCTCTGGCTATAAGAATCCCAGGAAAGAGCTCATGTTGTTCCCAAGTACATCCTGACATACTTGGCCACTTGGTGTCTTAGATTTCAAAACAGCACTTTTTACAGATTTGTTGATGTAAATGTGGATCTTTGACACCTTCTTCCAGAAATTATGTGATAGTTGTTTGCTTCAAAGTGGGAAGACAGTATTCCTGTACCCTCAGTCCTGATGAGAAAGCAGTCACGGAAGAAGACATCAGGCCTTTGGCAGATGGCACAGGGGACAGACCAGATGATAGTACAGTTCAACTTCCATCATTTTTGTGAACTGTGCAGTTTTTCTGCAGTCAGGTCAGAACAAGACCCCAGGCATCTGCGGCTACTGCAATTCCACTTTCCACTCCCTCCCTCATCTTTTATCTTTTGCTTGCCATCAGAATCTCACAGCAGTCATCAAGGCCTCTGCTGTGACCTCCCAGAGTCCCATCAGGTCAGTCTGGCCATGGTGCTCATCTCTGGCAGAGATGAGTAAGAAGGTTATTTGACCCTAAAAGGTCTCACTAACCTGAACAGCTCCACAATAACTATTTCCAGAAAGTGATATATATCCCACAACATGTAAAAGACAGCTTGCTTTTTATCCATTGCCCCTGAAATGTGTCAGGTCTTATGAAAATGAAAAGCATTTAAAAGGTTTGTTCCTAGTTGAAGTTTTCTGTTCACACTTGATGAGTTAAATGGAAACTTGGCAGAAGGAAGGTTTTAGTGCAATCAGTGAAAAGGCACTAATAGTAACACCATCCCCTTACTCAGCAGGGAACTGGTGAAGACACCAGGAGAAATCCCTGTGTGAGAGAACCACCTTCAAAAGAACTCTTCTTGAGCAGTGCACCCTGCACCCCATTCCTTGTTCAGAACCGTACCTACAGTTCACTGTGCATTTCAATCAAGAATGTTCTATGTTATACTGACCTAAGCAGATACAGTTTCCAAAGGGATAACACTTCATGATAATTCTCAAGCCAATCTCTCACAGAAAATCTGATGAACCATGTGTAGGAATTAAGATATTTTCATTTCTGTTGTTCTTATGCCTTCAGGCCCTGGCTGGAGCTACACTCTGCAGGAATATAGCACTTTCTCACCAAGATGGACAACATCATTACAACCTTTTTTAACACCAATTACAGAGAGGTGGAGAATTTTAAGGTAGCTTAATTACAGTGAGGTATTTCCTCGTAATGCATAAAGATAACACAAGTCCCAGTAACTAGTACAAGAAACCTCAAAATAACTATTTCACAATTTTTTCAGTTTTCAAACAGTGAAGTATAAAGTGGGTTTTCTTGAAAGATGTGACTAAACTTTGTCAAAGGCCATAAAAGCGACTGTTCTGTTAGTCTGTAGCATCAGTACTTCTACACAAAGAGAGTTCAGCATCATGATTACTTGCTCACTAGCTCTAATGGCATTCTGCTCAGTGCTGGAACAATCACCCTTCCAAATTATCTATCTTCTCAACTGAAACTCATATCTGAATAAGGATATCATTCTGCAAGCATATGAGTTTTTTTATAATTGAATATTTTAATTACATAACACTGGAATAAGTACCTAAAAAGCTAACTCCAAAGTAATTTAGAGATTATGTTATTGTCCAGTGATTTATTATATACCAAGGTTTTTAGCTGATAAATTCCAGCTATTTAACAGGCTAAAAAGAGTTCAAAATATCATTAATAGAAAATAAAAAATAATTTACTACAACTGCAAAATCTTTGTAAATCATTATTTATACAAAACCACCTCATTCATATTATATGTCCACTTAAACAGGTTTTATAAAATATTTTGATCTGTTCTCAAGGAAAATGAGATACCTTAACCTACAGTGTCTTCTAAAATGAAAAACAGATTATATTGTTTTCTTCAGCAGTCAGACAAGTTGCTTATTCTCTCTCCTTCTTTCTAATATTTCTAAAATATAAGATTATATATATCAGGCACACATATATTTATATAAAAGAAAAACACTGATTAAAAGCTAAACTGATTTCATGATCCTATACACTGAAACCAATTTTCAGTTTAACAGGATAATTAGTTCGTTTGTATCATCCCGAGAACAAAGCTTTTAAATGCAGGCACTACCACTGAGTGAAAGGAACTTTCATTGCTTTCTACCAATTTCCACTGAAAAAGTTAATTAATTTAAGGCTGCTCTCATAAACTATATAACACTAGAATTTAAAAAATATTTGCAAGGATTTAATTTAGACAATGGTAAACCAGCAGATGATACTGGAGTCTTATGAAAGCTAAAACTTCACCAAATAGAAATTACTGTGCAGATCTGTTCAGAATGTTTGAATGACAGCAGCATTAAAAAAAATCCAAACTTCTTTATATCCCTTCTGAAGGATATAAAAGATATTTTTACACTTCTTATGAAATCTTATTTTATATACATATTAAGCACTGACAAGGCAGTGCCTCTCATGAGACAGGAAAATCAGGACTAGGCACACAGAGATACACTTAGTCACACAGTAGCAAATTACCAAGGATAATCTCCTTCCTTTTCCCAGAAAGTGTCAAATTACCAAAAAAACCCCAAAACCAAAAAAAAAAAAAAAAAAAAAAAAAAAAAAAAAAAAAAAAGCCAGAAACTGCTGGGAGTATAGTAAGAGAAGACTGGAAACAACCTTCCAAATCTTCAAATCCCATCACCAGCTGCTGTAAGCTTCCTATCATACAGCTGTATTTCAAGTTAGTTGGTGTTTTTCTCCAGTACTTTTCTTAGGAAGCTCTTCCAGTAAACTCCCTGGTGGAGCAACTACAAGTCTTCAATTTCCACCCTAAATTTCTTAATGGCTAATTTGTACCTACTTTTTTTAACATACATCTTCTAGGCTATGTAAGGCTGTCATAATCTTTTATTGCCTCACTGAATACCTATCAAGAAAGACTTTTCTCAGCATTTGTTTTGCTGAACTGAGTAAGCAAAGCTCTTTCTGTCTTCCCATAAGGCAGGCTCTATCCATTTTATTATCATAGTACTACTTCTTTGTGCCTACACTAGTCCAAATTTCTTTCTTGAAAAATAGATTACCACAACTATCTTATTTGAAATAAAGAATTAACAGAGCATCGATATTCCCCTGCATGTACTGGGTGTATTTCACCCACAGTCCAGATCACAATTTGTCTTTTCAGGGCCATATCACATTGTTAATGCACAGACATCCTGTGACCAATTAGTATACTCCAGCACTCCTCCTCTTTATTGCTTCCATTAGATGATTTCTCCACCGCAGCAGAAATTCTTGTCAGCAGTCTCCAAGTCCATAACCTTGCACATTATTCACCTGAATCTCATTAGTTTTCCACTTCCTTAATAGCCAAGGTTGTAAAGTTTTTAGTATTCTTTGTAAGTTCTAATTCAGCTTCAGTTTAAATCGTTTTTAGCTCTACATTCTAAGAAATAACTTTATTTTCTGATCAGTATTTTTTAATTCCTTTCTGTTCTTTTCTGTTCCTTGTAGGTGTTCATGTATTTCTAAAATCCCTCTTTAAGTAACTATCCATTTAGGTCTGGCATTATTTCTGAAAGTGTCTTCCTTGCTCAGATATAAATTCTTAGTATTTTAAACAAATTTAACTTCCATTTCAGATATCCTCTCCATTCAAACTCCTGAGCAATTCAGACTGGCTGAGTTATCACTGCAGTTTCTCTAGCTTATCTAAACTCACTCTTCCAAGCCAAGCACTTTACTTGAAGACATCCTTTATTTCTCTTTCCACTTAATCTAAACTGAATCAACATAATGAAAAGCCCTGATCAAACGTACAATAACTAGCTTTACTGTAATGTCCTTATTATTCACCCGAACTAAATATAAAATACTACAAAACCCTTTTCAAAGGGCTGTTAATGTATTTTTACAAGTGCTTAGTGTAAAACACTCAGGTTAGTCCTTGAAGATCCCTGAAATTCCCTTTCCCATGTGATTTGTCTAGTTCTTTGAGCACAGGCACACTCCATCACTTTAGTCCCACAGATCATAAATTCTTTGAAGCTGTGCCATCATGGAGAAAAAGAAAATGTGCTCTTACCTTTAGATGGGTAACTAGTATGTTCTCCCAAGTTATGGGAAATGTGGGATGAATAAACAAGTTGTACAAAAAAGTGACCGTAAGTCTCTTTTCTGTATGAGTACTTTCACTTCAGAAACTAGTTCCCAACAGGTGATAAACAGAACACATACAAAAAACTTCACTGACCTTTGTAGAACGTGTCTTCTTTACAGTATTTTCTTTTATCCTACCTCAAGATAGCAGGATTCCTCAATCAGCAGGATTCTGAAGCACAGGGAGGACCCCTGCATTTAACAAAGTTCTGGATTCCATTCCAGAGAAGTGACCACAAGTAAAGAAAATAGTATTAAGATTTACTTTATTAGATCTAGTTCCAAGTGACTTAAATGTTTTCCCTAACTCTGATAGAGCCAATGACCATACACAGAAATTTGGACTGATTAGATTGTTTTTTAAAAATAAGCAAAAGGAAAGCAAATGATTCATTAACTGATGTATATTTGGCATAGGCTTTAAATTTCTTGCTGGAGTATGATAGCTTTACAAATCAGATTTGAAAACCTAACTGCAGATAAAAAAACATTATCTTCAAGGGAAAGACATGTAATTTTCTTGCAATTTTCTCTGTAATAGAAAAAGCTCTTCAATAATAAGTTAAATTGAAAATCAGGTGCATTTTTGAAAGGATAATAAAATGCAAAAAGATGGTAATCTCCACACAGTGAAATGTTATATTTTATGGTTATTGTAATGCCTAGTGTTACTAAAGGTTTTCCAACAATGAATCCTATAGTGAAGGGTGAAACAGGCCAGTGTTGCTCATTGGGTTTCTCCTAATACAAGGCTCTTCAAGTGTGCAAGCTTCTTAGAAAACAAACAGGCAATGGCAACCATAAACTTCCCCCGTGCTCCGTATCTAGTCCTGAAAGCTCTAGCCAACAGCTTCTGCTTCTTCATTCATTTCTCCTAATGCTCCTGCTCTGGCCATTTTCTAAAATACTTTCCTCCAGCACAGATGATCAAATAATAGATACACCAGTCTTGGAGATGACCCCAGCTGATGGGGACATCCCACTGGGTCAAAGGTCCAGGGATTACAAAAGCTGGGTTAATGCCTAGGGGAGTCATTAGTGCACTATGGAATATCTGGAGAAAACGTAACTACTTCTATTGGAGAAGATGTATTTAGGTAAACAAAGCATCTCTACAGGAGTGAAAGTCAGGTCATCCATTTTCCTAGGCAGCTAAGGATTATTTTTTCCAGCTTCAACAATGCCATTAGCAAGGAAAACAACTCATCCCTGCTGTGGCTATTGAAATACACCACCATTGTTAGAAGTGTTCCTGGAGCACCTGTGAACTGGATATACTATCCATGTGCCATGGACATGAAAACAGTGCGTGCCACTGTCTATGCACAAATCACTACACTACTGCAGTGTGTTTCAGTGTTCACTGTTGTACTGCATACAGCCTTCAATAGAGCCTTCCTGCTATACCATCCCTGCCTCAGAACAGCAAGTCAAAAATACCGTACGGTTTCTGGTGTGTCACTTTGGCAGTGATCCTGGGACTGCTCACCATAGATTCAAGGGGCTATCTCAGTAAATAGCATTTCATATATATTCTCTCTTGGCATTAACTTCTGTGCCATGCTGTCATGTATCCCAAATCCACAGCAGAAGCAATATCCATTTACCTTCTCAGTATATTACTTTACCTGCTCTTAACCTTGCAGAGGCCAGCTGCCCTGTCCTCATCCTGTGCCAGAAAAACACTGTTAGACGTTGTATTGTTATTTAAACTGTTTGCATCACACTGTTTTAAAAAACTTTTCACATGAATAGGACTCTAAATAGCAGGAACTGAATAAACCTGTACTTCCAAGAAAAAAGACTAAGTAACTCTGCTGTGGCAAGGTAGCCTGTTAGAAAAATAACAGGGTAGCGAAAAGCAAATATTAGCAAAAAATCAGGTAACTGAGAGCAATGGGAACAAAATTGTGGTAGTGTACTTCTGCATCCATGAGAGCTTATGTTACATTGTCCAAGATAAGCTGCCTGATAACAAAACCTTGTCTTGACCTACTGGGAATGTATGTTGAAATTCAAGAAAAATCACAAAAATTAAATAATTGCAGAAGAAACAGTGAAATGGAGGTTTCAGTGTTTCAAACCACCTCCACAGACCAGAAAATTGGCAGACACTAAATTTTTTTCCTCAGTACTCTTCCAGTCTCTTACATTCACACTGCTCTAATAATTCTGATCCCTTTGTTTTTGTTTTTTTTTCCCCCGTATTTAATTTAAAGCTTCCTCTTTCCTCAAGATGCCTATTAAAACACTCAGGGGCTACTGATGACACCCCACCCACTATGTGATTGTTTGCTGGCACTTGTCGGTCCCTTTGATGTCCCTGGCCTCGCGCTTTGACTGGAAGCTCTCCGGGTCTGGGCTTGTTCCTCGGGCGTGGAGGAACATGTGGGTCTTGTTCCAGTTTTAGTGAAAAGTTTTCATTCGGTTCCCTGTAATTCGCTACCGCGCTTCGTCACCCTGGTCACATCTTCCCGCCGGGGCCGACCCCACCCCGGCTACACCTCTGTCAGTCAGCAGACCGCGGCCGTGCCACCCTCAGGCCTAGGCACGGCGCGGGCTGGCGCGGCCGCCGCCCTCTCCGCCGGCGACAGCAGCGCTGGCCCGCAGCCGGCGAGGGCCCCGGCCTCCCGCGG
>NW_020799142.1:13878287-13895278 GCF_003259725.1 Athene cunicularia | reverse complement strand
GGTCTTGCGGTGACTTGCGGTCAGCAGCTCGCGGTGCGCTGGGGCGCGGGCACAGCATTGCTGCTTGTTCAGCCCTTTATTTTGTGGAACAGCTAATGGTGCGTGCAAGAGCGTGAAACAGGCAGTACTGGTCTGCGGGGTCTCGAGCAAGAAAGAGGTTACGCGCTGCTCCGAGGTTTTCCATTGAGCTATTCGGTCCAAGGGATTTAAACGCCTTCCGTTCTCTTGCTACATGTGGTAGACCTGTTGACTTCAGCAGCACGCAGTAGGATTTTTTAGCAAATTAAGACTTTGCATGTAACACTCCCATTTTTATCTTAACTACTTTTTAATTGCATGGGCTACTCTTGCTGCATGAGAGAGAGTATCACACGCTGGCCACCCTCTCTCATCAACCAGTGGGCCATGACAGAGAAGCTGATAGCACAATAGCTGAGCTGGTACAACAGTTCATAATCGAGTAGGATCTGGCACAGGAGCAGATGGCACAGCCCTTCACATACCTTGCTGCTTTGCTTCTGTGGCAGCCTGGAGGCAGTTCTTTAAACTTTCTATTCTGTCTTCCAATCTAAGTGCTGCTTTATTGAGAAACACTGGTTAAGTATGCTTTTAGAAGTGTCTCTTTAAGCAGAAATACTTCGGAGATCAGAACATAAGCAGCGAGCTTTTATGTGTACCTGAATGCCTTCCATGACTGTTTCTCTGTCCAACAAACCGTCAGTTCCTCCCTTTCTGGGAGCAGGAACTTCTGGTAGGGACACTTTTTGGCCAGGACAGCTCATCCCTCAAAGCTGCCACTCATCTAATATTTTTTTCAAGACTCCCAGTAACTAATGCTCAAGTTTCTCTGCCCTAATTTCATTCTGCAACCTAATTATTATTGTAATCTTTATGGCGGCAGTGTTCTGAAGGGATCACAGGTGACTTTTGAACAAAAAGGCATTGAGAACCACTTGTCCTGCTGTACTAATTTTCTTATTTTTATGCATTTGGAGATGAGAGCAAGCTAGATGAAAACCTGGTGTATAATTTCGTTTTCAACAGAAATTTAGGGTTTTGTGTTTGGTTCTTAACTTTGAACATTTGAGAATTTTTATTAGGGTTTTAGGTCACGTTTTCTGGAAATCTTTTTGAAGCAGAGATGGCCAAAGTTTAATACATTATACAATTCTGATTGTATAAGAAACTTAGATATACATATCTAAAGGGACTTCCTACTAGTGAGAGGATGCTAGAAGGGAAAGTGTCCCATTCAAGGAATGATGAATAAACAGGAAGTTTATCAACAGCTCTGTACCAATTTTCTGGCTGCTATGTCTGCTGCTTGATCCTTCACCTATTTTTTGTTGTTTTCTTTGTGAATAGCTCCACTAGCTTTCTGTGGTGTTGCTCATAGGTTTTCCAGACAGAGTGGGAGGAAGGGAAAAAAATACAGTTCCAGTTTCCTCTTCCCTTAACATATTGATGAGCATGTATGAATTTGAAAATCTTAAGGATCACTTGCTGAAATTACTTTAAAATTGTTTGCTGCCGGGGAGTTGTTATTTAATCTTCCAGTGTTTCCTGCCCTTATAAATGTAAGAAACAATGTTTTCAAATGTATCTAGTGAAGTTTGTATTTTCCCCATTCTTTTTTTTTTTTTCCCCTTGAAAATTTATGTAATTTCTCTAGTCTACTCAGTGCTGGTAAAACTTCCTTTTGAGTTCTGCATCCAGATCTGAACACTGCTGTACAAGAAGAGCTGACTCATTTGCAAGAGTTCACAAAATAGCAGTGGCAGTTGGAGATCAAGAAAGTATGATCTATGAGCCCAAAGACAAGTTTGAAGGGGAGCTAGTATATAATAAGTGTTGAAAGTTGTAAAATGTTCTCGCACAGAAGTTCTCTTATTCACAGCAAATAAGGGAAATTGCCAGATAATTCGGGTTAGATGTTAGGGGAAAATGTAAAATAATAGAAGCTGAGAAGATAATTAAATAGTTTGGGAAGGCTGTGGAATCATTAAGAAAAAATTTTTCACAGAAAGAGTGTTTAAACAGTGGAATAGGCTGCCCACCCATGTGGTGGAGTCACCATCCCTGGATGTGTTTAAGGGTCGTTTAGATGAGATGCTGGTGGATATGGTGTAGGGGAGAACTTTGTAGAGTAGGGCTAATGGTTGAACTTGATAATCCCAAGGGTCTTTTCCAACCTGAATGATTCTATGATTCTATGATCTCCATCAAAGGTTAGACAAATGGTTTTCAAGAAAGGGAACTGACACCCTGACTTGGGAAGGAAGCCTTAGGAACCTCTGCCCCTGTCTTTTTGAGGCTGAGTCATAAAAAAAACCAAAAAACAAACAAACAAACAAAAAAAACCAAAAAAACCCACAACGTTTTAAGGACATAAAACGAGAGTCATGGAGGAGCACAGGCTTTTTAACACTCAGAAATGTCTACAAGCTATTTTAGAGGCAAACATGAACTCACACAAACCAATTGATCTGAAAGAAGTACAGCACAACAAACGTGACCCAGTGCCATACTGAAAAGGCCCACTGAGAGTGATGCTATATAGTTTATGAGTGCCAAATTGGAGTCTTTATGTTGGCATTTTTTTCCTGAAAGACAAAGCAAGGTGAGAACAAGATGCCTTTTAATAGTTCTAGATGCAAAACAAGACAAGTAAAAACATTAAAATATACTCAGAATACTATAGTTAAGCTGCATTTAACTATTAAAACTTCAAAAACTTGTATTTGTATGCTTTTATTTCGTTCTAGTGGAAATTATATGCAAATCAAAATAAAAATGAATGCTTATGTGACAGAAATGTCTCATTTGATGTTTTCTATCATGACACGTGTGGAAACCTCTGCAGTGTGTTAGTGTGTATTTGTAGCATTTATTCTGTCCTCTGTAAGAACTGCAAAAGGCACGTACATGCAGATTTTTAATAGACCTACAGAAATTTTCCTTTTAAAATTATGCTAGGCCCAGAAGAATACTTCAGCCTACTGTAATATAGTCTTGAAAAGTATTTGCACTTTTGAGATTTTTTTTCCTTGTAGTTCACTGTCAGCTTTCTTGGTTACACAAAATACAACCGGTGCTCTGCTGATTATTACACATTATGTATTATACATTCATTTATCTTATTTTGTGTATTTTTAAATGAGAAGTGTATGCAGAATTAAGAAGAAACTTTTGAAGTGTATAAGTTTTTTAAAAAGACCTTTTATTTTTCAATAAAACAGTGCTTGCTTGCTAGATATTGTTCAGGCGAGGGCATTTTTTACATCCCCTCAAATGCCAGTGATCCTTAGACAGGCTTTGTTTGCATGTCTTGAACCTTGTCTTTTAAATACAGCAAGTGCCTTTATCCATGAGTCCTTTATCTGTTGGTTCAGATGTCTGTCACTAATTGTTTTATACCCCACTCCAGCATCACCAGCCTCAAATGAAGCAGCTGTTTAACAGTTAGCAAACCAGCTTTTTCAATTAACTCCAAGAAACAGAATGTATATAGAGATATAAATATATACCATTTGAATACACAGATACAGTTTATAAGGTGTGCAAGATAAGTGCCACCAGCTGCATTATATTTCAAGAATGTATTTTGGTACATGGAGATATGGCTGTACCTGAAAAACATGTCTGAGCTAGTCTTACGCAAAAAGTCTTTCAGTCCTTCCTGGCTGGTCTTAGATTTGCAGTTCTCACTGAGCTGTTGTAAGATTAAATTCATCCTAGAAGTGTGTTTTAAAATAGTGAATAATAAATTAATTAAGCTTTAATCCTTCTTTCAATACCCTGTGAAGTTGGTGCTGCATTTGTCACAGCAAGGGGATACACACCAGTTGTAAAAATCCTTCAGAGTCTGAATTTCCTTGTTTTTTTTAAAAAAAGTCATTCATAGAGAGGTCTAGCATTCTTATACATTCTACTGGTACAGAACATAGCACCACTGACATAGCTAGGTTGGTAAATACTTGAGAGAGATTCTGCTTAAGTAAGGCAGATTTTTGTCATGAACAGTACAGGTTTCCAGTGTAAATTCTGTGTTTTCTGTAAGTGTCTCTTCCATGATTTTTTGCTTGGCCATCTTAACTTACATTAAAATATGTTAATGACATCTTAACAAAATCTCATTGTAATTTATTTTGACATTGCAAGAAAATATTTTATGTTTGCCTTAATTTCACTTTCTAACCTTAGCATGGATCTGGTTATTAAAAGCTGCAAGTACACTTGAGCTAGGAGTCTAATGTATGCACACTTTGTTTCTGTTCTTCCTTGTCAAACTGTTTGACTCATTACTTATGTAGAAAAAGAAATCTTCTGAAAGAAGACCTGAGATAAAAATGAAAAATAATTAATAACCTCTATGTGTGTGTTTCATAGTCTTTGATTAATTCAGAAAACAAGTCAGAATGTAGAAATAGGCAAAATGCAGAAGTCTGTATGGCTCAATAAGCCAAACTGCTCTTCAAACAGCCTATACTGAGGACCTCAGAGTTTCTTTAGTTAGTGAAAACAAAATAAAAATTACATTATTGGAAGAATTGCAAAATAATATGTTTTGAATGTGGGATAACAGAGATTCTTTTAAATTTTATGCCCCAGCTTCCCTTTCACATTAGTACTGTAAGCTAGGCATAACCCTAGCATAGTGCTTGAGTTGAGTGT
This sequence comes from Athene cunicularia, assembly GCF_003259725.1. Classification (NCBI taxonomy): domain Eukaryota; kingdom Metazoa; phylum Chordata; class Aves; order Strigiformes; family Strigidae; genus Athene; species Athene cunicularia. The sequence continues at coordinate 13,890,604 of NW_020799142.1, read as the reverse complement.
GTAGATGTAAAATTTTTTTTTCCTGGAGCTAGCACAAGTGGGTAAAAACAGAAGCAGGTAAAAAGAATAGTTGGAGGACCTTTGGAGAAAGCATGACAGAAAGGGAAGGCTTTGGAAACAGATTAGAGAAGACTAGAGAGACATGAGAACACAGCAATGCACAAAGAAAAATACTTGTCTGGTTCTTATGCTTTTCTTAATTTAGGTCTCTGTTTTACGAGGAGATCGATTCAGGTCTGTGAAAAACTCTGTTGCACCATTAGCACTGATCCTCCCACACAAGATGTAAGGGAGGAAGCTTCCAGGGGCACATTGAGAAAACAGTCTTTGTCCTCTGTGGTTTTATGTGGGCATTCATTTTTGTTATGTGGCATTACATATGTGTGTGTGTGTATTTAATGTGTAGGATAGCAATGTCTTATTTCTATGGGCATATTCTGGAAAAAGTGGAGTTCTCTTGTCTTTTTTCTAAACATTGAGGAAGTGTGGTGCTTGCTTTTTTTTTTTGTTGTTGTTGTTGTTGTTGTTGTTGTTGTTGTTACTTTCTGGTTCTGTATGCAACCTGGAAATAAAAACAACTGGTTCGCTATGCTATTTAAAATGTCTAGGTGACATGCTGCAAGAGATCAGAGAGTGTTTGTAAATAAAGTATTCATCTCCTCTATAGTGAAAAGATTACCGATAGACTTCTGTGTTGAAAGAGTAAGGCATGTGTGTTTTCAACAGGTGACTGAATTGTGTTTTGTGGTCTTTACTGATAGACACACAGAGCTGAAGAATCAGAAGCTGAAATGAGCAGCCAGGAGGCTGATGTTCTACGTTGCTGGAGATGTAGAAGATATATAGCAAATTCTGTTTGCCTTGCAAAATGTCATGGAAAAGAACCATCTGAAGTAGGTATAGCATACGGGGGGGGTTGTAACTTTTTCCAGTGCCATTGGTTTTAAATAAAGGAGAATTATTAGACTTCTCCTCCATTACTAATTAATCTCCTGTGGAGATAAGTACTAAAGTATGGACAATTCCATAGAGAGTAATGTAACCAGTAATGCTAGGGAAGCCGAGTATGCAGTGATCACCTTTGCATTCTGTGGCACAAAGGTTGTTATTCATAATATGTTTGACTACTACCTTGTGTAGAGTATATAGTGTTACCATTCGTCCCATAAAAATGCGGTCTGTTTTTGACAGTTCTAATGTAGTTACTTTTTGTCTCTTAACAGAGAACTCTCTAAGGTGTGTTTTAAATACTGATACTAATTTTCACTGCAGTACTTAAGTGTGTGTCAAATATTCCTACATCAGAAACTTTTGCTTTTATTTTAAAAATGTGGGGAATAGTCTGTGCATGAAAATAGTTCAGATTATTAGACTGCCCTGAGCTGGGGGATGCTCTGCCAGGCTAAAAATTCCGTTTAGTAATATACACCATCCTTATTAAAATAAACAGAAAAATAATCATACAGAATAAGACAATGACAGAGGCTTTTCTGCTCCTTTATAATGACAGTTAGTAATAATAAAGAATTAGAGTCTTTCCAAATATGCCAAGAAGACTGCTGACATCTTATGATCTTGAAGCTAAGTAAAAAAGCAAATAGAATGAAAGGTGTTGATCTTTTTTATTAATGCACTAGAAATGCAACAACATTATTTTTGGCACTGGAGAAGGGTATAACCAATAGAGGTAGAAACAAAGTTGTTATAAGATCCTGATACAATTAGTATTATTAATAAGCCCCATTTTAATCACTCTGCTTACAGAACTTGAGATTCTGGAATATTTTTCATGCTTTATACTTGAGGAGTTTTTATTTTGTGCATGGCTTGAAGTGGTTTTTGGTGATGGAGAAATTTCAACTCCTTTTGTGGAAAAACGGAGTTTTTCATAGTGAAAAGGAGGAGGTATCTTTGTACCCAATGGTGGAGCTTTTAATGGCTAGTGGAGAACCACCATCATTGTGCACAAGACAGAAAGAGCTCCTTCTCTAATTATGTAGATAGCAGGTAGAAAAACACAATTTAACACTACTTCCTAAAACACTGGGAGGCAGAGATTGTATTGTGATGAGAGTAATAATGTTTTCAGTATGTCAGTTTTCCCTGATGAATTTTAGAACTTCAGTCAAAGACACAGGTGAAATATGAGTAAAAAATAAAAATCTGAGAACAAATCTTAAAACCAGATGTTGATATTACGAATGCAGTGTGAACAGTTTAAATCAGAATTGTATCCTAGTTGAAATACAGGTACTCTCCACAGAAGGGAGGAAGATGATGGCATAGACATGGCAAAAGGATCTATCTTGTCTGCTGTAATTACTTGAAGAATGTCTAAAAGCTTCTGTCTTCCATGTATAGCCCCACTTTCAATTTTTAGCATAATGAAACTTTTATTCCCGTGAGTTTCATAACATACGAGTCAGTGATTTTCCATATTCATAAATTTTAACAACTGATTTTAAGATTTTAACATAAAAATTCAAAAGTTACTAAGAGTCCATGGTTTCTCTGCTATTCTAACAACCATTAGAAAATTAATTTAAAACTATTTGTGGCATAGTTATGCAGTACTGACTCAGTCTTCATACAAACTAGAACTTAGATTTTTGTGCCTTTACTAGAAAATTGTGCCAGCTGATAGTGCTTTTGATATAAATTTTTGAGTACAGTTGGAAGGTTAACAATTGCATACTTTCTGTTCTTGTAAACAAAACAAAACCACCTCTAATCACCACCATCTCCACAGTGGAGTCTGTTCAATGTCCTTAGATTCAGAAATAGAAGATTACTGACAGCATCTACCTGATTTTTAGCTTAAAGAATGCACCAGCTTATTTGAGTTTTATAATTTGTTAATAAAATATTTACTGAATTTGGGAAGCTGACTTCTGTCTATATTCAAACAAAAAAAGCTTACATGAGTGTTGAATATCAATACAATAATTCTTTTTTTAACAGACATCACAACTTTCAGCTGCTGCTCAGGAGTCTTGCAATGTGTGGCATGTGAACTTAGAAGACATTCCAGAGTGGGTGAAATGTGTCATTGAAAAGGTAGATCTTTTTTTGCTTTCATCTTTATCATTCAAAATGTGAAATAAGTAAGGGGAACAAATTTCAAGGGCACTTTTCTGCCAAGGTGCATGTATATTACAGATATCTTCTAAGTGACAATTTTTTTCTCAGTAACTTCTATCATTACATTTACAGAGGCTTTTTTCCCTGTTAAATTAGGGGTTTTTTTAAGTATGCACAAAACCTCCAATGATAAATTCTGTTCCTGCCCATGTATAGATGACTGTATTTATGTTTGTCCAAATAATTGTCATGGGCACCTCTGCATATTTTGTCAATGCTTAAAATTATATTTATTATCTAGGCTTTGGGGTTTGGTTTGTCTTGATCATCATATCTTGCAGTACTAATGCATATGTTGACAGTGACAGGAAGAAGCACGTTTCTCCATAAAACTCAGCTGAGGGGTTGTTAAGAGATCTGTTGTTGGAATATGATGTGTTGCCTTTTACAGTTAATGTGGTAATATGTCATATGAATAGAAAGTACCTTCCTGCAAATTCAAAGGTCTGATGACAAACCAGTGTCGCTGCTTTTGAATTTTAACTGCCCATTTGAAATTACAAACCATCTCATATCTTTCCTTTTGAACTGACTGCTCCAGTTCGAGTATTTTCTTTAAATTAGTTTAGGTCTAGAAGTTAATATTGTTGCACTGATACATAAGAAACAGTGCTTGACTTTGGTCCTACAGTTTTCTCTAATGAGTCTTTCAATTTGAGAGGAAAATGATATCTGCCTTCCCTTCTGCTTGGAATTCAGGGTCTAAGTTATACTATATTGGAATTAACTTCTGATCCAAGCAAATATACCCTGAAAATGATACACAAAGAAAAAGTTGTTGTGAAAACTAAAAAACTAAACTAAGTATTAAAAAATTTAAAAAATTTGTTTAATCTTGCTTCATTGTTTTGCTCTATGTTTTATTTTGTTAAACATTAAACAAACTCTTTTTTAAATTAATGGTCTCTTATACTTCAATAGTCCATGTCAGAATAGTGTATCTGTTTCAGAAACACAGATCTTGAGGGAGCGGGGGAAATTAGGAGTGATGATGTATTTCCCCACTTTACAGAATTGCCTAATCATAAGGATGCAGTCTTTTACAGTACTTTGCATGTTATATTATTTCAGTAAAATTGATTTAAATATTGATACTAGTGTTCTTTCCACCTTTAGCTGTAAATGGTCAGCCTTCTGCATGTGAAAGCCTAGAGAGTCAGGTTGTAGACCTGGGAAATACAAAACCCGTAGGCTGCTCAGAAAAGACTTAACATACTTGCTCAAGATTGCAGAGAAGCAATGCTCCTCTGGTGGCAGAGAATTTAATTCTTTATAAACACCTTCAGTATCTTAGTGTCCATTTTGTCCTTTAATATCCTGGGAACTCTTGCCTCATTAACTTCTGACTTATTTGGAAAGATCCTATGGGTTTATGGATAAATGTGTGGGGTTTTTAAATAATTCTGACTTATCCCCAGATCCTCCTGGGCTCTGAATAATTTTGTAATCATGTGTTATTTTCTCCTGTATGACTCCTGAATCAAAGGCTAAATCATTTTACATAAGCATAAAGTCTATTTGCAGGCTGTAAAAACCCACTGCTTCCCAGCCAGTTCTTTTTTGCCATCTGTCCCTGTTCTTAATCAATCTCATTGGGTTTCTTACACACATTAATGTAGAGTTTATCCTAAATAATTATAAATATCCAGCTAGTGCTGCTAGTGACCTTTGTTGACTTCATTTTCGTTTCCCCATCCCTCATCACTTGTTTTAGCTTCTTTGGCTAACCCTTCCCAATTTCTCCTCTTTATGCAGTCCGTCATTAAGTCTGTGTACCCTCAGCTCCTTTTCAGATCTTACTGATTTTCCCCTACCACCTCCTCCACTATAGGCTGTTACTTCTACTGAGTAGATGATTCCACAGTTTGTTGCCAAACTTATGCTAAATCAGTCCCGGACTCCCTTGTCCTGCACTTCATCTCCCAGTCTCTGTGCACATAGGACACAGAGATGTGCTTTTTCTTCCCTACCATCTCTTGCATTCCCATTTTGCCAGTTCCTAGCCTTCTCCCCTAACCATCGTGTACCATTCCTCCTCTACAATTGGAGATCCAGGTTACTATTCCATAGTGCCTCAGTGCCAGAAAGATTCACTAAAGGCACTAGAAAAGTCCTTTTCCCTGAATTTTAGTGCCTATCCCATGGCATCTGGGAAATGGAGAGTGGGAGACTTAAGGTAAATCTCTGAACCTGCTTAATTCTTCTTTGGGAATGGCATGTACACATGTTGGTCAGCCTTATAAACAGAGAGACTGTGCACATTCAAGGGATTTTCAGGAATCTGAATGCATTTGGGCATATGTGAACAAATATGAGACTTTTTTTCTCTTAAAATCATGTCTAGATTTAAACAAATTCTTATGTGTGATGAAAAGCATATCTTTGATACGTTGTAAAATTTTGAAGTTTTAACACACAAGGCAGGAGTAAGTTTCTCAAATAAGTGTTAGCAAAACTTTTTCTAGCATTTCAAGTGGAAGATAACCTTTTTTTACTCACAAGTGTTTTTTTCTGAAACTGCACATTTGGTTTTACTGAAATCTCTGAAGCTTTCAATCAGACAAATCTCAGTCATGGAATCCTCTTTCCAAACTACCTTGAAAGACATTTGCAACTGAAAGCAATGCTTTAACTAGAACTGTTGGGCAGCTTCTGTATTCCTGGCTCAAACCCACTTTAGGCACACTAGTGAGTAATGTATGAGTGGAGTTGATAATGTTCCTCATTTGGGTTTTGATTCTACAAACTCTTGCGTAACTTTAATCTTCAAAAATGTTTTGTCTGACAGATGAATATGTTTACTGAAAATATTAAATAGTTGTGCAAATATGTAGGAGTTTATAGATCTTTGATACATATTTTCTTTGGAAAAAGTGCCTTTAGGATTGAAATGAAATTCATAAATTACAAATAATGAAAAAAACTGTCTCCTTCTAGAGTAGTAAGGATTTGTCATAGTATCTGCACACAGATTATGTTGTAATACTATGTACACTAACATACAAGTACCATTTCAAGTTTTCATTGGGTAAGCAAAGTAAAAAGCTATATGCTGTTTGTAAGAACTATCCTTCCACTGTACTTAGTATGCAAGAAGGGTATCAGCACTCAGGAGACTCAGCGGAGAAACTGTGCTTGCCAGTTCCAGATTAACATGGTAAATTGATTTCACTGCTTTAAACATTCTAATGTTTCTGTTAGTATTGCAATATTATTCTATCTATGTACAAATTTAAAACATATTTCAAAGCACCTATGTTTTGAAACGTGTATTCTAGATTTCTTAGAATTAGTTATCACTGCAGCAGAGGTTTGATCAGAACATTATTTATGATAGATTTTCTTTCTGCTGTGAAGTCTCTTTTATTGTGTTTGAAAAACAAAAAGCAAACTCTTTTATTAAAGGAGAAAGTAACTCTAGTAATGATTTACAATGAATGTGTTGGGGTTTTTTCCTTTTCTTATCAATAGGCACATTGGACAATTGGAAAACTTCACTGTCCATTCTGCGAGGCCTGCTTAGGGGGCTTTAACTTTGTTTGCAACACAAAATGTTCCTGCGGACAGTTAGTAAATATACATTTCTGCAAAAGTCGAACTGATTATCAGCCAGCTTTGTCTGCTAAGTTGGAAAAATCATCAGGAAAACACTTATCTCTCCTCAAAATTCAATCTGGTTTTAGCAAAGATACCTGTCATGAATTGGTAACTGCAACTTTGGAAATCAAAAATCAAGGGCTTTCATACATGGCCAGAAATAATAATGGCACTGGAAGATTAACAGAAGCACTTTGTCTAGAAGTAAGAGCTCCCAGATTTGAGATTAAAAGTAAAAGACTTCCCTTAAAGGTATTAAATCAAGAAAGAAATCTTTCTGCTTCCTATCCTATGAATGATGCATCCACTGTAAAACCTTTTCACAGAAGATCACGTAGTTTCGATTTAAATACCACAGAGAGGCTTGTTTTGTTACCTGCATTATATGAAACTTGTAGTATGGGAACAATTTACCATGGCCGAAATGAAAATCCACCTGTTTACACACGAGCTGGATTGCAATTAGAGTCCAGTTGGAAAGATGATAGTTCTTTTGAGGGACGATATAGTTCCAGTGCTGACAAACTACAAAAAAGGTTTCGAGTTACTTCCTTTACCACATTACTACACAGAGAAACAGAAAGTGAATGTGATTTTGAAACTACTGGACAATCTTCTGGGAATGCCATTGCTGATGGGTCACCTTTTGTGATGAACCTTTCTTCATCACCAAGTTCTGTAGAAGAGGAACAATACAGCACACCTGTTGGTCTTATGCAGCCTACAAGAATTTCCTTCAACGAAAAGCTGAATAAGAGAGAAAGAAACAAGTTGAAAAGCTTGAGGAGAAAACAGAGAAGGCGAGAACGGTGGCTACAGAAGCAAGTAGGTGTTTAAAATTAATTATGCTACTTTTTTTGTAAAGTTTGGCTTGCTCTTATAAATCATTCTGACTTTTTTTGTGTGCTGTCTCTTAAGACTGGTTTAAGATGGTACTGTCTGGAGTCAATTATCCTGCAAACAAGGGTTTATGACCTCTTCTACCTGTAGTTTTCCAATTCAACCCAATCACCTTTTCTGTGTAAAATCAAATCTTGATGGGTATGTGTACCTAGTTTCTGTTGTCCTTCTTGTTTTGTGATGTAATAATAGATTTGAAGTGAGAAAAAATGCAGTAAAATTTAATCAATGTAATTAAAGGCAAACTAAATGTTCAAATCTTCTAAATGAGAAGCCCTAGCATTTCAGGATTTTCTAACTTTTAGGTAATGACATTTTGAGTTAACTTTACAGTTAAGAAAAATTTATTTTTTAAAATATGATTGTATTTATTATTTATTGTAACACAAATATTTTTATTTAAGTAAAGAATTGATTGTTGCTATTTAAAATATTAGTCTTTAGTAGGTAAATATTTTGTCTACAAATCTAACAGAAATTTTACATATTCTTACACAACCATGGTTTCCTTCTTTAAACCATTGAAAGCAGAACAGAATTAAAGACCATAGATGGTCATGCAATTTTTCATGGGGGTGAAGGGAGAAAGATCAGGACTATATCTTAAAATTAATTACCAAGGTTTTGTTTGCTCTGAAATTCACTGGAAAGACTAATGATATGTATGCCTTCAAAAGAAAATTTCTGATCATTAAATTTCTGCTACAAAATACTGTGTGGCCAGCAAGAGCAAACATACTAACAACTCTCATCAGTATAGATATCATTCTCGCTTTGGGTAGGTATGTCATTGTGATAATCTGAGAATATTCCACAGGTGAAGTGCAGTAACATGTAAAGCTCATGTAAACCTTATCTCACAGATTATTTTTTTAAATGTGATTTAATTTACATTTTATACTAGTCAAGTCTAATTTAATATTTATGCCTTATTGAGAAATAATAAGCTTATTTGAATGGACTGTGCTTAGGTTAGCTATTGAATTGTTTTCATTGGTTTACATTTAATGCAATAGGATATAAAAGACCAGTAGTTCACATATGGATCTTTCATTAGTCATTAGTACCAAGATTATTTTCAACCTTAGTATTCTGCTGTCCTTTACAATTCTACTCTGCTCAGGCACCAAATTACTTGAGCTCTTTCCAACATACCGTCAACAGAGCCTTTAGAATACAGTACAAAATTGAAGCAGAGCAGTGAACTTGTGATCAAGAGAGAGATACATAGACGCTGTCTCTAAATTAAATATAAGAACCGCCTTGAAAATACAACGTGTCTGGGACTTATTAAGAGAATTTTCAGTATGGTGTGTGTATATATTCTTTCATCGTTGTGAAGGTTTTTTGTTTTGTTTAGAGAAAGATTTAAATTGGCATTGTGATATATTGAAAACTTATTATTTTGTAAAATGCTTCTCTGAGACTGAGAGCAAAGAACCTTTCTGAATCTGGATGTTTTAATATTGAATAGTTGTTTTCTAGTTAAGTCTAAAGATTCTTAGGTGTCTGAGTCCATAAAATAACTTTTAAATTCCAGGCCTTATTGTTTCTGTTAAATGAAATGATGATGCAAAAGCACAGTATATAAGCATCTGCACAGTTGTGTCATCTGCAGCTTCTCCAGCCACTTTAATCTTTGTTAGATTTCACTTTCAATAATAAAATGTTGTGGAAATATTCCAAATTTGTGATAGCTAAGAAAGAAAAATACCCTTTCAGATAATTTTCTTGTTAAACCATGCTTAACTATTCCTACATTATTTTTAAGTTTCATATAGCAAATGATACACAGTTGTTAAATCTAGTATGTCTAATCAGTAAGCATACAGTTTATAAAGTACAAAAAATTCAAAAATAATTATGTAAAATAAATCACCTGGCTTTGAGTAGAAGTTTTGAGGGGAAAATATTTTGGGTTTGCACTGACTTCTGTAACCTTGGTGAAAATCTGTGTTTGTGGCATGGAATATTTCAACAGGCCTGCTTCTCAGACTGTCTCAAGCAGCACATGTGGCTAGTGCAGCTGTGTGTCCCATCACTGTTGTATCTTCCCAGGAAAATGTGGATCTAGAAGATCACATCCTCTATACTGTCTGACATGTTGCAAAAGGGGATACTCCTCTGCCACACACTCCCATGTGCCAGTCTAGGTATCTTTCCTTTTCTTGTGAGTTCCACTTGGTGGTCTTTTTCTTAAGCATTCTGACACCTCTCCTTGTAAATATGTGCTTTTTGTTACAGTGGTACTTAAAAGAGGAAGCTGATTTGTGGTACTTTGTAACCATGATCTCCAGCATACTTACCATGTATACTTAAGCAATCATATAGTAAAACTTAACAAAGATTAAAAAACATAACCGTCTGAATTTTGATAAATGACAGTGGGAAGTATTTCATTTAAGTGGTCTTTTAAGAAGTGCTTCATTGGAGCAGAATCCTGATGTGAGGTGAATCTCTTCTAAGCTCTCTCTGTTAAAGGTTCCATGTATCTCATTTTTATCTTTAATTAAAGCTTTTCTGAATAGCCTTTCAAGAGAATGGACCTGTTCAGTCTTTGGAATTTCTCTGTAAATGCATACGCAGCTTCTCTAAGTTTATTTTGTAAGGTGATAACTTTATCTGTCAAATGTTTTTTCTGTCTTGCACTAAGCTGAAATGTGCCCATAAAAGTTGTGTTATGGCAGAATGCACTCTATTATTTATTAATTTGAAGTAAATAAACCTTGGATTGTAAACAGGAGCGATTCTGTGAGCTTCCTGCACTTGTGCCCGGAGGCCTGTGCTGATGCAGGCTCTGGGGTGTGGGTGTGGGACTGAGCTATCTCGTTAACAGCAGAGGGACCCAAGCTTCCTCTGTCTGCCCTAATGTGGGAAAGCTCTTAATACTGTGAGGGGGATACTTGCATTTTGTGTGTTCATGCACACACTTGTGTTCATGGCATGTTTTTAGGTTTCTGGTACATTGTTAGGGTATGATAATAACCATTTAAATCTAGGAATTGCCAATATGGTTCTTATTACTGCTATCGCTAAGAAGATTAAGTATTTATGTTATAAATTCCCTTTTGTGTACATCTTGTTATATGTTTGCATTGTTTACTAATGTCTGAAGCTTGTAATAACTTTCTGAAATATCTCAGACAGAAATACTATTTGTGATTCCTCCAATTTTATTTCATTTCTCTTCACAATCATTTTACATTGAGGAGGATTGTGTCATCAGCTTCAGAACTGCACTATCCTCTTGGAAATGATCCTGATCCATTGGAAAAAATATTATTGGCCTTTTTGCTTCATTTTATAACTTGACACATCACCAGTTCTTTTGTATCTTTTTTAAAACACGAAAGTTTTTTCTTACAAAGGTGACTAGTGGTCGGTTTCTATGAAGAGAGTTTGCTTTCATACTCCCAACATTAATCCAAACTCAGCTTATAACAGGTGGGTGAGATACTGCATTGTTTATCCACACTGCCAGGTGCTGTTATTGTGCCCTTCAGCCTTGAGTTTTCAAGTCCATACTGATGTTCTCTTGCAACTGACCGTCTTGTTGTGAAGACGCTAGGTTTCAAAGGTTTAACTCATGACCTTAGTTCACTTAATCTATGCTTGTCTCTTTTTTCATGTGTACATTGGTTTCTAATTCTTGCACTGTTGTGTTTGCATTTAAACTGTAAGTCTTTCAGGTGTCTTGTCATGTGTTTATGTACTTGAATTTCAGTCACTCTTTCTATGATGATACTCATAACAAGAATTATTCTCAGACTGCTTATGGATTCCTCAACTGTCTGTTGGAGAGGTAAAAGCATTATTTAATGTTGGTGCCAAAGTAAAGCAAGAAGCAAAGGAAGAGAAATTAAATCACAGGTGGAAGAGGAAAGCAATAGCTACAAAATCTCAACTGTGACGTTTGTTAGGAAAATATGAGGTCCTGGAGGAGCTGCTTAAAGTAAGGAAAGAAGAAACACAGAGGAAAAGTCCTAATCCCATACGCTGAAATCACTACCAAAAGATAGTGGATTTAATATGAAGTAATATTCGGTTGCAGTGACTGACAAGCTGTGAATCCTCAAAATTAAGATTAAGGGATGTAATAGTGGGAGAGCCTTTTGACTTTGCGCAGCTGGTACTATATCTGCACCAGCTTTCTCATTCACTTCCTCAAGGGACTGTAAGAGAAATACAGTTCAAATGTTACTATAGACCTTTCTAACTTGAGAAAGGTGGGAACTCTGATTTCAGTATTCAAAACCACTCCTGCTCTGGTTAAGTGCTCAATATAACATAGCAGTTTTAAAATTCTGTACTTAACTGGTTGATCTTACATTTAAAGCACAATAAGCTTTGAGATACAGAAGAACGAAGTGCTTCTGTGTTTAACATGTAGTTACAGAGTTCACAGTCCCTGATAGATATATTGTTTACTCTTTATGAAATAGTATATTGCACTGATGGTGCTGTAGCATTAATGATTGAAACACACATTGTGAATACAAAGCCAAGAATTTGTTCTTTGTATAACAGAAGTCTAAGAGTGTGATTATTGTTAGTCCAGATTTAATTGCTAAAGGAAAAGGAAAGAATAATATTGCCATTGAGACTGTTACAGGCACTCAGTTGTTCCTCCCTGCTTTCTGTGGTTCTGTCCATGGCACTGTGCTTTGGGATGGGGGGGG
>NW_020799142.1:13766269-13878237 GCF_003259725.1 Athene cunicularia | reverse complement strand
GGGGGTGGGGGGTGGCGGGGGGCATGTTACTGCAGCTTGCCAGCATCTGGAGTCCACTGGAAGCAATGTAATGTTCATGTTAATGGTTTCATTTTCTTTACTCCAGAATCCACTTGAGTTTGGGTTTGTGTGTTTGGTAACACACTTTTATACCTTTGCTCTTTCTAACTGGTATGCAGCTTCATGCTACATCCAAATTACCTTATGTAGTATACCTTTTATATATGTAAAATGCAGTTTCTTTGTTCTGTTTGTTACCCTTAAAATGAATTCTGATCAGGCCCAAGTATGCGTTTCTGTAACAGAGCCCTGGGAAGTTGCTCACAGTTGTTGTGGTCTCCAGTGCCAATCCAGTGCCCCATCTCATGTGATCCAGGTTGTTGGGCATTGGAATGGGCTGCCCAGGGCAGTGCTGGAGTTCCCATCCCTGGGAGGTGTTTAAGAGTAGGGTCAACTTAGTGCTGAGGGAAGTGGTGTAGTTGGTAACAGTGTTAGGTTAATGGTTGGACTAGTTGATCTTCAAGGTCCTTTCCAATCTAGCTGATTCTGTGATCCCATGTGTGTACTCCTCCATGTTGCGCCCTGGGTCTCCATTTTTCAAGGCCTCTGTTATCTTTAGCAGGCCTGTATTTCTTTACACTGCATCATTATATTAGAGTTGTAAATATCTCATTCTATATGGAATAACCACTGTCAGTAGTTGTACTTTACAAAGATAACAAAAGTAAAACAAGTTAGCTGCAGACATCTGGTCCGTTAAAGAAATTGCTGTCAGAGCTAAACCAAGTGGCAGGCAGGGCAAGGAAAGTTCACCCAGAGCAAGTGTGGCCAGCCTCAGCCCTGAGGCCTGGCAAGTTCAGTAGAAAGCTTGTGACTAATCCTAGCAGCAGTGATACTGCATTACAGAGCTACATGGTTACCAATAAGAAGCAGTATCTTTTTTAACTAGCTAATACATGGAGGGGAGAAATTTTGGACAGGAGAAACTTCTGAGCCAAAGCTTGTCTATCTTTGCTTTTGCTTTGATTGTAACTATTGTTACTGCATGGTGATTATTGTAATTAGAAGATTAATTCTGTTACTGACCATAAACTGGATTAGCAACAAGGTGTTAAGAGTGATGGATTCAGGCCCAATGCATGTTTTACGTTTGTTAAATCTGCTAGTTCATGTGTTAGGCCACCTTTGGTGGTTAGTGTGCTAAGAAGTGACCTTTTTGTGCTTCTCCAGCACCCTTGGTAATATGTAGTTTTTCTGAAGAGAGACACATAAAGTCTCCAAATGCAGCCATCTCTACCTGAAATAATAATGTTTTCAGGTAGAAAGCGTTTCCAGATAGAAATAGTAATGTTGTACTGGTAGTGCTACAAACCTAAGGCTCAACAAACAGCTGGTATAATGTGCCATGCCATGGATAAGATCCCAATCCACCCTTGCAGACATTGCATCTTGCTGGACAAAAGCAAGAAGAAAGGAAAAGAAACTGAGCCCAGTGAAGTAAGTTACGTATTTTATTGTTGATTGTCTCCCAAAAAGGTGGTGCTTTTTGATAAATAACATACGGATCATTGCTGCTGTTTCAAGGTTATATTGATTGCCATTCCAAGAAAGTATTAGCAAACAGCCTACAACTATAGAAATACTGAATGTTTTTTTCTTGTGTAAACTGTAAGTATTAGAAATTATTATTTTAGTTTTTCTGGAAGCCCACAGACAACTTAGATCATCACAATTTATGAGACTTCCTATCCCTCAGCTAAGAAAGACAATGACCTGTTCATGGAGTTAGGTAGCAGTGGTGTGCAGTTAGGTGCATCCATAATTTCAGCGTGGATTCTTACTACATAGGTAGAGTGAAGAGCAGACTGTATTGCTATTATATGAGTTGTGGCAGATGAAAATCAAAGTTCAACAGTGGTTGAACAGTGAACAAGAATACAAGAATTCTTTAATATTTATGAGATTTACTGTGTACTACCAGAAGGACCTCATCAACTACACAGCAAGAAGAGAGTTTAAGATGAGACGTTGCATAAGAAAAGAATATATTGTTACAAATTTTACAGAATTTTGTGCCCCAGGATTGTAGTTGTTCACTTCTACAAATTGTTACTGACTCAGTGACTAAGAATTTGAGTAAGTTTTATATTTCTAGTTGGTTTACCTGGTACTAAACTCTCAGAATACATCTAAATTGAGGTAACTTAAATACTGCTTGCACGGAGGTTTAAGTAGAGTACAGGGCTTGTTTCTTAAAAATAAAATTTTTTTTCAGGAAAGAAGAAATTCCTAACATCTGAGAGAATTAACACTCCCCACCTTTTTTTTTTTAAAGAACTATTTCTTCATGCTTTGTAGTGGTCAATGTATCTATGAATGTTTATCATCCATGACTCCCCTTTAAAGTTTATGGTATCCAACTTCTAAGCATTTATTTTCCTCATATTTGCATTTCAGAGAAAATAATACTGTCTGAAATTTTTTTTCTTTACATTTCTGCCACTATTTTAGGTAAAACTACAGGCAGTCACTGAGAAGTCATTGTATGTATCAAAAAGATGTCACACAAACAGAATAGAACAGAATAGATTTCATACAAACTTACTGTTTCTGAAGTTGATAAGCAATCAGTGATTCTAGTAGGAAATGGAAAAAATAAATTAGCAAATTGGTGAAATGAAATATATAGTACTGCAAAATACTGAAGAGATGTTGTATGGTAGCTGCATCGCAGAATTAAATGTAAGGAAAGACAGCATCTACTGTTACAACTGAAGTTGGCAGGTTTTTGGGCATATGAATGTCTTTTTCACATCCAAAGTACAAGCTTATACCAATAAGTAAAATAAAACAAGTTTCCTGTGTTATGGTCTAACAACCTTATGGCTGTAAAGCTGTGACAAGATACAGTTTTTAAAGCTACCTATTGCGAAGATATTATTGATACAGTGCTTTTTCTGAGATCATCTGCTTCCCAAATGCTTTCTATCAACACCTAAATTAAAATTATTACACATCAGAAGGTAAGGTTTCCTTTATGGATGACTTAGCTGGAAACATGCTTCATATTTAATACAATTTAGAATTATGTGGGATGGAATGTGTATGTGT
Organism: Athene cunicularia; assembly: GCF_003259725.1. Classification (NCBI taxonomy): domain Eukaryota; kingdom Metazoa; phylum Chordata; class Aves; order Strigiformes; family Strigidae; genus Athene; species Athene cunicularia. The sequence goes on along the minus strand of NW_020799142.1, from coordinate 13,875,126 downwards.
TTTGTCTTTTTTATTGTAATTTTCTTTCAATAGTATATCTGCTTTTTGTAAAGATGATAGAAATCTGTCAGTTCCCATTATTGGTAATTTGCAACTAAGTTTCTAATTAAAATTATTTCATGTTTCATTAGAATATTTGATGTTTTCTATCTAATGACTGCAGACTGGTGTATGAACAAGAAGAGGTTTGGCATAGTGGACATGAATAAAAGAAATGTTCTGTTTCAGTAATGTTCTAACATTTTTGAAAACAACATCAGTCAGAAACAAATATATTAATCTTCATTAAGTAAGATTTCCTCCCCATAGTCTTTACAAAAGAAATCCAACAGTTTGATGAAAGCTTAATCAAATCTTAATCTTTTGTAGCACAATAAGTTAAAAAATTTTAAGTGATCTTATTTTCATATTTTGTATGTCTCATTTTCTTCTATGTACAGAGTAAGGAAAGCTTGCACTACTTTTACTAATCAATTTTGAATGATCAGTAAAACTACTTAGAATTAAATAAATATTTGACATTCTAAACACTCAAAGAAAGAAATTGATGCTTCTCTCAACTTTTAATGGCATTATCTATTTCATTTATATTTTGTTCAATAGCTTTTAAAAGCCATTTTGCTTTTTGATTGTGCTTTAGTCTTTTTGCTAAAGTGCACTGGTAATACAGAGTCTGAAGCAAATTGTAAATAATTAGCTAGTAGCTTGAGAACTTAAAATGAGATCTTAGCTAAGGGAGACTGAGCATAAGCAGCTGGTAAAGAATGGTGATTCTCTTATTCTTCCATAAATGCAAAAAATTTAATTCATGTTTTGGTAAAAGCTGTCTAGAAAATGAATATCTAACAAAAAAATAGGGATAAGAAAAAACTCTTCCATGTATTTTTCTTAAAAGTAAAATTAGAACATCCAAATAGATCTAATTTAGAATATCTGAGCTTCCGTTTAAAATTAGTATGTCTCAGGAAGAGGAGAGCTAGAATTATAGTGCAGTTCTGAAATGCACTTTACTGGAAAACCAGAACTCCATCTATGTGGTTACTCCACTGTTATTCTTGTCATGTTCATTTTCACACAGAACAATCCATGGGTTAAGAAAATAAGTCATGGACAATATTTAATTCATAAGAAACAAAGCAAACAACATTCGTTAAAACATGAAAAAGGGCTTGAATTGCAGACATGTTTAAAAAACATTAAATAGTGAAAGAAACCATGCAATGTGGAGTGTTATATTCAGTGGGCTCCCTGAATTGGAAATAGATGATTTTTTGAGCATTCTGACTTTTCCAATTGGATATAGCAAGGGTTTGTTGTTTGTTTTTTGTGTTGTTGTGTTTTTTTTTTAAAAAAAAAAAAAAAAAAAAAAAAAAAGGTGTATGTGATTAGAACAAAACCATACACCTGGGATTCTGGAAAAAGATAAGATAAAATCTGGGTGCCAGCCATTCATATGGAAATGAACTTACATTTTTCATTTTTGTGTGTTTTCTCAGTATTTTTTACCTTTGTTTTCCCTTTCAGCCACAATTTATGGTGTGGTTTTATCTTTATAAACTGATTATATTAAGAAAATTTTAGGAAGGTAGGTAAACTTAGGAGACTCTTACATGTTCTAATGTGGGAAATTATGTACATGAACTTTACAAAAGGAAAATGTACCAATCACAAACCAAAAATCTGTAGAAACCAAGCCCCATGGTAGCAGAGCTGCCAGCACTGGTACATCCAGAAGCAGCATGTCCGATATAGGACCTGCTGTTCTTCAGTAAGATTAATTTCCTTATATTCCTTAAGTGTGATGCATACCAAATGTACTTAATTTATCATACCTGTTAAGATCAGAGAGACTTAATCTTACACCTTACAGTAGCAGATACTAAGTGTATTATTCCCTGTTAGCATCAGAGTTGACAGATTTTCTGTGGTTTTAAGAACTACTTTGTTTGTTTTATTGACAACATTGGAAAAGTGGGACTCTAGAACAGCAAAGAGAAGAATGTAGCATTGCATATGAGAAATTGTATATGGTTTTCATTCTTTACATTTTCCAGGTGTTATGTGGGTTTGTATTCAATCTTACTTGCTACAAAACAGGCAAGGTTGTATGAAAAGATTTATAAAGAGATTGTTTGAAGATTCAATACAGGCAAACCTGGTAGCTCCTCTTGGCTGCATAATGACACAGCTTGTACTGTTAAGTAATACTCTCCTTGATGTGGGTCCAAAATCCAGACTGAAATGAGTATGTTAATTATGTTACAGTAAAGAGGAATACTGATTTTGGTATACCAGCAAACTGATTTTTGATTTTATACATTAGAAAAATGCTGAACAGAAACAGATTTCTTCTGGATGATCAAATCTCTTCTACAGGGAACTACTAAACTGAAAAGCAGAACACTATTTTTATAGTTGCTGTGGCAATATGTTATTTCCCTCTGCAGCACAGCACAACAGACTAATCTGGTTTCTAAAGGTAAGCTGTTTTAGGAGGATATAGATAATGTATTAGAAATACTACTAGATGAGTATTTCTGGATTGAAATTGTTAATCTATGGAATATATCTGTATTTAGAATGGTATTAACTGTGCAGATGTCTGTCATCTGGATTTCTTTTGTTCTTAGAGTATCCCAATTCCCTTTAGTTTAAGTATAAATGTAGCATTGCATAGTGTACTGAAGCTGTTTTTATAAAAATATGTGAGCAGTACTGAATTTTAGTGACATATGCTGCAAAGTATAATATGTGACCCACCACAGTGGGTACAGAATGTGATGAGGATCTTCTGGGATTAACTTGATCCACTATTAGTAAAATATAATCTCACTTTTTAATGGAGAGCTGTGGTAGGAGGTGGTTGCTCAGCCAGAGTGCTGAGATGGGCTTTGAGTTGTTCTCCACATGTTCTCTAGATTAAACTTCAGTAAAACCTGTCTTGGTTTTACATAGTTACAGTGGAAGATATTATTTTCATCTCTAGCAGCAGATTTTATGAATTCTCTGTTTCACTTTATCTATACCACTATTTCATCACCTTCAGCTACACAGATACATTTTTCTCTTTCTTCTAACACAGATTTTGTTCAGCATTTTGAATCTCAACAAATCCAGCAGTCTGGTTAGATGAGATTCAGGATGTCTGTTTATCTGTCCTATATTTTTCTATCTAATCTTCTCCCTGTGCTCTTGACAGCAGTTTGTCTCTTTTTGCCCTTCCATGTGGTACACATGGTACCATATCAAAAGGCTATTGACCACCACGTTTGATTTTTTGAAGTCTCGTGCATTTTCTCATCATCTTATCTTCAATATCTTGTTTGAGCTTTAAGACAAGTTTTTTTCCTATTTGTCTCCCACTGGTCTTCAGTCATTTTTCAGATATGGGTATGCACATTTTGTGGGAACAGACTTGCTTTATTTTTGCATGCAGTATGCTTTTTATCATAATTTATTGCAAGTAGAGTTCAATTGGGCAAATAATTCTTCATGAAAAGCAAGCAGAACATGGGATTTTGGGCAGAGTGTAAAAAAACAATTCTTACACCTCAAAACAGATACTGTAAAAAATGTTTGCCAGTGTTTTCCTAGCCATATAGATGATACATGAAATATGCACTAAAATGTTATTTTATTGCCATTGGTATTGAAACCTCTGCAGCAAGATCCCTCAGCTAGTAAACTGTGGCCCAGATGTAGCTCACGTCACCTTCTGCAGTAGTCCTTTGTGCCCAGATACTAGTTTGTAAGTGGTCCTTTGTGTGTGGAGAGGGAAGAGACTGGGCACAGACAGAGCTAGTTGGAACTTTGCTGACAAACTGTGAATCTAGTGTCCAAGAATGAGATCACTTAGCTTAAGAAAGTAGAGGAAATACAGGTGTTCTTCTTCAAGCTGTCTCTTGTCATGTTCCTACTGTGTTGGATAGAACTGCAGCTGGAGTGCAAATGCATATACCTTCCCTGCTTCTACTATGCTTTGTTTTGAAGCTGAACTACAAAGAATTGACAGGAGTGGGGTGAAGCGGAGCAGGCTCTCCAGAGGCTATGACCTCTTGCATACACAGAAGTGAAATCTAAGAAGTAGCAAATAGAGATGAAGAGTGGTACTGATCAATTCACAATTATATTTGGATGTAGAGGAAAGAGGCCGGGACGGGAACTTGTGGGGGAACATGTAACACACAGAATGGAGTGTCTTTTATTCATTTGGCTCTGTTTCTACTTTTAAAAAAGAGGTGAGTTAAGACATATTAGTAGAAAGCAAATTACGGCCATTTCTGTGGTTTATCCAAGAACATCTCTGTATTTTCATGTGATCTTAGGAATTTCTTGAAGGAAAACCCCTCTAGTTTAGTATAGAGCAATAATGTTGAACTTTTTTGTGTTTATGAAATTTTTGTGTGTAGTGTCAAATTTAAGAAAAACCCAGTGCTTTGTTGAAATTTTGTTTCAACAAAAATGTGTGCTGAAGTACAAATTTCTTATCAGTGCCAATAGCTCACCTTTACTGATTTAAAGCCTGTTGGTGGCTCTGTGGGACATTCTTCTAGAAGCTCACTAGCAGTTCAAGGTACCTGCTACTTTACAGGACAGACCTTTTGACAAGCTTACTAAGTAAACTGGTTTTGGCACAAAACAGAGCAAAAGGTATGATGATTGTGCTATGCTGAATCTTAATTTTTCAGGGTTCCTACTAACAACTTCGTTTAGGCTGTCTAAGAATGCTGGCCTGTCAGATGCTAGACTGGCACAGTGGATTTCTGACTGTACCAGAACTTTTCAGGAATTGCATTCTTCCTTTGCCAAGCATGAGCAGCAAGGAAGGTATATGACTCACCATGACAGTCATATGCTATTGCAACATAGTTTTATGAATTACTTTCTGGGCAATTTGCACAGTTCTTTGTTCAAAGTATCAGCACAGAATCAAATGGCAGTGCCAAAATATGCCAGTATCTAATTATCTTTTTAGTTTAAATGATAGTGTGAGTAGGCAATGTAGGCAGTGGTATATCATGTTACAGTGGGTGAAAAGGAATCCCCATACAATTCTGGCCACAACTCTCTGCTTCTCTTGTCTCATCTGACTCCACAGTGCCCAGATCCAGAGAGGAAAAAAGGGCAAAAACTAAATAGTTCTCTATTGATTTTTTCTGCCACATCAACTCATGCTGTGTTCCATAGGTTGCTACAGCCAGTGTAAGAGTATAGTTGGAACTGTGTGGTTGGAGATAAAGTGTTAGTGGGTAGATCAGCTGAGCTATAACATGAAACCATGGCTTTATACATGTTATTTTTGATGAATATTCATTTGTTTCATATTCTAACAATTCTACTAGAAAATGTGCCAATATTAGAGTTTTGGTCATTTGCAGTCATACTGTTTCCTATCAGCAAATCATCTTCACTTGATGGATGTTTCTTATGATGGCTATAGCAATGTAATTATTCTCAGTGGAAATATATGAGACATTATCCAGAACTGATCTTCTGCAAATGAAATTAAGTTGAGGGCTAGTGCATAATCACAGTGTATTGATACCCTGACTCTGTAATGTGAATATAAAAACTGATCCATCTTTTATCTTCATAAATTTTTAACATGGACTTTTGTATCTGCCTTGGCGCTTTTGTAGCCTTATATATATAATGTATTTAATAATATGGACTTAAATCATTAATTATTCTAACCCACCATGTCCACTGATACCTTGCTTTGCAGTATAGTCAGGGAGTTTGTTGGTTCTGTAGCATTTTTATTCTATAGAGATTACTGGGTTTAGGATTTTTTTTTTGAGAAGGACTACTTTTTCAGCAGCAGAATCTGAAATATTATTTAAAAAATTAACTCTGACAATAAATGTTCTCCTAGGTGATATAGAAAATCTTAAAATATATGGGGGGGTGGGGGCGGGTGGCTGGGATGTAGAGGACCAGTACCATAGAAAGAAGCCTGTATTGATTCTTATTTAATTATGATCAGCTTCAGCAATTATGTAGTGTCATTTATGTGGGGGAATTTTTTAGGCATATTAATACAAATATTTATTCGTTTAATTCTGAATGGACAAGTCTGGTTTAGCTGCCTGTTGCACTTTTGTAATGAAACGTAATTGACAGTGATCATTTTACAGTGCAAAACCACCCTGCTCATCTAGTTATGTACAGCCCTCTTTCCACAAGGCACCGATCATATTCTTGGGTTAAAAAATGTGCATGGTAACAAATAGCAAAGGTACAATGCAAACTATGAACCTGGTGACTCCTCTATTTCCTCAGAAACTAACATATCTAATAGTTCTATGGGGTACCTTTTAATTTCCACCCAGTAATGCAAGAACAATGAATAGGAGCTTCCTACCTAGTAATTGTGCCTGGGTGACCTGCATGCTGATAACATTGGATAACCAAAGTCTGATGATATATCCTGAGGTCAAACTTAGTCCTCAGTTGATTCTAGAAAAGACAGATACTCACTCTCATGTTTGACTCCTTACTTTTGTGTTAATTGTAGCCTGAGTGGACATGGCAGTACATCATAAACATAGTTACAATTAACTGCTCTCTACAAGTATTTTTAAGACTAACCTCAAATTGCAGAAATTACTATATTTTTATCATTTTATAGCAGAAAACAGGTCCAGCCATGTTTTAGATAACTTCAGTCAGTGGCATTTTAATTTTGCCTTCGTAGAAGATTTTAATTCAGAATTTCTGAAAATGAAAAACATGCTCTGAAAATGAGAATGTGTTCTGGGAATAGTATCATAGCTTTAGCTATTGCACTGCCTCATTAATAACAATTATATTACATAGTAGCATGCTGTACTCTTGTATTCTATCAAGCATTGAGATTAAGTTTTTCTGCTGTTTTTTTTTTTCTTGGGAATAAAAGATTTCCTAAACATGGTCCACTGCAGCAAGCACATTGATAAATTAGCAAAAGGTATTTTTCAACACTGAACAGTTGCCCTAAAATATTGCTCTAGCAATAACGCCAGATTATAATTGTGCCAAATATGTGGCTACCAACAATTACATGATTGAAAGTAAAAGGTTTGCCAATATATGAAGGCTAATTATTGTGCTTGATTCATTCTCTCCCTAAGGAGGACTTGTTTTAGCTTAGCTTCATCATATTGTATTAGACATTCCTTCCAAAGTCTATAGAAATTATATTTTTCTTTCCAGTAGTGTTGTTTTGGAAAAGACTGCTGTATATCTAAACAATAGCAATCATCACAAATGATTTGTGGCCCACAGATTATATTACTTCTCAAGGTACATAAACTTGATTATGCTAGTCACAAATTGGAAGAAAGAACATTGCATTTTGGAAGGACAGAAATTAAGTTAAATGTAGAAATGTACCAGTGTACAGTGTGCAGTTACACTAAATACACAGTGATGGTGCCTAAGACATAAGAACTGTAAGAGCTCCCCATAAAAGCTGCTATACTGTTTGTTTTAAATATTGCTAAATTCATACTAAACCATTTGGTTTGTAAGCAATATTTTGTTTACTGTTTAGCTTTACTGTAGAAGTGATTTATAGCATTTTCAATGAAACCTTTAGGAGATAGAGTATCTTAGCATCTTTATTTGTTTCCAAGAACTTCAGAAGTGTTAGATGTTTTTCAGTGTAAGTAAACTCAATAATCCCTGCCTCAAGGGCATGCAGTTTACTTTCAGTAATGATTCAGTGGAAGAGAACAACCAACTAGAAGGGTGAAGATCAGCTGAAGTAAACAATAAAAATTGGAGACATAAAATGAAATGCTCAACAGCACCTTGTGTATGAAGAAGCACATGACCAACTGAATTTGGTTAACAACATTAGAAATAAATAGTGTATTCTGTGGCTGAAATAGGTGCTATGGTTAGACAGTTCAGGGAGGTTACAGTGGAAGAAAAAGTTTTTAGAGACTTGTGGGAGAAAAAAAGACATGCTATGGTGAGGGTAGAAACACTGACAGACCAGGGACCATAAAATAAGATATCTACCTGTGATATAAGGTAGATTATGTATGCTAATTCAAATTTAAATTTGACCTGATGCAAAACTAAGCATGTCACATTTTCCAGGCAGAGGTTTTCTTTGAAAATACTGAGCACAGTATAGGTACTTCATCTGGAGTACTAGGATTCCTGGGGTATTTCAAGGGCTGGAAATGAAAAATCCAAGAAAAATGGATTCTTCAAACATTCTGAAAAGAAACTTCAGTTGTTGCACATACGATCATTCTGGATCTGGCCTAGTCAGTGCTGAATTTGTGTTTGCTAAGCCAGTCTTGTGGAGCAAGCTGAATTCTGCAGGTGTTCCTGAGTTCCTTTGCTGTCCTCTCCAGCATCGCAGGATGATTAGCATGAATGTACTGAGGCCTACATACAAATAATCTCCATGGTTTGCACTGTCAAGAAAGAGCATGATGCAGTACCATACATTCCTGGTTTTAAGTTCATAATGCAAATGTATTTGAGCTAACATTGCGCAGAAGTGTCTCTGATGTGCTAAATTTCTTTCTTTACACTATATGAAGTAGCTAGACTGCTCCTTTATCTGTCACTGAAAGCTTAAGATCAGCCTTCATGTGATTCTGGATCTGTCCTATGAGAGCTGCTAAATACAAGTGACTGCAAAGAGCCAGTTTTCTTTGCATTAATGACAATCACAACCTATCAGATGTCCCAAAAAGAAATGCATATGCAAGATTACAGAATCACAGAATCTTCTACATTGGAAAAGACCTTGAAGATCACCTAGTCCAACCATTAACCTAACATTGACAGTTCCCAATTATACCATATCCCCCGGCGCTGTGTTGACCAACTCTTGAACACCTCCAGGGATGGGGACTCCACCACCTCCCTGGGCAGCCCATTCCAACGCCTAACAACCCCTTCTGTAAAGAAATGCTTCCTAATATCCAGTCAAAACCTTCCCTGGCACAACTTCAGGCCATTCCCTCTTGTCCTATTGCTTGTTACTTGGTCAAAGAGACTCATCCCCATCTCTCTGCACCCTCCTTTCAGGGAGCTGTAGAGGGCGATGAGGTCTCCCCTCAGCCTCCTCTTCTCCAGACTAAACACCCCCAGTTCCCTCAGCCGCTCCCCGTACGACCTGTGCTCCAGACCCTGCACCAGCTCTGTTGCCCTTCTCTGGACACGCTCGAGTCATTCAATGTCCTTTTTGTAGTGAGGGGCCCAAAACTGAACACAGGAATTGAGGGGCGGCCTCACCAGTGCCGAGTACAGGGCAAGATCCCTTCCCTGTCCCTGCTGGCCACGCTATTGCTGACACAAGCCAGGATGCCATTGGCCTTCTTGGCCCCCTGGGCACACTGCTGGCTCCTGTTCCGCCGGCTGTCAATCAACCCCCCCAGGTCCCTCTCTGACTGGCAGCTCTCCAGCCACTCCTCCCCAAGGCTGTAGCGCTGCTGGGGGTTGTTGTGGCCCAAGGGCAGCCCCCGGCATTTGCCCTTAGTGAAACTCCTGCAGCTGGCCTCAGCCCATGGCTCCAGCCTGTCCGGGTCTCTCTGCAGAGCCTCCCCACCCTCGAGCAGATCAACACTCCCACCCAACATGGTGTCATCTGCAGACTGAGGGTGCACTCCATCCCCTCGTCCAGATCATCAGTGAAGATGTTAAACAGGAGTGGCCCCAAAACCGAGCCCTGGAGGACACCACTCGTGACCGGCCGCCAACTGGATTTAACTCCGTTCACCACAACTCTTTGGGCCTGGTCTTCCAGACAGTTTTTTACCCAGTAAAGTGTGTGCCCATCCAAGGCACAAACAGCCACTTTCTCTAGGCAAATGCTGTGGGAAACGGTGTCAAAGGCCTTACTAAAGTCAAGGTAGACAAAGTCTGCATTAGACTGTATTAGAATGGCAGCAGACCGGCTAGTGATTTTTCACAAAGTATTTTTGGTATTACAGTGTTACAAAAGGTTAGATTTCAGCAAGCAATGATGTTTGCTTTGCAGGGCATTTGGGATATTTTTGTTTTCTTAAATGACCTTCTTGCTCAACTGCAAGAATTTTCTTTTCTATATAAATATGTATGTATATATGTAAGTAAGTGCAAATCACAAATCATCTCTAATTTAAAAGACCATAATTATATGAAGTATTTTTCTCAGTTGGGTTAAAAGCTGCTGCACTGATTGTGGTATTATGGAGCAGTCTGAATTACTTAGTTTCATTTGGCAGGTAAAATAGGTTTTAATTGTTTATGTATATGTGCTTTCACAGAGCTGCTATCTGCATTTTAAAGATATTAATGAATATTAATGTTGAGTAGGCATAAATTAGTATGCTCAAAAAGAAAGCATAATCTGAAACTAAAAATACATATTTGACAAAAGGACAGTTCTTTGAAAACAGTCTTATAAAAATTGGTACCTAATAGGCTTCAGTTTAGGTAATAAGTTTCCCATTTTAAGAGATGAGTTGTTTGCTGGCTAACTTGCAGATTGCTTTGGAATAATTCATTTTGTTTGAAGCTTTAACTAATTGGCAAATAACATTTGTCAAAGTGTGTAAAATAGATTCACACTTTGCAGCAGCTCTCTAGAAAACGCAGTTTCTGTTGGTAACATACATTATATTTGTTATACTGAAAACTGAGGTTAAAATGGGTATATTCAGACCTGGAAGAGTAGAGCTAATTATTATGTTCTTTGAAGACTTTCCCTGGATTTTTGACCAGAATATTTTGATGCCTTGTAAAAATTGTTCTAAATTTTTGAAATAGTTGTTTTAAGAATCATGTTAGTCTCTAGATTCTGAAAAGAATTCCAGCTCTATTACAAAGAACTATATTAGGTTGCCATATGGCAATTATAATGTGTACAGCCACACATTTTGTGAAATCAGTAGCTGAGGGTTTTTTCCATTATAAAGTTCAGGATCATGGCCCATAACCTCATTTAATACAAGTAAAGAGCTAAATGATTGTATCTGTTCTGTAAATGAGTGTAACGAGAAAATGAGACACCAGCATCTGTTTCAAGTTAGTGTGTGAAACTTAAACTTCTGGAAGATTGTCCTTTTGAAATACAGACCTAGAAAAGTGTATCTTTCAGATTGTCAGATTATGTGCTTATCTTATAAACACCAAAAATTAAATGTTCTTTTTTGTGAAAAATAAGACCAAAGTTATATGCTAAAGAAACCTTTTGTCAAAGGCAATGTTTGAGCTCCTTTCTTTTCAAAGTATCATTCCTACCATGGCAGATGTAGGAAAGATTTGGTTTTTATACCATTGGATTTGATTGTTTCTGCTGCACTTAAGGACTTCGAAAATCACCAATCACTAGAAATGTATGACATCTAGAGATAAGGTAGGAAGAGTGTTTGGGCATTCATTTCTCAAATTCTGGTTTCATGGGTCAGCTTTTCCTCTTAGGAATAGCTTAATGGCTAGATTTGGTGCCAGGAAGAAATTTTTCACACTGATGAAATCAGGTATGTAGTACAGACCTCTGGACGAGTTCATAGTTTCCGTCTGAATATTATGTGCCATTGTTTTCCTTCCTATTAGTTTGATAGATTGTTGGGTTTGCTTTTGGCTTTCAGTACAAATCTAAAACTTGTTTCAGGATTCTGGAATGGGGTTTAGGATCTGTGACTGTGGAGAAGGCACAGCATCCAGTCTTACCACTCATAGAGTACTGGGCTCAGTGATTCAGAGGCTCTTCTGGTCCTATTTTGTGTAATTCTAAGACCTTTTAGCCACTGCAGATCATATTTCCACTCTGCATTGGTTCTAATAGATCTAGGTCAGACACTTAGACATACTGGGTACATTTGTAATTGCTGAAAGAAGGCCAAGGAGTCATCCTCTAACCTGAAGCTTAGTGGCCCTGGTCCTGTCACTCTGCTTAGAGCTCATTCCCCCCAGAGCATACTAGTTGTATCCATCCTGCAAATCACTTGGCTCTGGATCAGAGCCCCCAGATGGTGCCCTGCAGTCTCAAGATGTAATCAGGTCTTGGATATCGCCTTTGTCAGGTCAAAGTGGCTATATATGCTGCAGTGTACCAGTGTGGTGATTTTTACAGCATGAAACTATGAGTATGTATTGAATGTCTGAGAGTATGGCCTGAGCATATGGAATGGTATTTGGGATGCAAACCTGAAGTTGTGTAATGGAATATGTGTCATTCTCCCCTTTCCCATATACCACAGTTCCTCCTGTGAAAATAAATTTTTTTGCTTAACTATTCTTTAATATCTGTTCTCCTACTTGTAAGATAATTCTGACATAATTAATATATGTATTCAGAATGAAGTGCTTCTAAGCACTTTTCACGTGTAAGATACAGTATCATTTCATAGAATCATAGAATGGTTATGATTGGAGGTATTATAATGATGATCTAGTTCCAACCCCCTGCCATGGGCAGGGACACCTTCCACTAGACCAGGTTGCTCAAAGCCCCGTCCAGCCTGGCCTTGGACACTGCCAGGGAGGGGGCAGCCACAGCTTCTCTGGGCAACCTCTGCCAGTGTCTCACCACCCTCACAAGAAATAATTTCTTCCTTAGATCTAATCTAAATCAACCCTCTTTCAGTTTAAAACCATTACCCCTCATCCTATCAGTACATTCACTGATAAAGAGTCCCTCCCCACCTTTCCTGTAGGCCCCCTTTAGGTACTGGAAGGCTGCTATAAGGTCTCTCTGGAGCCTTCTCTTCTCCCGGCTGAACAACCCCAACTCTCAGATTTTCCTCATAACATTTTCACGGCCTTTTCGGGACTTGCTCTGACAGGCCCATGTCTTTCTTCTGAGCTGGATGCGGTAGTCCAGGTGGAGTCTCAGCAGAATGGAGAGGAGGAGCAGAATCACTTCCCACAGCTTCCTAGGCACACTTAATGCAGCCCAGAATACGGTTGGCATTCTGGGCTGCAAGGGCACACTGCTGGTTCAGTCAGTTTTCCATCCACCAATGTCCCTAAGTTCTTCTCTGCAGGGTTGATCTCAATCCACTCATGGCCCAGCCTTTATCCGTGTTTGGGATTGCCCCGACCTTGCACTTGGCCTTGTTGAACTTCATGAGGTTTGCACGGGTCCATCTCTCAAGCCTGTCCAGGCCCCTCTGGATGCCATCCTTTCCCTCCAGTGTGTCTGTCCTGGTTTGAGTGAGTGGCAGGGGTGTTTTGGTAGCAGGAGAGGAGGCTACAGCGGTGGGCCCCTATAAGTACCTTCTTGAAGCTCCTCTGACTCCATGTTAGATTGACCTTTGCCCAAGACCAGGCCAATTAGCTGCTCCTCTGCGGTAATGTATTGTATTTAAAAAGGGGAATCTGGGAGAAGTGGTGGGATTTGTGAAAAGTTGTGACAACATCTGTGTGAACACCAAGATCAGTGGAATAAAGAGGAGAAGGGAGGGAGGTGTGCTGGAGCAGAGACTCCCCTGTATCCCATGGGAAGATGGCAGGGCCACCCCCCCTGGGGGGTCTGTGGTGGAGCAGATGGCGATTTGCAGCCTGTGGGGGGCCCCACCTGTGCTAGGTGACTGTGCCTGAAGAAGGCCGGGACCCCATGGGAAGAAGGCCCCGCTGTTGTAGGTCAGCACTGGGAGATTGCAACATGTGGGGGTGACCCACAGACCCGTGAGAGTGACTCATGTCAGAGTTGGCTTGTGGAGGACTGTCTGCTCTGAGAGGGGGACCACGCTGGAACAGGGGAGGAATGCCAGAAGTTTACCCCTGAGCCAAGGTGAAAGAAGTGGTGGGACTGACTGCACCCTTGCATTCCCTGCCCCCTGCACTGCTGGGCGTGAGGAGGTAGAGAAACTGGCAGCAAAGCTGAGCCCAGCAGGAAGAGAGGGGTGGGAGAGGATGTTTCCAGAATCTGGTAATGCTGCTCACAGTCCTACTCTTGTTACATGTTGTTGTTAGTATCTGTAATAAATTTTATGTTCTTTTTTTCCTTCCCCTAATGAGTCTATTTTTAGTCTGTGCCTTAAAGGACGATGTCATCCCACCTTGTCTTTATCTTAGGTTCCTGGATCTTTTGCTTCCCACCTTCTCAGAGCTGGGGTGGAAGGGGTGAATGAACGGTGTCTTTGCTTATTTTCCCCTTCTCAGTGCTGGGGGGGATGGAGGGAGCTCTGAGCTCAAACCATGACAATGTCGACCATACCACACAGCTTGGTGTGATCAGCAAATTTGCTGACAGTGCACTCAATCCCTCTGTCCATGTCCCTGATAAAGATGATGAGTAATACTGGTCCCAAAACTAACCCCTGAGGAACACCACTCATTACAGGTCTCCACTTGGACAACGAGTTGTTGACCACAACTCTTCAAGTGCAACCATCCAACCAATTCATTATCCAGTGAGTGGTCCGTCTGTCAAATCCATGACTCTCAATTTTGGAGATAAAGATGTTTTGTAGGACAGCATCAAATGCTTTGACCCTTTTAGAACTGGTAATAAGTTAGAAGTAGTATTTTGATTTTGCAAATTAAACTAATTTTGCATCTTTCAGTAGCTTTCTTAGATGCTGTCTAATCTTTTCAAAAGCTGATGTGAATGTTGTCTCTTGGCATCTTTATGCTGGCATTTTATATTGATTATATAAAGTTTTATCTAGTAAGGTTGTATATTTTGAAATGGAAGCACATATTGTTTGAATTGAGATGTTATTTGGACTTCATTTTTTTTTAGGAAACACACTCGATATAGTTTCAACTGATCTAATTATATTAGAACTACTTGGAAATAATAAAGCATTATTTATACTCAGAAGTTCACATGTGCTGCTTTCTATTACTTATCAAATTACATTTGCATAGTATGTCATTTCAGTCTGTCTTTCCCTGAATGTGGAAGTACAGTTTAACTCTGTAGTTTTTTCTACTGCAGCTGTGCAAATACTGTGCAAAAGAATAGTTTTCATGATTTCTTCTTGTTTTTAAAGGTGGATGATTATGCTTGAGAGATACTGAATTAAGAACAGCATTTAGTGGGGCTTACGATGATGTTTTGTGTAAAAATTATAGGAGTAAGATCTAACTGGATTTTATTATATTACTGCTTCTTACAAGATCTTTTAAAATAATATTTTAAAGCACTTTATATGAAGTGCTCTCTTCTGGCATTTAAAAAAAAGCTGTGAATCTCCAAGTTTACATACAGTAATGTAAGGAGTGGTGTGAATGCACTGTGATTGCAAGCTGAAGAACCACTAAAAACTTGTGTACATGTTTAGTACACAGAGCAAAATTTATGTTTTCTTGTATTCTTTAATTGTATAATTGTATAATTATCTTCCACAATTATGCAACATATGACTTGGGGTTTGTTTTGGTTTGTTTTTTTTTTAAAGAAAATTATTTTATGGTCTTTGTGCTTCTTTATTCCTGACAAGATAAAGTATGTGGAAGAACAATTAAACACTTACTTAGTAGTATCTGCTCAGTATCTTCAAGGCTGTGGTGGGCTGATTGTGGCCAGCAGCCAGACACCCACGCAGCCTCTTGCACACTCATCTCATCCACAGGCTCACGAGGGAAATAGAAGGAAGGTGAGAAGACTCATGGATAAAGATAGTGACAGTTTAATAGGGAAAGTGAAAGCTGTGTGCACAAGCAAAGCAAAATGAGGAATTTATTCATTCCTTCCTATAAGAAGACAGTGTCCAGCTGCTTCCTGGGAAGCAGGGCCTCATCACACGTAACGGTTGCTTGCACAGAGAAATGTCATAACCACAAATGTCCCACTTTCCTCATCTCCCCGAAGTTTTATTGCCATACGTGACATCCTGTGGTATGAGTCATCTGTCTTGGCTATATCCACACCCAACCTCAAGCCCACCTGCAGCCTACTTGCACTAGTGGGAAGAAAGGAAGCATTGTCACTGTGCAAGCACTGTTCAGCAATAGCCAAAACACTGGTGTGTTACCAGCACTGTTTTGGCCAAAAATACAAAGCACAGCCATATACCGACTGCTATGAAGAAATGTTCTTGTTTCTCTCTTTGGTAGTTGTTTTTGACACATCTTTGTGCTTTTCTTTGCATTTTCTTCCCAGCAGCATCTCCAGTTCCCAGCTGAGTCTGGGTTTTTTGCCATTTCATACCCCTTGTATCCACTAAATGATCCGTGGTTAAGTGACTAAAGTTGACAGTGATGGACTTCAAAATTACAACTGCACTCAGGCTTAAGAAGGGTGGAGTTTGCATCACTGAGTTTTTCTTTCAAGTTGTTCTATCAGTTAAATTTTATTACTTTTGAAGGTTTATCTGCAGAATGAGGGCTAAGAACTTTTTAGTAACAAAATGTCGGGTGCTAGAGGACTTGAATTTGTCATGTGCAGTCTATTTGTAATGTTTGTGAGCTTCACAAAGGCTTTATGTCGGATCTTCTGCTTGAGGACTTTAGGTTGCATCCTTTAAGACCCAAAATAAAATTCTAGCCTCTCTTTGAATGCACTGTGAAAGCCATAAAATTAAAAGTATGCAGCCTAACAAGTTTTATTCTTTTTAAGATAGGCAGGTCTTTGAGCAATATAGAAGTGAGCTTTGTTGCTCCAAACATGCCCTGCTTTTGCCTGAAGCACTGAGATAAATAATACATCTAACACTGATCACAGTTTATCAGCTACAAACTTACATTAAGGAGGCAGCCAACCCAGCACAACCGAACTAAATGGCATTGGTTCGCATTGTCTGCTTCACTGTATTGGGTCTTTTGTCTTTGCCTGTTATGTTTCCTCATTAGAAAATACTTCTTCCATGCTGCTAAACTAGAACATTGGACGCTGCCCACATTAAGGAAATTAAAATTGGTAGCTGACATTGGAAAGTTTCCAAGACCTCACTTGAGAGTCCAGAATTATGTGGGATGCTCTTGTGTGAGGTATGTTCTCTGCTGAAGTCTAGTTAAATTATTTTGATAGTTTCTCCTTGTTTTCCCTCCACTGTTTTACTTGATGCAAAGTAGGAAGTAGTATCCTTTCTTACTGTTTGTATAGATAATTAAAAATAAAACTATCTTTAACTGATATGTTAATAGAAGTGGGCAGTATTAGAAATCTATTGAATTTTTTAAAAAGGGGATATATGATCTTATATCAAACAGTGCTTTACCACAAAAATAATTTGCAATTCATTTTTCATAATTTAGAGCAATGAGTCTAAAATAACGTGTTTGGATGTTCCTTTTTTGCTTGTGTATATATTGAGTTGTTCTTCACATGAAAACATTGTAAGCTGTATGTTCCAGTTTTGTTTATATTTCTACAAATTTTCAAACTTTTATACCTTCTCATTGTCAGTCTTTGAAGGACTTTGAAACTGTCAGCAGTGAACTTTTTGAGATGCGTTGTCTACTGATGATGAATTGTTTTGTATGTTGGCTACCATAGTCAGATCTTCTTATTCATTTTGCTATATATCTAAGTTGGGTCAAATGCATGAAGTATAAGGCAGTGTATTCACTTCTGTAAATCCAGTTATCTTGAGACTTTTAATTAATGTATATAGTGGTTTTGCTGCAAGAGCAGTTAAGCTTTTTAGATAAGGTGTACCAGTGCTAAGATAAATTCAAAAGCTTGAGAACTGTTTTAGATATGAGAAGGTGATAATATTTAAGGGTTTTTTTTTCTTGACTACTTTCTGAAAAATTGTAACCCTTAAACAAGAACCTTGCTTGCATCTAATAATATTATATGTACAAAATATAATATTATATGCACAAATAATATTTTATGGTAACATTGCTGTTGTTGAAAGATAAATAACTGCTAAGACTACTCTGTGCCTCTGTCTGTATCATCAAATTAGTAGCTACAGCTGTACATTGATAAATATGTTTTGTGTGTGTGTAGTAATTCTGAATGAATGCATGCTATACTGCTGCAATAACCTCCTAGTAGCCTGCTTAGTCTTCTTATCTAAGTCTGCAGAACAAAATCCTAGACCTGTCCAGGTGACTTCAATGGGACATTGATTTCACCCAGTCTTACCAAAGTGCCGAGTTTACCATGGCTTTAAAATGCATTGTTTTAATTACAGAAGGCTTTGTGCGTTTTATACATTTATACTTTATGTTTGGTGGAGTTAAATTGCTTTGTTTCTTGTCTCATCCTATATTGATTTCAGTTTTTCAATAAAAGGAATTCTGTCCTATTCATTTATTTTCTTCATATCCTCTTGGATCTTGAAAGACAGGGCCCAGCAAGCTTTTGGAATTAATAAAGAATGCAAATGGATTTAGTCTCTCCTTCTTAACCATGAAAATGTTTATATGTAACATGGATTTGAAGTTATAAGAAGTTGTCCTGACATCAGAGTATGATTTTTTTATTGACCCTAAAAAATACTATTTGACTGAAACAGTATATTCCCATTAAATTCAGTAACAACAACAACAAAAAACCATTGTGAAGCTTATGGCATTATTCCAAGTATACTTTTTTTTTTTTTTAACTTAGTCTTTATGTGGCTGCTGGTTCTTTTTGACTAGTGAATTCTTAAGATACTGGCTAGTTGGTTAACTGAATATCAAAATTATTTGCTCCAATTCTCTGTCTCTATGTGCTCAGTGTTGCAACCAGAAGTATGAGCATTGTTTTAAAATTCTATTATTATTCTGTATTAGTTGTACTTTCCTGGAGTGCTAAAATTATTTGAGCATTTCCTTCCTATTCTTTTGTTAGCAGTTTCAAGTATCTAGATAATACAGCTGTGCTTGACAATTTGTTGCATTATTCTTAATTAGAAACTTGTGTTCCCTGTATGTTCTAGTTGTCCATAATTTTCTGTAACTCTTAAGGTCAGTAAGTGAAATGGGATCCCCTGAACACCCTTGTAAAGGACCTTGGAGAAGAATGACCTAACAAATCTGAAAGGCAATTTAATTAGCTATAGAGATTGTAACTATTTTAGGACTGAATTTGTCCATTGAGGTTTTTCTGCCTTTTCATGGGTGATCTTTATTACTCATTGTCATTTACCAAAGTATTTTGTTCTTTTTTTAAGGAAGCTTTATCATTTTACTTATTTGTACATGTAAGCAAGATGGGAAGGAAGGAAGTTGGTTGGAGCTCTAGTTGGAGATGAACATAGACTAAACGTATTCACCACATAAAATTACCAAGAAATTTGAATTCTTCAATTATAATGGAATGTGTTGGAGTAGCTTCAATTTTTGGAGATGATGTGATTAAAATATGGTAATAAAGTTTCTGTTACAGTGTAATCAGTTCACAAGGTCTGAAGCACATTTTATTCTTACAAAGACATTTTATCAAAAGAATAATTTGTAGGTAAAAATGATATCACAAACAGCATTTCTGTACAGATCCCTTCATTAATGAAATATATTGCTGTTTTATATTTAGCTAATAATGGAAAGATAAATCCCAGGTTACTGTGCAGTATGAATGTCAATGTTACAAGAAAGACAGAAAATACACTTGAATGAATGAACACCCATGGTAGCAGAATCATAATTTATTCCTAGGTACTTTTTTTCAAAAATAAAGAAACTTTTGTTTCCACTGACCTACATAGCTAGTCAGAATGTGGGTAAATTTCGTTAGAGCAAGAAGATCAGTTCAACTCCACCATCCCACGAA
Source organism: Athene cunicularia (assembly GCF_003259725.1). Classification (NCBI taxonomy): domain Eukaryota; kingdom Metazoa; phylum Chordata; class Aves; order Strigiformes; family Strigidae; genus Athene; species Athene cunicularia. The sequence continues at coordinate 13,855,529 of NW_020799142.1, read as the reverse complement.
AAAAGTAATCTTTTTTTGTTGAGCATTGCTCAACAGCAGTGCTCCATGTTGGCCCTTTTTCCTGACTTGTCTTTGCGTCTCACATCCACTCTGAAGACAGAGGTGTGGGAGCCTACCTTGAGGCAGGTCCTTTGTTGCTTACCCCAAGACACAGAAGACAGATGTTCAGTCAACATCAGCGTATAGCAGTGCATCTTGTCAAGAGTGAAACTGTAACATTATAAGCAATGGATCACAGCTTAGTAACTGGCAGTGAGACTTCATCTGGAAGACTGTTGTCCAAGATGTTCTAAGCAAGAAGTCTAATTCTACTTCCTAAATACCACCCATGTCAGAGTACTCTGAAATGCTAAGCAGAAGACACGTTTTGTTATTTCCTCATACGGCTCATTCTTTGAAAAACTTTCTTCTGCCATTTCTATGTCATCTACAGGACTATATTCCCTTTACAGAACAAGAGAAATTTTGAATTAAATTCCTGTGCAAACATAGTCAAGTGCTTATTTCTTTTGCTAATAAAATGTCAACACCAATGCAAGTAGAAAGTCTTCTAGCATTGGTGTTCCTTTGTTTTTTTGATCCAAAAGTCTAATCTCATAGCAATATGTTCTTTAAACAGAAATTTATGACATAATAATTAGCAGAGTAGCATGTGTATCATAAATCAAACTGTCTGTAACAACTTTATGCCACTTGAAGTGATGCCACATAGCCCACTGCTGACAGGTAAAGAGATTTCTGTACAAGAGAAGGGGACAGCTGGCAGAGCTTGTGAAAAGATCTTGCCATCAGTCTGCTGCTTAAAATTCAGAAAGCTTAAAATTCAGAAAGCTTCAATTTCAGGACCATCTAGATGCTTTTGTATGGTTTAAGTTTTAAACAAGTTATTGCAAATGGTGTTTGAGAAGTGATGCTCAAGGGTAAATGATAGAGTGTTCTGTCTGTATGCTTTCTCTTACATGGTTACTGATTACTTTGAGGTTGCTTTCGTTTTGCTACTAATCCTATTTATAGTCAGCTACAGACTTTAGCACAGTAATTGTTAAATCTTTGTATTGGTGACTGTGTTGCACCAACCTTAATAGTTAATAGTCATGGTTTTTTAATCCAGGCAGAGAAATGTTAAATAGCAGATGTTCAGCTCGATTTTCGATTTCAGCATCCTGTGGTTCCAAAGAAAAGCTTTAAAATCTCTGATTTTCATATTTGGTTTCTGAAAAGCTTTGTGGGAGACTTCACTAGAAGATAAATCTGCAGTACTAAACTACAATAGAGAGAAAAGATTGAAATCATCAGAGGTCATTATTCAGACCCCTCAAGGCTTTTGTAGGAAGACTCACGAGAAATGTTGCCACCCTAAAATTGAAAATGGCCTTGCCGTCTTCATAAATAACTTCAGGGGAAAATGAAGTAGGATGCAATATGCTGCTTATACAACACAGAAAATTCATGTCTTGCATACAATAAATTCTGACTGTTGTAATACCTATTCAGAGAATGTAGTTTACTCTGTAGGAGAAGAAATATTTATGGAAGTATGTATGAAATTACTAATATTACAGAAATGTGCATGCATGCATACATGATTTTTCATTTATACTGAGAAATAAAAAATAAGCAATAATTTCTGCTATGCCTATCAGACAGAAAAGACTTGGATAACAGCAGCTTAAATCAAGTATCTGGAAAGAGGATTTATTTAGCTATCAGTATACTGACAACTGACCCCTTTGAAGCCAGTCACATTCAGCACTTTCAGACTGAGGCATCCAGTGGTTACATTTGAGGAAAACAAGCTTTTGCGCAGTTTGGATGACTTTGGATATGACTGAATAAAATGCCAAGGAACAAATATAGTGCTTATTGCTGACAGCTGCCATCACAGAACCATAATTTATGATAAAATTTCTGATAATTTTTCTGATAAAATATCAGAAAGATTAAGAGTTAAGGAAAGATTCATTAATCAAATTGAACATCTAGATATTATTTGTCAGAAAATCAATATATGGAACGGTTGGGTTGCATTACTGCACATTCACCTGGATTTTTTTTTAAACGGTGCGGGATCAAATGTCAATATCACTCTTCAAAGGTTGTATGAAAATAACAAACAAAAGGAACTTTTTCTATTGCTACACCTGAAACACTTTTGTATTTTGGTGGTTTATTTTTTTAATTTTGCATTACAATGTCTACTATAGATGGATTACAAACTGCAAGTTTTACTGAGTCAGAGTAACTGTGTATCAAAATGGAAAAAAAAATCTTGCTTCTTGTTATTGATGACTCCTCAAGTCTTAACCTTAAATATTATTTTTTTTCTTTTTGAAGTGTCATTTACAATTTAAAGAAAATCTCCAGAAAGGCAGTAAAAGTTCTGTAGGAAATCAAACAGATTTGAACTTCTTGCAAATTTGTAGTAAGGGTAAATCTACCATAATTTTCCTGACTTTTTGAAGTAAGAATATAAATGTATGAATTTCAGTGATTCATTTGTTTGCATTTTATGGAAAAACTGTATATGATTTTTTAGTCATCCCAAAACTGCATAAGAAGTGAATTCAAAGATTCAAATCTGATTAAGTTAGTATTATTCAGTAGTGATTTTACTAGGTATAAAAAATATAAGCAACGGTGATGAAATGTGGTTACCTAAGTTTCTTATTCTTCAAAGCCCTTTACTTGTCTTTACTTCAGTGTAAGTGAATGTTGTACTTTAAACACTGTTTAGAGATGGAGTCTATCTATGTAATCAGTAATTAGATGGAGTTTAAGAAATCCTGCCAAGATACTTTAAATAGGTGGCCTGATTGTTGTGAGCAAGATAATCACCCAGTTCCTCCATCCATATAAGGAAACTTTTGAAAACTGGAACAATCATTTAATTGTCTAAATATAGTTTTAGGTCCCTAATTTTAGGGCAACTTATTTTAAAGCAATTCATCTCACTAGGTAAATCTTTCTTTTACTGTAGTATATAACAAACTACACATCGATTGTGGAAACAGAGGGTACTTTCAGATTCTTAAATCTAGTGTGTCTTGTTTGTATCTTGGTTTGGGGGTGAGATGTAGGCATGACCCAGCCCAGTGAAAAGGACACTGTGGGCACCCAGCCCAGACAGAAGGATGTCACATTTGACAGGTGCCCATCTGAAGGGTCAAGGTTGGGCATACTATAATGTACATCAAGATGAATACAGATAGAGGCACAGTTAATTTATCTGGGTTAAATACCCCTTTCGAGTCATAGTCACGATGGTTCTTACCTGAATTCTCTTCTATCTGATAAATAAAAGGCAAGAACTTTCTCACTTCTGCCCCAGCCTGTGTTGCAAATCTGTGTTATTATTGTATTAATAAAATTTGGGTTATCATGTAGCCAGCACAGTGAATGACTGAAAGGAGGGTCATGGTTATATAATACTACTAAGAAATTTGTGTAAAATTTCCGTAAAGACATTTTTGAAAAAGCCTGTGATGAGAGTTGTAAGTAACTGGAGGAATTAATGCCTCAAATTCATCGACACAAAAAACCTCAAAGACAAATTGTAACCTATGTGGTTAGTCTAAGGAATGAATTATCTGCCCGGGGAAGCACAGGGTGTATCAAAGAGTGCACAGCTCCACTCCCTTGCAGTTGTATAGCTAAATTCCTTAGATAAGCCTCAAAGAGAGGAGATGTAGACTGAGTAAAACCGTATGTTCAGGTTAATACCTACACCTTCATTTATGACTATTGCCTAGAAGAAGAGCTAAAAGATTCATAAGAGAGATAAACAACCAACACCAGATGGAGATAATGATTGGATAATTGACCAATAAACAAAAACTGAGGAAAAGGTAAAGGTGGTAGGGGGAGATCACGACCACCAACTCAATTGGACAAAAGGGTTAATGTACCCCATCCCCCCGAACACATGCACAGAACCCATACTCCACCTTTTCCCCATCTCTCATGGAAATGAGTTCATAGAATACCTGCCTCTCTTTGTCTAGTATGCTAGTCAGCTGATAAGATGAACTTAAAAGGCAACAGAAAACTTTGCTGTGTGTGCACTCACCAGCCAGGATTACCTGACCTGAGACCAGTGCTGGATTCAGCAGTGGTGACCAGATTTCTTTGACTCTTTCTCTCCTTTTTATTTTCTTCCCTTTCTTTTCTTTGTTACAGATTTATAAGAAAACACATTGCTTATTATCCTTTTCCAAGTTTAAGCCATTTCTACCACAACTAAAACATTTAAACTGGTTGCTTGGTGTCATTTCACTTTAATTTAACCCAAGGGGATCACAGAACCTTTACAACCCCCTGAGCTTCCAGTCCAGATCATAACAAGAGTTAAGTTCAGAAAACATATCTTTCTGTCCAAATCAGTAGTAAGTCTTCTATATCTAGTAGCCAGGAACTCCGTGTAACTCTCATTGTGTTGATCTTTTGATAACGTAACAGACAAATCTGTGTCGTTGCTGTAGACTCTACAAGCAGAGAGAAATATAATTTGGAGCTGGCAAATCCCAGGAACAAGGCTTTGGTAGGAAATTTTAAAACTGTAGATTGATGTTATTTATAAAGCTGAGTTCTAGAAGCAGAAATATATTGTTATAAACAGTTTGACAGTGCTCTTCAAAACAGGAGTGGACCTTCATCTCTGACCAGCACTCTTCCCATGTCCTCTACTCCACTTTTAGCTGTATAGTGCTGGGGAAGAGATCTATTTCAATGATGAGTAGGTGTTCTGAACAAAGAGACCTTTTGTATGCTATCTGTTAACTCAGATTGTGTCATCCATCACTGTAATTTCCTTTAGATTTATGCTGAATGATAAGAAGAATTTCAGATATGTTGTTTGATATACTATGATATATTTATGCAAAGCTGTGAGCATACTGTAGCACTGTTCCAGAAATTCTTTTACAAACATTTTGTTATGAGTATTTTCCCTAACAGAGTAATAGTATATACAGTCACACAAATCCTAGAAATAGAATGCAAAGATAAATGCATACAATTGTATGTTATTTCAGTTCTGCAAATCTCTGTGTTAAAATTGAAAAATATGATACTTGTACAGGTATAATATTAATATTTCAACAGAAATATTTTATTGATTCTCTAGCTTTTTATGTATGTGTATTGACAGGACTGTGTTTTTTTACTACTAGGTTGTACTAGAGAACACTTGTACTCTCGTACTAGAGAGGAGGGCTCAACAGAAGGCAATCTTTGTACTTTCAGTTTGTTTACTTCTTCGGGACTATGGCTTAACCTTGCAGTTCAAATATGTCTGTAAACCTCAGCAGTATGTTTATCACATGTGTAACTGCCAGTTGTACATCGTTTCAGTTTCTAAAATGCAAAGATCTGTAATCCCAAAAGGAGGGACAATACTGTCATTTTTTTCCCCCTACAACTTCTATTAAAAACAAAACAAAACAAGTTGTAAAAAAAGATGTTTGCATGGAATTCACACCAGAAGGGCCAACACAACCTAGGAGACTCATAGAAGGCCTCTGCAAATGAATTTTCTTCCTTTTTGTTTGGAATCCTGGTTACAGTAAATATAAATAATTATTAATATTTTATTTATTGTTAGGTGTAGTGACATTAATAGCAGTGACTGGATGCTCTACTCTGCATATTTATTTTTGGTGTAAAGCTTTATTTGCTAACTTACCTATAATGCTCGCATCATTCTCTTAAATGCCTGAATAAATAATGTGCATGTTATATTAAATGCATAATCAAAATTAAAATTAAGATAGGCTTGTAACATGGCACTTATTTCTTATATACTAGTTTAGGGATGGATATAAATAGTAAAGCATTATGAGTAACATTTATTCCAGTAGCCTGTCTCTGAATTAATCTTGATAATTAAATTATTTAATAGGTATAATACTTTATGATAAGTCAATTAAGTAGTTGCCATGATCTTAAAGAGATTTTAATAAAAGCTGTGTTTAGAGATGTTCCTTAAACAATGAATATGATTCTACTAAGAGAAATTTCCAAGAGGCTAATAATATTTAGAGCTGCCAGTTTAGATGTATATCCCAAAAGCTTAAAAGCTCAATTACACCATAGAAGGAACTGCAGAGATTAACCAAATTGCACAACAAAAAATGTTTAAATAATTTCAAATCCATCATGACAAGAAACTGAAATATATAAGATGCTTGAAAAGAAATAGGATATGTACATAATACCCATGTAAAACATCTAGCACAAGGGATTTTCAGTTTGATGTGGCCTGATTCAACCTGATTGAAACAGTATGAATCAGTCATAGAATAAAATAGTCGTTATTCTGTGTGTACACAGTGTAAAAAGAAAATATGTTAGATCATTTTCTTCTCCTGTATCTATTTTTATGAGGTTTTTTTCACTTCTGCAAATTAAATCTTTATCTCCTGATGTAAATAAGATTAAAGATGTGCTGAACTAAAAGTATTTCAGTCAGAAAAACTGGTAACTTGCCATGTATCAAGGGATTTTATAAATTTGTTTTTTCTTAAAATAGTTATGTACTTAAAATTGTCCTTTTACTTTAAAAAAATCATATTAACAATGCATTTGACTGTTGTTAAATAATGTTTGTCATTAACAGGCTACTGAGATTATTACAGTTCTGTAACTCAGTGAATCTCTAACTGGAAGTTTATAAAATGCTTTAAATAATGTTCATTAATTAATTTGATTTGAACAATCAGATTAAATAAATATGCCCTGTAAAACTTTAAATCCATTCTGAATAAATTGTGGTATTATTGTTCCTTTGTAATCGTTTTAGGTCTAAGAAAGCCAGATATTGTCAAATTGCCTTGATATTTTTTGAATATAACTGCTTCTCCAAAGAATAATGCAGGCTGAACCTACTTAGACTCCAGTGAAGTGCCCATGTACAAGGATGGCCTTTATGTTCTGTAGAGTGCTGAATTACACTAGCCATTTCAGTGCTAGTACTATCTCTTAGTTAACTTCTGTCTGCAGCTGGGATATAATAGTTACACACTGATAAACAGCCTCCCCGTAGGCTTTGCACTCAGTGTCTTGTACCTACTCCATTAATTTACAGGCCATGAGATTAGATATTTGAAAAAAATTGTCCGCTTCTGTAGCCTGTATGTGGTGGAGAATTTATCACATTGATAATCCATTTAAATTGTTACAGTTCTCACTTCAAATTTGTGACTTATTTTCAGTTTGAACTGTTAATTTCATCTGTATGATGTGGCATCTTATTCCTTTTTATGGTAGATTTTAAAAAAATGAGTTAATTGAATTCCTTTGCTTTCTGTTTTGTGATATATTTTAGGGGTTTTATACGTTTTTTGTTGTGCCCTCTCTGATTCTCAATGTCAGTTTTAAATTGTAGATGTTCGAACTTGGTATGTTATTGTAGAAGAGATTTGAGTAACAACCTGTGTAGAACTTCAGGAGACCCTTTAAAAGCAGTCTGTGTAGGCAGCAAGAGAAGATCCTTCTGGGCAAGCACAAGCTATATGCTTCCAGTGGTTTTCTATATCCACATTATGAAGGTGTCCTGACATTCCATACCTGAAGAGTTTTTTGGCCTTACAAGACTCCACAGAATTGTCAGCTTTTTAATTTCCCTACATCTTCCATTGTTGAGGCCTCTGGTCTGATGATGATCGGAATGGCCTCATCCAAGGGGCAACATCACATAGGTTAAATGAAACACATAATTCCTTGGCACTGGTCACTTGAGTAGTCTCCTGTACAACGCTCCAAATGATGTTCATAAGCACTGAAGCGAGGCCCTGTGTCCGTGCATATCAGTTGCCTAGATCCTAGTACCCAGTTATCCCAAGTGCTTCCACCTGGGACCAAAAAAATTATTTCCTATCTCCTGTGTGCTTCAACAATATCTTCAAGGTAACTTTTCCAGGCCAACATACGAGAAGATTTATTTGTATTTCAGGGTGTATGACACAACATCTTTTTACTCCTGAAAGAGTAGTGAACTCAGAATAATTCTCAAAGATTGGTTGAGTATGCACAGCCTTGTCAACACCTTTGATCCTTCCTCCAAATTGTGTCTTACTATACCTGAATGAAAGAAGACAGTACGCATTAGGGTTCATAACTAACAAGCATCATTTGCTCTCTATGAGCATCTCATCTTCAAGCTATTGGCTCACAGTTTTAATCTCTAACATCTTCTCTGTACATTGTCCATTTTTTCTGGATGCATTTTAATTGGTGGCTAACAGACTTGAACCTTCTAATGACTCACCAGTGATTTGAGAAAAGGCAGTCACCTAGTCAAGTTCAAGCAGCACTGTGGAGAACTTCATGAGTTTATCATAGCTGAGTAGGTTTACAGTAGTACAAAGTCACAGTAGGCAAGTACAAGAAATTTTAATGTATATTAGAGAAAATAAATTCAGCCAAATGAGGTGCACTCGTGAAGTGCTCAAATATGAAAATAATAGACTGGATAATTATCTTAGGCAGAAGTATGATAAACTCATAAAGTTATTGACCTGATTGTTTGTAGCATGTGTAATGTTTGGATACACTAAACACTAAAAATAAATACTTAATTTTCTCAATTATGGCCTATGCATATTAATTCAGTAAACTGTAACTAGATAAGAAATTCAACTTGCCTGTTATTCACTATGAGATCATTCAGGATTAAGAAAAGATTGTAGTAATACTATTGTAGCTATCATTACCTAAAGATAGAAGCAATTTGAGATTTCTAGAAGTTAGTATGTGTACATATATTTGATTAAACAAATCAAATAAAGCATATTTTATTAGTCAAAGTGTGGAAAAAACAGTTTGGAGGGTCAAAAAGTCTTTTCAGGTCTGAAAAGTAGCCCTTGTGAATAAACATGACCTCAGAACAACCTTTGATTTGATTTCCCCTCAAATAGAGAGGGAAAGGGAATTAGAGTATTAAGGAGAGTATCTTCTCTGAGAAGCAGGGAGACAGGTAATTTATTTTCTCTGGAACATGGAAGAGGCTAACTAGAGGTTAGAGTGAGAATATCTGTTGAGAATATTCTGATTTTCACTTTCATTGTTTATTCTATTAATTTATTGTTGTCTCTTTCGAGCCCCATATACAGAAAGTGTAGGTATCCTATCAGTAGTTGTGTGAGAAGCCTTCGTCTGCAAAGAACATCTCTGCTGCCTAAAGCTACTTCTAAATGATACAGAATAAAAATTAAAAAAGAAAACACACACAAAAAACCCAAACTAAAAAAAACCAAAACACCACTGTTAGCTTTAAGCAGAAGTTCTCTAGAAGAAGAATGAAGAAAATGTCCTTCATTTGTTTCCCCTTGAGCAATTTATCCAATCCAAATGCAGCAGAGAGGGTGTGAATGGAGGACATGGCAGTTGGTAGCTCTAGAGAGCTGCTTAGGCTGCTTTGCTCTTCTTGGAAATTTTTGGCTTGCCCTTGTGTTTTTCTGAAATGTTGTATGGGAAGAAATCTAGAGTGCAGGGAGTTCAGACTGAATTACTGATTTGTTCAGATATTTAAGCCATGGGCGTTGTCACCTCTGCCCTATTATGATTTATATGTTTCTGCCAGACACCTGAATAGATGCCCTTTTTCCATTCATCTTACCAGTCAACCAAAACAGAGTTCTCAAAAGCATAAAAACCCTGATGGGCCTTATGGCCTGATTTGGAAGAACTGCTAGTTTGGCTAGTAAAGATTTTTGGTAGGGGTTTTCTTACATTTAAAACTTGACTTGAATTTGTTTTCCGAGTTTGCTTTTAAAACTCCATAAAAAGTCACCAAATTAGTCTGCAGAAATCAGGCTAGATAAATTCTATTCAAACCAACAAAGCACCTGCAGACTTTCCCATAGCAATAGCACTCATTTTAGTCTCTCTACTCAATCTGGCTGTCAATTTCTATGCAATTTTCAGGAAGCCAGTATACCTGAGGTCACAGCTCTTTATATCAGATTTGGTTACAATTGTCTAATGGGTTCAAAAGCTATTGCAGGACAATCTGATAGATGGATAGACATCGCGCTGCTGTTGGAAGTCAGGCTAAACCCACTTTTTTTTTTTTTCCTAGCAGCAACCAAGAAGTAGTTATTTTTCTTTTTGATCCATTTCTGTACAAAACAGGCTCTATATTTATTCTTCTAAACTTTTTCAGACCTAGGGTGTATCATTCTGATTATATAGTTGTCCTGGTTCAGCTAGGATAGGGTTAAGTTTCCCCAGAAGGGGGAAGGGCTCTCCAGCCGGGTTATTCATACCATGTTGATGTCAGGTCCGGCGCGGCAGCGCGAGAAGCTTTCCTTTGTGGCTTTGGTCATGGGGAGCACGCGGTGGGCTGGCTGTCTTCACTGTGGTATTTCTCTGTATGGCTTTTGTCTTGTTTACTGTTATTACTGTTTATTGTTGTTATTATTGCTATTGTTGTTGTTCAGATTGTTTATTACACTGTTATCTTTCCTTATTTCAACTTCGGGGTTTGTGCTTAACTTCCAACCCTGACCGGTGGCGGGTAGGGGAGGGGCAACAGCAACATGGTCTCTGGTCCCAGCAGGACTTAAACCACCACAGCCTTCTTTGGCAAACCAGTGTGGGGCACAAGAGGGTTGAAATATGGCTCAAAAAGGGACAGACCTTGACCAGAGTGTGTTGGAGCAATCTGTTGGGTGTAATTTTTCTGTTTGTATTTGTACTGTTTGATAAAAAAATGTTTGCAATGCTGGCCCACTTGTTTGCGTGGTGGGGCTGGATTATTCCTTATATCCAGTGTATGATCCCAGTGGTGACGTTTGTTATCAGTGGAAAATATATAGAGGGACTTGTTTTGTTATATTGGCTACTGACTGCTTATAATGCTTTTGTATCTCTGTTTGTGGGGGTGGGCCGGTACCTGTTTGCTGCCTGGGCTTTTGTTAGGAGTCTCACCCCCAGTATGGGTGAGCCAGGGGAAGAGATCCTCTCGGTTTTTGAGAGTTTCAGTTATCTTTGGAGTTTCAGGCCATTGTGTTTGCGGCACAGTGCTTTCTGGGTGCGTGCCAGATCTTGTTTTGGGTCATGTGGCACTTCTCTAACAATAGCAGTACGCAGAAACCTGCCCCGAGGTCAGATAATAGTGAGTGGCAAGGGGTGTGGGAAAAGATGGGGAAAAGCCTGAGGCAGTGGGCACCCCCAATGCTTTGGAATTTCACTCCCAAACAAATACAGAGCCCTGATAAACTGATGGAGTGCTTAGAAAGGGTGTGTTACCAAGCTGGCAAAACCCAGGAGACACAACTCACTGTGATGTGTTGGGGACTTGCCCATGCTTACCATGTCCTTTTTAATATCACTCACTGCCCTCAGGGGGGAGAAGGGGCTGCAGGGTATGAGAGTGAAGTTACTGATACAGCAGCTGGGCCGGGGGGACAGGCAGAGCCAGTCTCAGTCGCCTCCACCAGCACAGCGACTGAACCAGAGAGCCAGCCAGTGCCAGTATCAGTCGCCCCGATACAGAAAACAAAATATACCAGAAAGTCAGTTCGCAAAGTGGGGGATGGGGATGAGCCAGGCCCATCAGGGGAACAGGAGGAAGGGCCAGAGGTGATTGTCCGATCTCTATCCCCAACTGAGCTGCGAGATATGCGGAGAGATTTTGGCCACCTGGGAGGCGAGCAGATTTGCACCTGGCTGTTCCAATACTGGGACAATGGAGCCAGTGCTTTTGAGATGGAGGGGAGAGAGACCAAGCAGCTGGGATCTTTGGCCAAGGATGCTGTCATTGATAGGGAAACAGGGAAACAGACTCAAACCTTCAGCCTTTGGAAGCGACTCCTGCTCAGAGTACGGGAGAGGTACCCCTACAAGGATGATATCCTATGTCAGCTGGGCAAATGGACCAGCATTGAGAAAGGCATCCAGAACCTCAGGGAACTGGCTGTGTTTGAGATGATCTATGGTGATCTGAATAATGAGCAGTCACCCATGGACCCAGATCAGGCCCCTTGCACACACTTGATGCGGCGATAGTTTCCGCAGAGCACCCAGATAGTGTCCTGGTGGACAGACACCCAGACTCAGTGGATGGAGTGGTTAGCAAGCTCCGGCAATATGAGGGAAATCTCCCTTCATCTCAGCATTCCTGGGTTTCAGCTATAAAGGAACTGTCTCAGAGAGTCCAGAGAGTGCAAGAGGACATGTCCTACATTCCACCTGCACAGGCCAATATCACAGAATCACAGAATAATCTAGGTTGGAAAGGACCCTGGAGATCATCTAGTCCAACCGTTCGCCTAGCACAGTTCCCACCTACAGCATATCCTTAAGCGCTATATCAACCCGACTCTTAAACCCCTCCATGGATGGGGACTCCACCACCTCCCTGAGCAGCCCATTCCAATGCCCAGCGCCTTCTGTAAAGAAATGCTTCCTAATATCTAGTCGAAACTTTCCCTGGCACAACTTGAGGCCCTTACCTCTTGTCCTTTCACTTTCTACTAGGCTAAAGAGACTCATCCCCAGCTCACTGCAACCACGTTTCAGGTAGCTGTAGAGGGCGATGAAGTCTCCCCTCAGCCTCCTCTTCACCAGACTAAACACCCCCAGTTCCCTCAGCCGCTCCCCGTACGACCTGTGCTCCAGACCCTGCACCAGCTTCATTGCCCTTCTCTGGACACGCTCGAGTCATTCAATGTCCTTTTTGGAGTGAGGGGCCCAAAACTGAACACAGGAATCGAGGGGCGGCCTCCCCAGTGCCGAGTACAGCGGTCAGATCCCTTCCCTGTCCCTGCTGCCCACGCTATTGCTGACACAAGCCAGGATGCCATTGGCCTTCTTGGCCCCCTGGGCACACTGCTGGCTCCTGTCCAGCCGGCTGTCAATCAACCCCCCCAGGTCCCTCTCTGACTGGCAGCTCTCCAGCCACTCCTCCCCAAGGCTGTAGCGCTGCTGGGGGTTGTTGTGGCCCAAGGGCAGCCCCCGGCATTTGCCCTTAGTGAAACTCCTGCAGTTGGCCTCAGCCCATGGCTCCAGCCTGTCCAGGTCTCTCTGCAGAGCCTCCCCACCCTCGAGCAGATCAACACTCCCACCCAACCTGGTGTCATCTGCAAACGGACTGAGGGTGCACTCGATCCCCGCGTCTAGATCATCAATGAAGATGTTAAACAGGAGTGGCCCCAAAACCGAGCCCTGGAGGACACCCCTCGTGACCAGCCGCCAGCTGGATTTAAATCCATTCACCACAACTCTCTGGGCCCGGCCATCCAGACAGTTTTTTACCCAGCGAAGCGTGTGCTCATCCAAGCCACGAGCAGACAGTTTTTCCAGGAGAATGCTGTGGGAAACGGTGTCAAAAGCCTTGCTAAAGTCAAGGTAAATTACATCCACAGCCTTTCCCTCATCCAATAAGCAGGTCACCCTGTCATAGAAGGAGATCAGGTTTGTCAAGCAGGACCTGCCTTTCATAAACCCACTGACTGGGCCTGAGCATCTGGTTGTCCCGCATGTGTTGTGTGATGGTACTCAGGATGAGCTGCTCCATCAGCTTCCCAGGCACCGAAGTCAAGCTGACAGGCCTGTAATTTTCCGGATCATCCTTCCGAACCTTCTCATAGATGGGCATCACATTGGCCAATTTCCAATCAGTTGGGAACTCCCCGGTCAGCCAGGGCTGCTGGTAAATGATGGAAAGTGTCCTGGCGAGCACCCCAGCCAGCTCCTTCAGCACCCTCGGGTGTATCCCATCCAGTCCCATAGACTTCTATATGTCTATGTGATGCAGTAGGTCACTGAATGTCTCCTGGATTGCAGGGGCTTCATTCTCCCAGTCTCTGTATTCTGGCTGTGGAGGCTGGATTTCATCAATACAACTAACCTTGCTATTAAAGACTGAGGCAAAGAAGGCATTAAGCACCTCAGCCTTCTCCTCATCACTTGTTACCATATTTCCTCCTGCATCTAGCAGGGGATGGAGACTCTCCCTGGACTTTCTTTTGCTACTGACATACTTATAGAAACTTTTCTTGTTGTCCTTGATTGCAGAGGCCAAATTAATTTCCAGTTGGGCTTTAGCCCTCCTGACTTCCACCCTGCATAGCTTCACAGCATCTTTGTAATCACTGTTTGTGGCTAACCCCTTCTTCCAAAAGCTGTAAAACTCTCCTTTTCTCCCTGAGTTGTAGCCAAAGCTCCCTGTTCAGCCAGGATGGTCTTCTCTGGCACCGGCTTCTTTTAGAGAACCTGGGGACCGCCTGCTTCTGACCGATTAACACTTCCTTCTTAAAGAGAGCCCAGCCTTCCTGGGCCCCTATACCCTTCAGGAGAGTCTTCCAGGGGATCCTTTCAAGCAGGTGCCTAAACAAGTCAAAGTGAGCCCTTTGGAAGTCTAGGATGTCAGTTCTGCTGCCCCTTCTCCTGGTCTCTCTAAGAATAGGGAGCTCTATTATTTCATGATCGCTGTGCCCTACTCAGCCTCCAACTGCCACATCATCCACCAGCCCTTCTCTGTTCACAAAGAGGAGATCCAGCAGGGCACCTTCTCTAGTCAGTTTACTCAACAGTTGCATCAGGAAGCTGCCTCCCACACATTCCAGGAATCTCTGGGACTGGTCTCGTTCTGCCGTGTTGTATTTCCAGCAGATGTCTGGGAAGTTAAAGTCGCCCACAAGAACAAGGGCAAGTGATTGTGAGATTTCACCTAAGTGCGTATAAAATATCTCATCCATCTCTCTGTCCTAGTTGGGTGGCCTATAGTAGACTCCTACTACAACATCTGCCCTGTTGGCCTTCCCCCTGATTCTAATGCAAAGACACTCAACCCTGTCTTCACTACACTTGTACTCAAAGCAATCATAACAGTCCTTTAACATACAGCGCCACCCCACCACCTCTCCTTCCCTGTCTGTCCCTCTTCAAGAGCTTGAACCCATCAATTTGCACACTCCAGTCATGGGAGACATCCCACCATATTTCTGTAATAGCAACAACATCGTCATTTTCCCGTTTCTTCACGGCTACAAGCTCCTCCTGTTTGTTACCCATGCTGTGTGCATTGGTATACATGCACTTCAAGGTGGGCCGATGTTTTGCCCCTTTCCCTCTTCAAATCTAGTTTAAAGCTCTGTCAATGAGCCCAGCTAACTCCTGCCCCAAAATCCCCATCCCTCTCCGGGACAGGTGCATCCCATCTAATGTCAAAAGATCATGTGCACTGTATACCAACCCATGATTGAAGAATCCAAAGCCCTGATGGTAACACCAGTCTTGGAGCCACCCATTCATCTGCTGAATTCTCCTGTAATCTTCCTCATCCATCCCCCCAACCAAAGGGATGGAGGAGAACACAGTTTGTGCCTCCGACCCCTTAAGCAGTTTTCCCAAGGACCTGAAGTCTCTCTTCATTGTTTTAGGCCTTCTCCTGGTGATGTCATCACTGCCTACCTGAAAAAACAGGAGAAGGTAGTAATCCTTTGGTCTCACTAGGGTAGGGAGTGTTGCTGTGAGGTCCTTGATGCGGGCCCCAGGGAGGCAGCAGACTTGCCTATGAAGCGGGTCTGGTCTGCATATGGGGCCTTTGGCACCCCTTAGAGAGGAGTCACCCACTACAATGACTCTTCTGGGGTTCTTTTCAGAGCTGGTTTTAATACCTGGTCTGAAGTGACCTGGCCTTGGTGGACCTTGATCTTCTTCATTTGTTTCATTTTCTTCCTCCTTCTCTTCTTTGTTCAAAAGTTCCAGGGCCCCAAATCTATTGTGAAGGGACACCATGGAGGGTGAGGGAGGTGGGGAGAGGGTTTTCCTGCCTCCTCGAGCAGGGACCTGTTTACAGCCTCCCTCATCTCTTAGGGCCCCTCCTTCAGCCTGATAGCAAGATGATGAGGGATTGTCTGCCTCGTTTGGTGCTTCCATTAGCTCCTGTTGCTTCAGGAGTGTGAGGGTGTTACTCAACCAGTCAATTTCCTGTTCACACTCCCTAATACTTCTTAATCTCTCAACCTCTTCTTTGAGTTCCGCCACCAGGCTGAGCAGGTCATCCAGCTGATCGCAGCACACAGAGGTGTCTCAGCCATTAGAAGTAAGCGTTTCCCCACCCAAGAGAAAGGCAGCAGAAGGCACACACCATGAGGCACCCTGTGGTTTTTTCCTCCGCAACCATGGAGAAAACATGAGGAGGTGGGATGGACAGCCCACTGCCGCCCTAGCTGCATGAGTAGAGCAGCTGAAAGGGAAGACCATCATGAAAGGCGAGTCTTCTAAGAAAAGAGCAACTCCAGTGTCCAGTCGGAAATCCCCCAAACACAGTAGAATGGCAAACATTATGTCTGACCCTCTTGAGGGGACCAGTTAATCATTCTTACAAGAAGTGAGTGATGATGAGCAGGATTAGAGGGGCCCTGCCTCCAGCCAGGTGGAGGAAAGGGACAATCGGATTTACTGGACAGTGTGGATCCGATGGCCTGGCACGTCAGACACACAAGAGTATAAGGCTTTGGTGGACACTGCTCACAGTGCACCCTGATGCCATCGAGCTACAGTGGGGTTGAATCCATCTGCATCTGCGGAGTGACAGGGGGATCCCAACAGCTGACCCTACTGGAAGCTGAAGTGGGCCTGACTGGGAAGGACTGGCATAAGCACCGCATTGTGACTGGCCCAGATGCCCCGTGCACCCTGGGCATAGACTATCTCAGGAGAGGGTACTTCAGAGACCCAAAAGGGTACCGGTGCGCTTTTGGTGTCGCTGTCCTGGAGGAGGCTGAACAGTTGTCCACCTTATCCGGCCTCTCAGAGGATCCCTCAGTGGGGCGGCTTAAGGTTGAGGAGCAGCGAGTGCTGATTGCTACCAGGACAGTGCACTGGCGGCAGTACCACACTAACCGATATTCCCTGGTCCCCATCCATCAGCTGATCCGTCAACTAGAAAGCCAGAAGGTGATCAGCAAAACTCACTCCCCCTTCAACAATCCTATATGGCCAGTGAGAAAGCCTAATGGTGAATGGAGGCTAACTGTGGACTACCGTGGCCTGAATGAAGTTACGCCAGCAGTGAGTGCTGCAGTGCCGGACATGCTAGAGCTCCAGTATGAACTGGAGTCGAAGGCAGCCAAGTGATACGCCATGATTGACATTGCTAACGCATTCTTCTCCACTCCGATAGCACCAGAGTGCAGGCCACAGTTTGCGTTCACTTGGAGAGGCATCCAGTACACCTGGAATCGATTGCCCCAGGGGTAGAACCACAGCTCCACCATTTGCCATGGGCTGGTCCATACTGCACTGGAGAAAGGTGGGGCTCCAGATCACCTGCAGTATATTGATGACATCATTGTATGGGGGGACACAGCCGAGGAGGTCTTTGGGAAAGGGATGAAGATCATTGAAATCCTCCTGAAGGCCGGCTTTGCCATTAAGCAAAAGGAAGTTAAGGGGCCTGCAAGGGAAATTCAATTCCTAGGAATAAAATGGCAAGATGGGTGTCGCCACATCCCAGTGGAGGTGATAAACAAGATAACAGCCATGGCCCCACCAACCTCTAAAAAGGAGACTCGGTCTTTCCTGGGCGCTGTGGGGTTCTGGAGGATGCACATCCCGAACTACAGCCTGATTGTGAGCCCTCTCTACCATGTAACCCTTAAGAAGAACGATTTTGACTGGGGCCCTGAGCACAACAATCCTTTGAACAGATTAAACAGAAGATTGCCCAGGCAGTAGCCCTCGGGCCAGCCCGGGAAGGGCAGGAGGTTAAGAACATGCTCTGCACCGCAGCCGGGGAGAATGGCCCTACCTGGAGCCTCTGGCAGAGAGCACCTGGGGAGACCCAAGGCCGACCTCTGGGCTTTTGGAGCCGGGGATACAAAGGCTCTGAAGCTAATGACACACCAACTGAGAAGGAGATACTGGCAGCGTACGAAGGAGTTCAGGCTGCCTCAGAAGTGGTCGGCACTGAAACACAGCTCCTCCTGGCACCCCGACTGCTGGTGCTGGGGTGGATGTTCAAAGGAAAGGCTTCCTCCACGCATCATGCAACCGATGCCACGTGGTGTAAATGGGTTGTGTTGACAACACAACGGGCTCGAATAGGGAACCCCAGCCGCCCAGGGATACTAGAGGTGATTACGAACTGGCCAGAGAGCAAAGATTCCGGGATGTCACCAGAACAGGAGGTGACACATGCTAAGGAGGCCCCACCATATAACGAGCTGCCGGATGAGGAGAAGCGATATGCCCTGTTCACTGATGGATCTTGTCGTATTGTGGGAAAACATCGACAGTGGAAGGCTGCTGTGTGGAGTCCCACACGACGGGTCACTGAAGCTGCTGAGGGACAGGGTGAATCGAGCCAGTTTGCAGAGGTGAAAGCCGTCCAGCTTGCTTTGGATATTGCTGAGCAGGAAAAGTGGCCGAGGCTATACCTTTACACCGATTCATGGGCAGTGGTGAATATCCTGTGGAAATGGCTGCAGCAATGGAAGCAGAACAGCTGGCAACGTAAGGGTAAAACCGTCTGGGTTCCTGAAGTATGGCAGGACATTGCAGCCCGTGTGGAGAACCTCGTTGTGAAGGTGCGCCATGTGGATGCCCATGTACCCAAGAGTTGGGCCACTGATGAACATCGACACAACCACCAAGCAGACCAAGCTGCTAAGATTAGAGTGGCTCAGGTGGACTTGGACTGGCAGCACAAAGGTGAACTGTTCATAGCCCGGTGGGCCCATGAGACCTCGGGTCACCAAGGTAGAGATGCACCAAACAGGTGGGCTCGAGATCGAGGGATAGACCTCACTATTGACACCATTGCAGAGATCATCCACAGATGTGCGATGTGTGCTGCAATCAAACATGCCAAGCGGGTAAAGCCCCAGCAAAATGGAGAGCGATGGCTGAAATATAGATATGGAGAGGCCTGGCAGATCGACTACATCACACTGCCACAGACCCGCCACAGGAAGCGCCACGTGCTCACAAGAGTGGAAGTAACCACTGGATGGCTGGAAGCTTACCCAGTGCCCCACGCCACCGCCCGGAACACCATCTTGGGCCTTGAGACCCAAGTCCTGTGGCAACACGGCACCCCAGAGAGAATTAAGTCAGACAATGGGACCCACTTCTGAAACAACCTCATAAATGCCTGCGCAGAAGAACATGGCATCAAGTGGGTCTACCATATCCCCTACCACGCACCAGCCTCTGGGAATATCGAGCGCTACAATGGACTGTTAAAAACCGCATTGAAAGCCCTGGGAGGTGGCACCTTCAAAGACTGGGACATGCATCTGGCAAAGGCTGCCTGGCTAGTCAACAGAAGAGGATCTGCCAGGCTAGCTGGCTCGGCTCAGCTCCACGTGCTGTAGATGGGGATAAAGTCCCTGTGGTGTGCATGAGGAATATATTGGGAAAAATGGTCTGGTTTAGTCCTGCGCCAGGCAAAGGTAAAGGCAAACCCATCCACGGGATTGCTTTTGCCCAAGGACCTGGGTGTACCTGGTGGGTGATGCAGGACAATGGAGAGGTCCGATGTGTACCACAGGGGGACTTGATTCTGGCTGAGAACAATGCGTGAATTATGCTGTGCCTGTGTAAATTATTACTTTGTTATTGTTAACTGATAAATGGCAGCTGGACATGATGCAGATGGTATAGAAAAAAGGGGTGGATTATGTCCTGGTTCAGCTAGGATAGGGTTAAGTTTCCCCAGCAGAGGGAAGGGATCTCCAGCTGGGTTATTCATACCATGCTGATGTCAGGTCCTGCGAGGCAGCGTGGGAAGCTTTCCTTTGTGGCTTTGGTCATGGGAAGCACACGCGGTGGGCTGGCTGTGTTCACTGCAGTATTTTGTCTTGTATACTGTTATTACTATTTATTGTTGTTATTATTGCTATTGTTGTTCTTCAGATTGTTTATTACACTGTTGTATTAAATCTTTCCTTATTTCAACCCTGGGGTTTGTGCTTAACTTCCAACCCTGAATGACTGAGGGTGGGGGAGGGACAACGGCAACGTGGTCTCCAGTCCCGGCAGGGCCTAAACCACTACAATAGTATATCTGAAGGCTTACAGTCTATTTTAGAGCTTCAAATCGTTGTAGATTTGTTTATGTATAGCTTACAAATAGTGTGGAACAGATCACCAAGAGGCAGCTTCCAAAAGGAGAGTATACATACTGTGCTCTTTGAAAATGTGGGATATGTGAATGTCCAGGAAATTGGGTCTTCATCCTGGTTTGTAAGGGTGAAAAATGTCGCTTCTTGAGTCTCCCACACCACTGTTCCCCTTTTGTGGTACTGTTCATGTAAGAGAACAGTGAAGGAACTGCTTCCACAAAGAGACTGCTTTTATCCCCCTTTACATTAAGCATACAAGGACGGAAAGAATTTTTTTCCCCTTCCAACTAGTCTATGTAATATCTAATGGAATATATATTCTGATCACCACATATGTCAGTATCTTTTAGTAAGGAATTACTAAGAAGTATTATTTTCCAGTTGAGCATGTAGTCACTGTTATGTTACAAGTGCAGTCTGGAATGGGATCTCCACACTTTTATGGCAAAGATGAATAATGTTTCTCATTTTAAGAGAACTTTTGGTTGTATTTGGTGGGCCACACACTAATAATGCATGTCTTGTTTCCCCAGTCTCTGTTCCACAGTGCTCTCCATCACTCTTACACAATTTTCGGCACCATCCTATACTATTTAATGCTCAGCCATTTCACAGTGAACATTACTACTCAGTCCAGCATCTCCCACTGCTAGGTGTTTCTTTAGTGCTCCATACTGCACAGCACTGTGCTGCTTAGCACATCCCATCCCAATATACAGATTATTTCTCATTATTAGTACCACAGTGGTGCAGAGTGCTCCCCTGAAAATGGCATGTTCATGTTGAAGGGCTTATCCCTGACTCTACTTTCACACTAATTTCATTTAGATGGGGAGAGTCAGTCCATGCCATTCTTGGCTAATAAAAGAAAATAGCCCCATGAGACATTTAGATTCTTCTGCTGCTGTCATTTCAGGGCAATTTATTGGTACAATTATTATGCACTAATAGTAAGTGAGCTACTAACTAACTTGGAGTTGTTTGCATGGACGAAGCATACCCAGGTATCTTTAGGCTTTCATTCTTCTGCTTAAAAAATGAAATATATGGAAAACTTTATCTAATGTTCACTTAAATTCAAGGCCTTTAAAAAAATTCCATCTTTGATTATTAATCTTCGATGGGTTAGTATTTCTATGAAATATGGTGTTATGTAAGTTTTCCACGTTTTATTTCAGGCAGTTATCTTTGCAAGATAATCATGTGAAGTATAGAATTGATTTCTCTTCTTGGTCATCATTTTCTTTAACTGTGGACATTTTTGAGCTTACAAATCATTCTGAAGTGGTTGGTTTAGAATGAAGGGTTTAGCACTTTTTTTTCCATAGTTTGGCATCTTGGCATAAGTGTTATATGTGCTTTATTTAGTTTTATGACTGTTATGATCATAGTCTCAGATTTTACTCTGAACTCCCTTTTACTAGTATCATATATATAGAATCTTTCATTGTTGGTGTCTACATCCACTAGTTCTAGATCTTTCATATGATTACAGGTAAATTTTACATTAACTATCACGTAATTCATTGGTGCATGTGTCCTCCCTGAATGTGGGACTGAATCAAATACTTTCATGTAGTCCAGCCAAATTATGTTAGATTCCTTGTTAGTTAACATTCTTTGTAGACTTTTCAATAAGAATTTGACCCTCTGTTCCTCTCTTTTTTTGTTTTAAAATCCTTCTGCTGTCAACCAGTGAAATACCAGAGGTTACTGTTGGGTGATGAAGTCAGTATTAGCAGTTCCCAAGTGAATTGGAAGATGGAAACTTTTGAAGGCTCTTACCTTTCTTTAATTTCTTAGTATTATTATTAGTTAACAATAGGTTTTACAGTAAGTATTTGGCAGTATTTTGCTCCCATCACTGTCCTTGATGTTTACATGGCCTTTCTCAATTTTGTCTGTATTGTAATTGTGCAAAACCAACATTCTGGTTCGTGCTTGTAAAGCTCTCAAACATCGAGGCTCTGGCTGTAGTTGGAACGTATAGGCACTGCTTAATTGCAAATGACAAACAATGCCTTTTTAAATTAGGGATTCTTGCATAAAAACATTGCTCTGATTTTAGCTTTGCAGTACTAAGTGATGCCATGTGCCTAGATAGGTCTTTTGAGAAGGAGCGCAAAGCTGTGGAAAAGACAGCTCTTCCACTAAGCAAATTACTCTTAATCAGAGCCTAGTTTCCATATTAGAATAATTTTTGTCTTCTTTCTAGTTGCAATTGTCTCTGAGATTCTCCGGTCTGTGCCTCTTACTGTGATTACAAACCAGAACCAACCACACCCTTGAGTTCTCAGCCATTTTGTTTCTAGAGCCCTCATTTACTTATTCGGCTCATGCAAGATGTTTAACTTGTAGTCAGTGAGACAGGCAGCTCCTCTGTACACATTGTCTATTTGCCCATCAAAACCAATCAACAAAAGCTTTCTTTTCCCTCACCCATCTTTTTGTTTTGTGCTAGGTTTTAATTATGATTTGTCCTTACGTAGGATCATAGAATCATTTAAGTTGGAAAAGACCTTTAAGATCATCAAGTCCAACCGTTAACCTAACACTGCCAAGACCACATGGCTGGGTTGGAGGGGTTTGTCATTGTCAGAACATACTAGTGTTCCCTAATTTCTGCTGAAGTCATCTCTGTCATGTATTAATCTCAGATGACTTTTTCAATTTCTGTGCCAAATTATTTTCCACTGTTTATCAAAAAATGGTAATGTGAGGCTTCCTTCATTCTAAAATTACCTAGCTATAATCAACTTGCAATTACCTTTTCTCATTCTATTCTGGTGCATGTTGTGCTGTAAATGTAGAGATAGCCTGGGTTAAACAATGTTGCTGATTAATTGTCATACAGTGCTACTTTTAACACTCTTTCCTACAGCATGGAGCAGAAGTAATAGTCCCAGTTGTGTCTGGTTTAGCTTGTCTACATGCTAGAGAAGTCAGAAGCTAGTCCCAGCCAGACCACTGGCTGCTTGTCAGTACAGCATAGTTGCCTCTGCAGTAAATTTCAGTACGCACTGAAGTTTTCTGGGCCCATCTCAAGTCTGTCATGGAGAAAATCAAGCTGGAGTAATTAGTTCTGAAATAAGTGTTACAAAAGCTACACAGTTATTGATGTTTAGGGTTGCACTAGAGCTTATGTTTGGACACAGTGCTAAACCCAGACTATCTCCATGTGGTTTTGTCACAGCAGGCCAGAATTTACAAGCCCTCTTGGCACCTGGTGTTGTAGAAAGTGCAATGCAGAGGCTGAGCTGGACTGGCAGAATGAGTGCTTACCCAGAACTGATTAATTCTGGGTAAATACTTCTGCTCTGTATTTTTAAGTGCACTCCACAGTACCTGTAAATGTTAGGGCTTATTCATTAGTTGCAGTGTACAGTATCTCAGCTAGAAGAGGACTAACTATAATGAGAGACCACAGAAATCCAAACCAGTAAGCTATACATTTAATCATCTCTGAAACAGATCTAGAGACTTGCATCTCTACAGTGGGCACAAAATAACAATTGTCATTAATATTTGGTATACCGGTACCAGGCCATTTGCCATGGTCTGTGAGTATCAAAAGTGGCCTGTGTTACATACTAGTCAGTATGCCAATTAGATGCAAATCAAACAACTGTTCTAGAACAGCGTAGTATTTACTGGGTAGAAATGCATCAACAATAGGTCAATAATAGATGTCTGGAAGGACTCGCAGGACTAGCATTAGAGTAGTAGTGAAGCAGGAGGTACAGAGCAGTGGTTGAGCAAGGATCATGAGAGTATTAAGTATGGATACTGGAGCTTGCAAGAAGTCACTGGTACTGCAGGGCAGCTTAGAATTAAGACACTTAAACTGCAGTCATTGGGGAAGGATTGTGAATTTAGATTAAGGGACATGCAAGAAGAGTTTTGATACTCAGCAGTGTCTGATACTCTCCTGTCTTAGTTCCTCCCTAGTGGGTCTCTTGGATATTGGACTACGTTGGTGTCTGTTATCTGTGAAACAGAGAGGATGGATAGAAGAGCTAGAGCAAAGTTAGTGTCTCTTGTGTGGCTTCCACAGAGATGAAAAGAAGTACCTTTTCTTTAAATCAAAAACCCTGGCTGCCATTAGTGTAAGATCTTCAGATTACATGGAAACGTTTAGTCATTTTACAAGGTCAAAGCAGGAACCTGGCAATATGCACAAGTTGTTACACTCATATAGCATGTACACCATTTCAGAAGTCCAGCTATGTCCCCCTACAAATATATCAGTGCAAGGAAATTTGGAGCATATGTGCTGGCAAAAACAAGCAGTTACCAAAGATGCTAGGGGTTTCTAGACTTTCTACTCTGAAGGTTTAGATTCCGCATTGTATAACAAAGTTGTGGCTTGTTTCAAACTGTGAGTCACTTTTCTTGCTGAAATGTGCCCTTCACAAATTACCTTTCAATGGCAGAACAATCCACAGGTTATTTTTAGTGATTTTTGTTTTGTTTTGCCTTTCCTGGCAAAGTAACCAGGTATTTCATAATAAAGTTACAAATAAATTGTTAAAATTTCTTTTAAAGGAAAAAATCTGATCACAGTACAGTTTTACGCAGCCTTTTTGGTTTTGTTATTTCTTTCTTTACTGTCTCATATGATTTTTGTTCTCCTTTCCCACAGAGTGCTTGTTGTGACATTCCTGTCTTATCAGTATGTTTCATCATCTTTTTAAAAGTAACCTGTATTAAAAATTAAGAATATCACCAGTGTGTACCAACTTCTTAAGTGTTATTTAAAGTCACCTTCCTGCTGATTGGTTTATCCAAAATAGTTATGAGCTGAGCTGTGAAAAGATGTTTTCTTTTTCTTCTTGCAGGCTGCAAATGATAACATGCATACAGACGATGAGCGTGAACTCAGAAGAGATAAAGAAAGCTATCTCTGCGCAGTGTGCCTGGATGTTTATTTCAATCCTTACATGTGCTATCCATGTCACCATATCTTTTGTGAACCTTGCTTAAGGATGCTTGCCAAAGACAATCCAGCCAGCACTCCATGTCCACTGTGTCGTGCTACAATTGCCCGAGTCTTTTTCCAAACAGGTATAAAAATTAAAGTTTTTACAATACAGTTTTTATTCTCTCACCTCTAGTGTTCCTGACTTGTATTAGTAGGAAAACATGGTGGGTAAGGGGTGTTTGGTGTCAGAATGGGTACAGGGATAGAAGAGGGTAAGTAGTGCTGTAGATAGGTTACCTGGAACAACGTAAGTCAGCCTTTTACGCCTGAAGCTTAAAAAGGTAAATTCAAGCACCATGAATAAAACTGCACTATGAGATCTGGAGCTAGGCCCTTAACAGCACTTAAAAATGTGGATAGACTGGTCACAAAGTAATATAAATGACTAAGCCATGCAGGAGTGTTTGTTTATTTTTGCATGCTGCAGAGATCTTGCAACAATCCTCTTTAAACTGAGAGAGTGCTGTGATGATGACAGGTTGAGGGTGCAGATTAAAGTATGATTTCACACTGATCAGCAGAGTTGCCCAGCTTCTATTTCTGGTTATGCACAGACTCTTCCTCTGCACAGGCACAACTTTGTATAATTTGACGGCAGACCAGTTAGAGGCACTTATTGGGCTAAATATAAGAACTCATTTGGGTGAGAAGGAAGCATTTTTCAGATATTTTTCAGACAAACTAGTTGCCCCAGATTGGTTCACTGGAGAGCTGCTGGTGGCCAAAGATAGAGACTATGTCAGCACTGCAGCAAAGAAAATGGATGGAAAGCTTCAGCCTCAGTTCACATTTCATTTGCTTAATGTTTGATGTTCCTTTGGATTTGATGTATAGGTGAAGTGTGTCTCACCAATAGAGAATTACTTTTTATTGTTTTAGGGATATTTAAATTTTTTAAAAGGCATTTAACAGATTTGTTGCAGTAAAATACTGCTGGGAGAGCACAAAGAGAGTAGATACTTGCTAAATTGTATTTGCAGAACTTTTCAACACATTTAAAGTCCTGTCATTTAAATGAAATATTACCATGATTATTTGTAGACTTTAAGTACTTAATATACAATGTGTAAAAATACCTCATGGGAGGGAATGAAGAAGAGGGAACCAGACTCTTCACAGTGATGCCCACTGACAAGACAAGAGGCAGTGGGCAAAAATTGAAACGCATGAAATTCCATCTGAACACAAGAAAACACTTTTTTCCTGTGAGTGTGATCAAAGAGGTTTCCCAGAAAGGCTGTGGAGTCTCCATCTGTGGAGATAATCAGACCCCAACCAGACACACTCCTGGGCAACCCACTCTAGCTGACCTTGCTTGAGCAGGATGCATTGGATTTGTTGATCTCAAGACATCCTTTCCAACCTAACCCGTTCTGTGAAAATACTGAAAAGGTATGTAGTTTTTTTGAGGAAAAGGATTTGTGTGGCTAAAGTGTAAATACAGTGTCATAAATATGTAAATTGAGACTCTACTGTGAATAGAGAGCTATAACAGTACATGAAGATGTGTTTAGTATTAAAACTTTAGATGAGATAAATCCATATGCCCTTACAGCAGCTTTTTGTTACTGCTATTTGGTATGTAGCAATATATGCTTGACTTAGCAGTATATTTGAAAATAGATGCACTAAATTTACTTTAGTTTATTATACATGTACTAAGAAAAATATTTTTGTACTTTCTCAGTGCATAAGGTATTGAGCACCTTTTAAATTTATGAAAAAATATTGATGATGATATCATATCCTGAGAGAAATTAGTAAAATCAACACTTTAAGAAAGATGAATGGTGCCAGACCAATATAAGGGGTACTAAATATTTTTTTTATTCAGGAGATTTATTAAGGCTTTTAAAAGTTACACTAAAGTCACTGCTGCTGTAGGTTTGTGCAGTCAGCAAAGCAAAAGTTGTTAGTATTCTTTATATATTTCTCTAATGCTACAGCTGGGTTGTCTTATTTTACTCACTTATTCTGGATATTTTCTGCAGCTTTCCTTCTGTATAACTGCATTTTATTTTACAAGGGCATATCAAAAAGGAAACATTTAAGGGTATATTCAGAAGTTCACTTTTTAGCTTGTACAGTTTTGCAAACTGAACATAACTGGAACAGAAGAATGCATGTAACATGTCAAAAAAAGATGAAGGATAACTGGTC
This sequence comes from Athene cunicularia, assembly GCF_003259725.1. Lineage (NCBI taxonomy): Eukaryota > Metazoa > Chordata > Aves > Strigiformes > Strigidae > Athene > Athene cunicularia. Next base: position 13,828,313 of record NW_020799142.1, on the reverse strand, counting down.
AATTATCCACCAATTATGAAGAAAATGAATGCTTAACCCAGAGCTACAAAGCTGGATTTGACCCATGAGGATACTTCATCTGGCCTGATCAAGTGAGGCTTTTCCACTGGTTCCTTTGAGAGTGAACTCTAGTCCAGATAGGTTGGTCTGATGGTGTCTGCCATACATTCCCATCTTTCTTAAAGGCTTTGTTAAAAGCCCTTCTCCCATCAGGATATACTGACATCTGGGGGGCCCAGGATCCAAGTTACTTTGTCTTTTGATTGCCTGTCCTATCAGGGGAAAGTGAGCAGGTGTTGGCTTCTGTGCTTCCATTCATCTAAACTTTCATTTATGTTGTGTGGCCAAGAAGGGACAGATATGGCACTCATAAAATAAATCCAGCACTTTGGAGAAATGCAGCTTCAGCATAGTGCTTGTGCATGGGAGATCAAATACGTGTCAGGGAAAGGGTCACATACAGAAAGACAGGTGGCCTGGCTAGCCTGAAAGGATCTTTCATTAAAAGCCTAACCAAGTAAGAGTTACCACCACTGCCTTTTCTGAAAAACACAAATTAGATGCCTCACCAGAGATTTCAGTGTTCAAATTTGAACAATAAAGTTGAAAGAACTGAGCTGATTTTTATAGTCTGTAGAAAGAAACTAAAATATTCTCTGTTGATGCTGTGAGAGGCAAGCAGAGTCTCATCAGAAGCTGTTTCTCTGAATCTGAATCTACTTAATCCAAATGCGTTCAGCAGCATATAAAGCTCTTACATAAAAATTTAAAACTGCTAGTGAAAAATAGACAGCTTGTTCCTTTTACATTTAGGAGAGAAAATGGCCTCTTTCCCTTCACCAACAGAGGTTTATGGGTGCAGTAGCACTGTTCTCACATAATGAGACAGAAGGATTTGGAGGTTTCTGTACTCTACATGTGTTGTGTAGCCTCATTCCACCTGTGTTCTGACATGGTGAAATACAGAGTAATTTTTAGAGTAAGACCAGCATATTGGTTTTGCTTCAAATCTGCTAATGCCTTCCTCTTACATAAAGGGCATTTGGAATGTTTTCTTCCTTCTGAAGCCTGCTCACAAAAAACTTAGCTTTCTCAAATTTGCCAGAGAAAAAGATTTGATCTTTCCATTAAATCTTGCTTATTGAAAAAGTATGTACTATTACAGTGAACCAGGTAATAATAATCCATAAGCCTTTTCAAAGATCTGTGAAGGACCTTTCTTTCTTTTAAAGTACAGAAAGAATTATGGTAGCAGCTGCTATAATTAGTATTTATCTGGAGCCATGGTGGTTTGAAGGGCCAAAATGGGGGGGTTTCAAAGTTTTCCCTGTTAACTACTAGCTTAGCAACTCCGTCTGTTACCAGCAGATCACTTCCTTTCTGTGGTAGGAACATATGGTTATTTTTAAATTGTTTTCCATTGTTGTATTGCTATGGATAGGTTAGTTTTGACAGTTTTGAGTTGCAGTCCATGTAGATATTTCCTGAAACGATATCCTGAGAAGATGATGATTTTTTGAGATTAATATGTTATGTCAACTCTTGCAATATGTCATTACTCATTCTACAAATGTGTTCTTAATTCCTGTTAATCCTCAACATTTTAAAAATCTCCAAAAAAAGTTTCAGACTCTTCCCCTCTCATTACATTACTGACTGATGGTGTTAAACAAAAACCAATATGAACTGAGAATTAATACCACAGTCATTTTGACAGATGTCATTCATAGAGACCATCATAGTTCTGTAAGTTAAATAGCCTGATTTATTATGTACTGATTTATTATGTACTTCACCTTGCTAGATTTTTACATCATCTTTCCTAAATGCTTTTTTTCAGAGGAATAGAGTCAAAAGGGCATGTTTAAGACTTGTTCTTGATATATCTGGAAATGCTTTGGTTTATGTGATTTTAAAACAGTTTAAGAGATGTTATAATCAGAAAAAGCATTGCACAGTAGATAAGGCATTTTTATTCTGTAGTATAAATGTATGGAAATTATTGCTGTATTTACAGCATTGATGTATACCTTCTTTCCCATTAATTATTGTAGAACTGAACAACTCTACCAAATCTTTTTTCCCCATGGAATATTTGAAGTTAAAAGAAAATTTTCAAAAATCAAATTCTGCAAAATGGCCTCTGCCAAGCTGCAAGAAAGCCTTCAGAGTTTTTGAAGGTAAGTTTTTAAATTTTTCCCTAAACTTCACTCATCTTGAGTACAGTAGTTGAAAATAAGTCTCTAGCTAATACATGACACAGGAGATCAGACATGGATGATTATTAAAGTAGAGCTGATTTAAATTCTCCTGGGTGACTCATACAGAGTGCTCTGAATCTAAAGATAAACTGCAAATTGTAAAAAGACAATTTGTGTGTGTACCTTTTTATATATTCTTAAATCTTTAATTTTGTGCACATTATCAGGATAATTGTATGTAGTTTCCTGCTTGGAAAAAAAATGTGTCTGCATAGTGGAATAAAGAAAATTACTCAGGGAAAAAAAGTTACTAGTTCTGAGTGTGGTCAATAAAGACTTCTCAAAAAAAACATCAGAATCAGTCTTTTATGAAAGAAGTCATACAAAAAAAGAGAGGAATGTCATCTCTTATTCTCTATTGTTTGTTTTATACATATGAAATGAAGTAAAGGGTGTGGGTGTTTTAGCTTTATTTTCTGCTTAGTATATGAAGAAAGCTTAGTCTTCTTGTTGCTGCTTTAACATTTAAACATCTTCATGGTTATTAACTGGTTGTTAACTGAAAAACATTTAAGTTAGGCCACTGAAATGTGGTATCTGCTGTTTACCCATGTCTCCCTGTTTTCAGTCTAATGGCCTTTCTTCACCAGGCCTCATCTACGTTTACTTGTATAGTTACTTTCTTTACTGATGAGTCTTGATAACAGATATATTTTTCCTGTTTGTAAGGACAATATAGATTGCTTCTAAAAGTATGTGGAAAAAAATAAACCAGGACATCCTTTTTATATTCTTTTTGTGAGTCTACCCAGGCTTTTCTACAGGTCAAATTTAATAAGTTCTGGTCCTCCGCTTGCAAAACTGTTTCACAGAAGGTCATGATTTGATACTGAAAATAAGAAATGTTCCTAGCTATCAAAAATGAGCAGACTTGAGAAGTTTGAGGACCGGTGTATCATCTTTGGTATTACTCAGAGGGGAAGCTGTTGGCAGAAAAAACAAAGATGCATATTTCTTTTCTCTAACAGCAGTTAATGTAGTGTGGATGTTGATGCTGAGCTTATTGGTTTATTGTAATACATGACTTTATGTATGTGATAGAGTTCATATATGTTCCATAGTGTCATATGAATTATGTGTTTCATAAATATGAAATTTACCATGCTGAGATTTGTACAAAACAAATAATTAAAAATAAAAGAAAGATCTGGAGAGGTCATACAGCTTCATTATCGTGCTACCTGAATATTGGACATGTCGTTCTATGAAGGTAATTCAGAATGCTGGATTTACATGTCTCCAAATGATAGCCTAAAAGTCCCACATCGAATGGAAACATGATTAAATCTAGTTAATAGGAAACCTGAACAACTGAAACTTTGTCTTTTTAAATACAAGTGTCACTGCAGTGTCTCTCTTTTCTGAGTTTTTATTTTAATAAAAGCTACTTCAGGGTTTGTGTCAGTTCAAAACACGAGTGTATAATATTTTCTCCCTGGATTGCTTTTCTGGGCTTATATCTAAATTGTGCTTGGCAGCATCTAAAGTTCCATATTTGCATCCTGCCTCAGGAGGCTTCTGAGAACTTTACAGGGGTATAAGACTGAACATAGTGGAGTAAAAGACTTCTGACACTGTAATATATGCCCTTTCAAATGCAAACCCTAATACCACTGAGAGCAGTAGGGGAAGGAGGCTAATTAGATTAATTTTTGTTTAATTAGGAAGGTAACAGTCTAATAAGATGTTAGAGTTGCACAAAGCAAAATGTAAAGAATGGAAGAACAAAAGAGTGGCTACATGAGTAGAGTGACTGGAGTGAAAAGGGATGTGATTACAGTGCTTAGAAAGCAATGAAAACATGCAAGTTTGAATGTGAGAATAACTGCTTCTTTATAAGACAACATCTGTGGCCCTGTTAGAAATATGTATGCTCTTTTGTCTAGTTCATATCCAGCAGGTTCAGTGGTCACTGAGAATCTAGCAGCTGTTTTCAAACATTGTATCATTCCAGTTCTCCATTTGACAAAAACTTTTCCGCAATCTTATTTTAATACTCCAGACATAAAAATAATAAACTTTAAAGAGTAAACCACTCCTTAGAGATGCTAGACCTGATGAAATCAGACCTCACAATTAGATTGGATGCAAGGAGAGAAGGATGTTGAGAAGCCTAGATTTTATAGAAGATTTGCCAGTTTGTACTAATTTACTTTCTGAACATTGCAGGACTGGTAGATAAAATCAAGTGTCTTTTCTTTTTCATTACTGTTTTTCCTGAATTGATGCACTGATCCCAAAAGATTTTGTAATCAATAGAGACTCTTCTTTCACATGAGAATTTCCATGGGGAATGTAAAATTAGCTTGTAGCTAAAAAAAAAACAAAAAAAAACACCCCAAAATCAAAAAACCCCAAACATCCATAGCTTTTGAGTTTCTTTACAAAAAGTAAGAAACCTTAGCACTTTTGTGCTTTCAAGCTGATGAAAATTGCTCCAGAATAGTTTGTCCTTATACTACACTGTAATTGTTTCCAATTAAAATCATTAACAGAATTCCATTGTTTCATAAACATTACAAGTGGCATTGTTTTGTCTATGATATGCTTTGTTTGGTCAAGGATCAGTTAATGATAAAATGGAGATGCAATTCAAGAAGGAAAGCCAATCTTCTTTTACTATTCAGATTTTTAATATATGTGAAAGTTAACAAGCTAATTTTAAATATTCCTCTAAAATCTCTTGTTTTATATGAGATTAATAAAGATACTACATTAGTTACTATTTTTAGTATTGGTAACTTTTAAAAAATGTAATTGCACAATAGAAATAACATCTCAAACAATGGTTTCCTTAAATAGATTTTAAAATATTTAAATGATGTAGTTTAAATATGATAGTTAAATAGCAAATATGCTCAACTGGATCCTTCTACATATTCGTAGTTTAATAACATCGTAAGTGTAGCCCTTGCATGCCATGAAATTGGATTAGACTTGAGGACATTAAATTGCATTCTATAAATGCTGTACAGTCACAGAAAGTTCACAAACTAAGCGTAAGTCTCCATAAATAATTTTATATCAGAAATGTGGACTAAAAGAAGTGAAAAAGATAATTTAAATTGAAAATACAGTACTTAATTTAACAGTGACTCTGGTGTAGTTAAATACAGAAATTAAAAAAAATAGACTGAGAGTTAGTGCACTGGACCTAAAAGGATTATTTCAGAAGCTTTTACATAAATCTGTGATAGAAATACATTGAAGAGTCCAAAGATACAGAACAGAGTAATCAAGATAGTGATGGTAATGTAAAAGGATGTTGGCTGGCTGCTTATAGAGGAAGATGCAGATATGCCTGAGAATAAGTACATAGCTAGGTGTACGGAATGAGTCGGGGGGAAGGGGAGGTTTGTGAAACCTCAGAGTTACAACCCTTGGTGACTATTTCAAGATATAATTATTCCTAGGCTAATAGGAAGTTCCCTCCAACTGTTTTTAAGCTCATGTTTTTATTTAAAATGTGATAATTAAACAAAGTGAGAAAGCCTATTTAGAAAGAGTAATTATTTTTATCTGGGTTTTTTTAAATCCTTAATCTAGAAAACATTTCCTCGATATCACAGACAACCAATTCTATGCTAGTTCTTTACTGATCTCGTCTGTTTAGTGACTTAATAAAAAGCTGTTGGCTTCTGCACCAGTCAGGGTTTGCAAGATACAGTGTTTTCAACATCTGCTAATACTAGTAGAAATTTCCACCACATATGCCATGTCCTTTTGTGGAATCATTCTCTAGAGAAAAGGGGTGCGCAATTTCCTACTTTATTTTTTAAAAAAGAAATGTTGTGAAACCTTTTAATAATAATTGTCGGTGCATTTTTGTATCTTTCTGTCTTTAAAATTGGGGTGCAACACTTTAAAATCTACTTTCCTCATTCAAGGTTCTTGTTAACATGATTTCAGTTAGATAAGCAATAAAGGAAAGATATTATCAACTGTGAAAATATACAGCTATAAAGTTACCTCAGCTAGATTTCAAGTTCATAATTCTCTGTTTAAAAGAAGAAAAAAGTGATACTGGTTTTCAAGTTTCTGATGCTGTGATCTACTGAGAAGAGAAACAAGATAGGTGTTCCTAAAAATAGAATGTGTAGCATTGATTTTATGTATTTTTTCAAGAGTAATGCTGGAGTATAAGTCATCTCTCAGAATAATGTTTATACTGAGCTATTTTTCCCAAGTCCTACAATTATATCCTTCCTTACTGTACTTTTTCAGTTAATTTCCTTACTTCCTCATTCCTTTGTTTTAAGTTGTTCCTTTATTATACTACTCAAGACTGCAGTTGTGGGACCATGCAATGCTTCTTCACCAGAATGATTTCCTTTTTTAGTCAGGATACTTCAAATCATTCAGTATATCTTGTGGAATCACAAAAAGCTAATGTGCACACGTGCATTTCTCACAAGATGAATCACAGAATCATCTAGGTTGGAAAAGACTTTGAAGATCACCTAGTCCACCTATTAACCTCCCACTGAGAGTTCTCAACTACACCAAATCCCTCAGCGCTATGTCAACCCAACACCTCCAGGGATGGGGACTTCACCTCCCTGGGCAGCCCATTCCAATGCCTAACAACTCATTCTGTAAAGGAATGCTTCCTAATATCCAGTTTAAACCTTCCCTGGCACTACTTGAGGCCATTACCTCTTGTCCTGTCAGTGCATTTACAGTCTGCACAGTATCTGAATTTTCTGCCTCAAGGAGACACACATTACTGGGAAGTGTTGTCTTTGAGCATCTGTTAGGTGTATAGTATACTCAGACAAAACACGGAATCCAAGCGCTGTTGGTTGAGTGTGTCTCAGGTCAGCTGCACTGACTGAAACTTTGTCATTTTGCTGATTTGTCAGCACTTGCACCCTAACACTCGCACCTGTTTTCATTACCCACAAGTTCTTTCAGCTCCATCAGGTCCATCAGGTAAGAAACACAAAACTTATTTCTTGATTCCGGGGTCCAAAGTTCATAGATTCCCTCTGACTAGCCTTCAGCCTTCACTCTTGCAACTCTCTAAGCAGAAGTGAATTTTAAAAAAAACGAAATAAAATGGAAGGGAAACTTCAGGGTACAAAGGTCAGTGCCACAGAGATGTCTTAAGCTTCAGCCCTGTTAGCACTGCCACTTTCTGTCCCTGCTGTTTTGCCAACAGTATTAGCACCAAAGCATTGTGTAAGTATCAATAGCCTTATTTACCTTTTAAGCTGTTTTGCAGAGACTGTTCATCAGACTTCTTCCAAGCCACACTCTCATTGGAAAAGATATTTTGTAGCCTTTTTCCAGTCCTGAAGACTGCATCCAGAGCTAGTAGGAGAGTGATACACCTCTCATAATTTAATGGCTGCTCAGTCATATTGGTTCATGAATGCATTGAAGGGAATTTAATTCTAGCCAGTCTATATGTGTCACCAGGATTCCATTTTTGCATTTAACCATGATATTCTAAGACTGCTGTACCAGTAACGTTGATAGATAAAATTATGCAACTCCGAGGATTGTGATAGAATAGCCATGGCAAAAGAACATACTATATGTAGCCTTTCCCTATATATTTCTTGACATGTACCTGAATGGATGTTAGGATTGGTGTCTTTATTTCTGCTTAGGGAACTAAGTGTTCATACTGGCCGGTAAGAGAAACTAAGAACATTTTAGACCTCTTACACAGCCGTGGTCCCACAGCTGTACCAGAGGGACCCAAATTAACCTGTAGTGGAGTTAGAGGTATTGTGCTTTTCACTGTGCAGCTTACAAATTCCAAATTTTTTTGGAACCTTTTAAGAAGTTTCTTTTCCGAAGATGCTTGAAAAAACAAAGCTGCGTTCAGGATAAGAAGGAAAGTCCTCTCATCCACTAATATCTGGTTAAAATGTACCAGACAAAGGATGAAAATAAATAATGCATTTTCTCCAGAAGACATTAGCAGAAAAAAAAATTTCTAATTTGCTAATGTGTTCTGGAGGGACATTAGCAGTCTGGTCCTTAGATGGGTATATGGTACAGTTTGTACTATACAGCATAGTTGTTTCTAGAAATGGAGGTGATAACATTTGCTTACAGTACTGAAATATTAGGATAATAAAAGTGAAAGCCAAGTGCAAGCAGTGGAAGAAGACTATCGTGGTACTGACTGATCTTCAGCAATGTTTACATTGGTTTGCCTTTCATCACAAAAGGAGGTAGTAAACGGGAAGGGTACAGAGAAGATAAATAAGGATGTCAGTTTTAAATTAGTTCCTGATGAGAAATATGTGAATAAACTAGAGTACTTCAGCAAAAACAAGAGATGACTAAAGAGGGAGGATGATAGAGGTAATTAAAATCATGAGAGGCATGGCAGAAGTGAATGGGCTGCTGTTATGCACTGTGTCTTAATAAAAGAACTAGAGGACATTAAATAAAATTATCATTATACCAGAGCATGGGTTCAAATAATGGCAGATTCTGGGAGGAAAAATGCAGTAAAATGTATTAAACTCAAAGATACCACATTTGCCTGTGGAGATCCTTGAACTGCAAGCCCCTGGGAGTTGAGAGAGAATACCAGGAAAGTACTGCACTATGCTTCCCTGTTCTTACGTTCTTTTCTTGTCATTCACCAATTCCTCATTGTCTGACCTTGTTGGAGAAAGAATGATAGTGTAGGAAGACCTTTAGTCTATTCTTAGTATGCCTGTTCTTATGAGATATCCTACAATTTGATGACAATGATGTCTTCCATTACAATTTTAACTTAGGCATCATAAAAAGATTTTATGTATTTATTAAATAAGATTACATAAATATTTATTATTTTACTTCTAAAGACAATTAAAGCTATACATAATCTTAGTTAAGTCCCCCTAAACTTTGGATTACTAGCTTTTTGAAGTGGTAGTCTTTCATCACAGAATTTGTTTAGGGAGTAAAATATCTCTTGGTCTTAAATTTTGATGTTTTGTGTAAGATTCTGCTGAGACCAATTAAGGTTATGACAGGTCTCTGTGAACTGGTGGAAGCCAAGATGCCTTCTGCTTTTATCACTGGCAAGAATTATCAAGTATCTTTCTATACATTTTCGTGGAAATGGAAGGTGATCCTTGCCAGTTATGCCAAATAGAATGTCAAAAAGATTGTGGCCATTGAGCAGTGACCAGTAAAATTGGTTATATTCGTAACTAGCTTTGAACTAATTATGTTTTGTAAAAGTTATGTTGGACATGCATCCCCTGCATACTTCCCTGATCCACATAGCACTGAAATCCACTGCATAGGAGAGCATTTTGTATTGAAGTGGCTGCTAAAGAGTTTCAACTCTGCTGGTGTAAACGCATCTTACCTTGAAAGTTAAGTTTGCCTGGTGTTCAGTCTTTTGATTCGATGCCTACATAGAAATTCCATTTACTGTAAGAATAACAAAGAATTTTTGTCTGAGAGTAGAATGTAGGGATATGTTGGCTTCATTACTATCAGTGGGTTAGCAGAAAAGGAAGTAGGAGGAATATGTACATTGTTTCTGCTACCTAACATGGCCAGGATTTCATGTCTGTACCAGTGACACAGATAGATCGACACCATTATAAAATTTGGTCATGAACCTGTGTTCAGTTTTCTCCTAGAGCACTTATTAGGTAGAAAACTGCTAGGATTTCTGGAGGAGTATGGTACTCACATAGCATAATTCTAAAAAGTGAGACAACGTATTTTGGGCAAGGCAGAGTTTTGGAGACCCCTAAAAATGAAGACAAAAGCTGAAATCTGAATTTGATTAAGGTTAAAAGAGTCAGCATGAAAGCACTCAAGGTGACGTGTGAGAATAATAAGGAAGAAAAGGTGATTGTATTTTTATTAGATCAGAACGAGATTAACCATACCTTCTCAAAGAAGCAAGAGATGAGCAAACAGCAAAGTCAGGAGACTTGTTGAATATCTTAGCTGAGTAAGTAAAAAAGGATGTTTGAAATGGTGTCACAAAAAGTCCGAGATAACCACCATTACACATTCAGTGAAAGACTAAAGGAAGGATTTTCTAACATTTCATAAGCATTTTAATTTTAAATAGCTTCTTTCTTTATAACCTTTTAAGTTACTTTTCTTTGTGAAAATTTGTTTTTCATTTTCTGTTGAACATATATGAAGCCTTTTCAGACAGCTCTTTCCATAAAACCTTGGTCACCTTCCTAAAAACTGGTTAAGTACTGTCAGCATCAGAAAACTTTCGGTTCAGAAACACTATGACAGCTTTCTCAAGATACAGTCTTGCGCTTTGTATCTTTAATTCTCTGGAGGAATTAATATTTCTTTTGTTTGCTCAAATGGGATGTAGAAATTTTGGGCTTGTCATTAGCTAGGACAGAATATGAATTTGTTCCAAGACAATGTCATGGCTCCAAGATAGGTCATTCACCTGTTTCTGTGGAGAAATTAAGGGAGGCATGTTGCCAGACAGATAGATTTGCAAATAAGCTAAATGTTTTGTGTAGATACACACAGCCTTGTCTTACACAGGGGTGTGGTGAGGCTGTGCCATGCCTATCTTGTGTATTGCTCTGACCTTTGCTGTCAGACTGACTGTCTTAAGACAAGTAGAACCAATTCATGAATTTATTTTTAAGAAAGTATTTGCATAACTGTTATCTTGCAGTGTTCCACTAAAATTGGCTTAAAACATTAAAGCCTTGAGCACTGAAACATTTGTGGAGAGCACTGTATAACGAAAATCTGTGAAGTTTTTGTTAATGATTTTTAGTATTAGGGTTTTTTTAACAAAATATAGCAATCATGCAAGTCAAGAAATAAGTATCTAAAGAGGATTGAGCAGTATGCCAAGTAGCATTCACACTAGAGACAAGCATCAGTATGAGATCCCTTTTAATGCTATTTTTTATACTTATTCAGTCATCTTGAGCTATTATATTAAGCCTACCTATAAATATCAGTAGCTTTGCCTCAACATATTTTGTACGGTAGCAGTCCGAACAAACAGAGCCTGAAGGGGTGCAAGTGGTTAGGGAGGAGTTGCAAGGAAGAATGAAACTGGAGGGAGGTGCTGCCATTAAAACAATATGATACAAAAGGGTGAAGACACTTCTAAAAAAAATATAGCAAGAATTGATGACAGCTGAAATACAGTACTTGATGAGCTTGTCAGTGAGATGACAAATGTAAAGAAAACGTAAACTTGCAACATGATTTTTAGAAAAGTTCAGTGATAAAAAGTAGGAACAACAGAAGAGGGTGTTGATGGTGAATAGAGTTTGAGATGATGATGAGTAAGAGATTTAGTGAAAAGATGGTGTAAGAGAAATGGAAAATAGATTAAAAATTAATGATAAAATTCATAGAATATTCTGAATACTTTCTAAAATTAATTTTTCTTAAAGATCATTGCACATACCATGGAAAATTAAATACTTCAGGTTGCTGTTTAAGATTCCCTGGGTTTTGTTGTCTGCACTGTCATGGCAAGGAGAGAAGTTGTCCACAAGCTAAATTCACTGTTAACATACAGTTTATCTATCTCCTCAATATATATGTAGAAAACTTACTTTTAAAATTAATGGAAGACATTTTATGGTCTAGAATGTATGCATACTGTGCAGTTCGATCCATGACATGATCTCAGAGGGAGAATCTGCAGCTTCATTTTTTGGTATCAGTAATGAAAACTATATGGATCGCAGTCAGAACAAGTATGGTGAAGGGGAGGGCAGTTAGAAAAGCCAGTGTTTCATTTACTCACAGAGCTAGTTTGCACCCTGAAAACAAGGACATGCATTTCAATTACTGTATATTATTTTTATTTCATCTGTGTATTAATGTTATTTTATCATCCTTATTTGAATTTTGAAATAAAGTGGTTTTAAAGTAGGAGAGTATGTTTTGCTATAAGTAATTTTTAAAAGATGTTACATGGTGTCCTGCCTGTTTGGTACTTAGTTTGTTCTGGCTTAGGGGAAGAATGAAAAAGCAAACAAATAGTTCACTTGGTTAGTTAAAAAAATCTTATTGGCTGGCTGTAAAAACTCATTCATGGCTTCCACAGTCAAATGGCTTTTACACTGTGAAATGTGAGATTAATTACTCTTTAGTATGCATCCCAGTGCTTAAACTAGTCAATTAGCTTGTATTTGTGAGTATTGATAATTATGGAATAATCACAGATGTTTGGAAGAGCATGTTTTCTAAGCTCATTCTGCCCTCCCACAGACCTCTTGCTTCTTGAGTCATTTGCTTACAGGGAAATAAACAGCCCAAGATACAAAACAGGAGTTGTTCTAGTGAATTTATGAGAGAGACTGGGCACAGGAGTCACTGAATATAGATTTCATATTTAATAAATCAGTGAAAATGTTAGTTATGCAAAACAGTCAATATAAAATGTGTATGCATGCATTTCATGTGTCTTTATGGATGTTTTTCATTAATTTTAAAAGCTTTTTCTTGTTTTCTTTTCAAATAACCCAACTCTTTGATAAGATATACTATCTTGCTTTATGGTTTGTGTTTTAATCAGTAAAAGCTGAATTGTTAGTTTATAAAATAGCAAGACATATTTTAGCCTTCACACATTTTTACAGAATCACAGAATCACCTAGGTTGGAAACGACCTTGAAGATCACCTAGTCCAACCATTAACCAAACACTGACTGTTCCTAAGTACACCATATCCCTCAGTGCTATGTTAACTTGACTCTTAAACACTTCCAGGGATGGGGACTCCACCACCTCCCTGGGCAGCCCATTCCAACGCCTAACAACCCCTTCTGTAAAGAAATGCTTCCTAATATCCAGTCTGAACCTTGAGGCCATTCCCTCTTGTCCTATCACTTATAACTTGGTTAAAGAGTCTCATCCCCAACTCTCTGCACCCTCCTTTCAGGGAGATGTAGAGGGCGATGAGGTCTCCCCTCAGCCTCCTTTTCTCCAGACTAAACACCCCCAGTTCCCTCAGCCGCTCCCTGTACGACCTGTGCTCCAGACCCTGCACCAGCTCCGTTGCCCTTCTCTGGACACGCTCGAGTCATTCAATGTCCTTTCTGTAGTGAGGGGCCCAAAACTGAACACAGGAATCGAGGGGCGGCCTCACCAGTGCTGAGTACAGGGGTCAGATCCCTTCCCTGTCCCTGCTGGCCACGCTATTGCTGACACAAGCCAGGATGCCATTGGCCTTCTTGGCCCCCTGGGCACACTGCTGGCTCCTGTTCAGCTGTCTGTCAATCAACCCCTCCAGGTTCCTCTCTGACTGGCAGCTCTCCAGCCACTCCTCCCCAAGGCTGTAGCGCTGCTGGGGGTTGTTGTGGCCCAAGGGCAGCCCCCGGCATTTGCCCTTAGTGAAACTCCTCCAGTTGGCCTCAGCCCATGGCTCCAGCCTGTCCAGGTCTCTCTGCAGAGCCTCCCCACCCTCGAGCAGATCAACACTCCCACCCAACCTGGTGTCATCTGTGAATGGACTGAGGGTGCACTCGATCCCCTCGTCCAGATCATCAGTGAAGATGTTAAACAGGAGTGGCCCCAAAACCGAGCCCTGGGGGACAGCACTCGTGACCGGCCGCCAACTGGATTTAACTCCATTCACCACAACTCTCTGGGCACGGCCATCCAGACAGTTTTTTACCCAGCAAAGTGTGTGCCCATCCAAGGCACAAACAGCCACTTTCTCTAGGTAAATGCTGTGGGAAACCATGTCAAAGTCCTTAACTATTTGGTTATTTACTTAATATTCAGAATGTCATTGTTAACTTATGGCAGAGACACTATATTTATGTCTTAGAATTCAAACTAATGGTAGGAACATGCAAAAAACTTCAAATATAAAATAGTCCTCACTGGAATCCAATGAGCTGTGTTTGAATGGAAAAAAAATCCCATCTTCATTTGCTGTGCAGAGTAAAACTGTCAGTTCTCTTTGTCAAGTGTAATTTTGACTGCATTACATTTACACTATTTCACAGAGGAAAAAAACTTCAAATGAGAAGTTGCCTCCTCTCTGTCCTGAAGGCCTGAGAGGTGTTAACTGCAGTAATTATCAATAAAGGGTCCAAAAAAAAGCTGAAGTACGGCTTTTATGTATGATGTATAGTATATAATCTTAAATCCTGGTCTTAATTTGATTACATATTTCACAATCAACTAGGTTCGAAAGGACCTTGAAGATCATCTAGTCCAACCATTAACCTAGCACTGACAGTTCCCAAATACGCCATATCCCTGAGAATAGCTACCAAAAAAATGAATAGATGATCCTATTTATAATCTTGAAAGTAATATAGAAAGCAGTATGAAATAAATATTTGCAAGAATGTAAATGCTATAAGAACTTCAGTGAATTATTTTGGGTAATTTAGCAATTATCTTTTAATTGCTAAGTGATTTCTGTTCATTTGTGTATATCTCTTCCCAGATCCATGTAGGATTTATAAAGTTTTAAGGGAGTAGAGATGATTCTAGGTAGAAGTGCCAATATTTATGCTGATACTGATCAGCAAGAAGCATTATTTGCATGGTAGTTGGTTCTGAGGACTGCAGTTTTTATAAACTTTTTACTTCAACAGATTAATTGTATGTCATTTAGTAGCATTACCACATTTTGGGATTTCTGCATAGTTTTATATATAGCTCGATGTTCTTTTTCTTATGTCAAATGTCCTATGTTCTTTTTCTTATGTCAAATGTCCTATGAAATTCACGAAACAAAAAGCTGGTTGTAACAGTGGTGAACACTCTTTCCTAACAACTCTGCATTGTAAAAAGGAGTGCCCTAATGCAATTGAATCTTGTGCCCCATATGAAAGGATTCAGGACATGGTTTTTCAGATTTTCACAGTAATCAGTTGCTTTTCTAGACCCTTTTCAGACAACATTCTTTGATGTCTTGAAAAGCAGTTACTGTGTATTCCCCATGAAATTGCCCAAATGCTGCTGATTTGTTCATATACAGAAGGACTCTGTATTCTATGCACAGTGAGTTCAATAAATCACATATTGTGCATGTGCAAATAACTGCTTACACAGAATTTACTTTTCTGATACTGTCACACCTTTCCACATTTAAACCGAAAGCCCTGTAGAAGTCCTATAGCTAGTAAGGTAGACATCATAGTGAATATAAAAATGGTTTCAAATAAGGATTATGTCCAGCTTAAGTACATTTTACATCCAGGTTTTCTAAAGCCCAACTGCTAGCAGAAAGCAAGACTTGGATTTTGGGAATGGAAAAAGAATGGAGAGATGTTTAGGCCATCATGTAAGTTTAGTCACACATGGTTATAAGGTGCTGGCAGCCAGTGGAAGCCCGTAGGTGAAATCAGAAGGGCAAGAGCCAAGAAATATTCAAAGACAGCAGAGAAAAAGTGACAGGAAGGTAGGATTAGGATAGTGAGGGAGGTTTGGGAAGGTGATTGGACTTGGCAGTGAGAAAGGCCTTGAAAAGTGGTGGTAGAAGTTTTAGCATAGGAAAGCTGGAGGTTATGGTGTGCATTCTGAGATAAGAGGAGTTTGGAATTTGAGAGTTTTCTCTAGAAAAAAAGAGATTTTGACTTCTGTGACAGTATTTGTGTGGAGCTGAAATGTCTTGAGACAGGAGGCTAGGGAGGTTCAAGCTTTTCATGCAGCAGGAGGACAAAAACTAAAACTCTGGATCTGAGAAGGGTGGTGATTGAGTGGCCTTCATTTGGGGAACTGGATGCTTCAGGGACTTGAGTTTGGTGGAGGGCTTGAGACTGAGTTAGAGCTTAGGACATCAGAAGTCAGTGGGACATGCCTGCAGTCATTCACATAGGATAAGTGCCATCCTCTCATAAACCTCTTTAGCAATATATACATTTTTCTTTGTTGGAAATACAGATCTCACAGCTTATTTTAACTAGCAATCTTTCAATTTAGTTATTATATTATTAGCATAACCAGAATATGATGCCACATGATGTGCATGTGGGGGAAGGCTGGTGTTTATGCAAGAAGTTCCAGATGATATCTTGTTTGTGAAAGCAATATAAAAACACTTTATCCTTGAAAAAAGTGCAGAATTCTGGGAAATTTTGGTCCATTTATCTATGCTGTCATCAGGTCTGCAGATGACAACAAATTGGATGACCTATTGGTAGACTCAGAGACCTCATTGCCCTCCACAGCTACCTGAAAGGAGGTTGCAGAGAACTGGGGATGAGTCTCTTTAACCAAGTAACAAGCAATAGGACAAAAGGTAATGGCACCAAGTTGCACCAGGGAATGCACTAGATGGCAAGTATGATGTAAAAGAGCATGTAGCAAACTACATTGGATTGTTGTTGGAACCGTACAGCAGTCTGTGTATTTCAGAAAGTTCATATGTGATTTGGAAAAGTGATACATATACAGCTGATAAAGTTCATCAGTGGTACTAAATGATTCACTTTACTGGTGATAGTAAATACTAACTCAACAGCTAACAGTTCTTTTCATCAGCAACCTCGAGGACGAAACAGAATGCCCTCTGATCAGATATGTAGAGGACAACAAATCAGAGAACAGGTTGATAGACTGCAGCAGGGTGGCCAGAGAGACCTAGACAGGCTGGAGAAATGTGCTGAAAGGAACCTTGTGAAATTCAGTAAGGACAAATGCTGAGTACTGCACCTGGGAAGGAAACGTCCCTGGCAGTGGGACAGGTTGGACACTGACAGCCTGGGAAGTAGCTTTGTGGAAAGGACCTGGGCATCCTGATGGAGAGCAAGCTGTGCATCAGCTGCCATCAAAGGAGGCCAACAGCATCCTGGGCTTTATGAACAGCCTATCTGAACAGCAGTAGATGTGGGAAGTTTTTATCCTCTACTACTCAGCAGATGACATCTAAAATACTACAATTTTGCCCACCCCTCCAATACAGGAAAGACAGCAGTAAATTGGAGCAGGTTTAGCAGAGGGCCTGGAGCGCCTGACCTGTGAGGAGAGTCTGAGGGAGCTGGCTTGTTCAGTCTGGAGGAGGGTAGTCTTTGAGGATGATCTCCAAGCAGCCTTACCATACCTATAAGGAGACCACCAAGAGGACAGACCAGCTGTTCACAGTGGTGCATGGCAGGAGGATGAGCGATAATGGATATGAGAGGTTCAGACTGCAAGTAAGAAAAACACTCTGTGATCACAGTCAAGTGGAGGAGCGGTTACCCACAGAGGCTATGCAATCTCCATAATACAGAATACTCACTATGTTGAGTTTTAAATTAGCTATTGCCACTTAAGAAAAGAGATCTGGGTAATACTGTGATTAGTTTTCTGAAAACATTCAATACGCAGCCATAGCCAAAATATAAGCAGGAATTATTAGGATCATAACAAAATGGAAAACATGATGTCATTTTCTAGGTTTGTGGTGATCCCACATTTCCAGTTTTGCATATAATTTTAGATTACATCGTCTCAAAGAAGGATAAAGCGTGGTGAAGCATAATGTGTAAAGGATGATCTGAAATATGGAAACTTTTCCATATGAAGGAAATTTACAAGTTTTTTGTTTGTAAAGGATATTACGAAAAACAGATACAAGAGGTCTGTAAAACTACGAATGGCATAAAGATGTTTTAGGAAATATTGTTCACTGTCTCTCAGAGGCATTCTTGCATTAGCAATTATATCAGCCATCACAGATAGTGCAAAAAAAACTGGTGCTGAGGGCCAGATGTCAACATTTGCATTTTAGGCAACAGGGGCAACTTCCAGTCCAAGGGCTGAATGCCTATTAGTGGTTGAAGCATATTACTGGAACATATCAGAGCTCTTGTAGTGTATGTTCTGATATAGTTTCACCTTAAAGGAAATCAATTTATTTCCTATAAGTCTACTCCAACAAAGGACACAAAGCATAGTAATTGGAAGTGATAGGAGATCTTGTTCAAAAGTATGAATGGACACATGCAAGGAAGGAAAATCCTATCAATGCCATTTTAACACACTGTTCTGGGCACAGTTTCCAAAGCACAGGGTCCTAAACTGCTGGGTGCTGCAAGGACACATATGGGAAGATATCAATCTGTATTTGCCTTTTTTCCTATAGTCTTTCAGTAGCTTTATCTGCTGCAGCTCATAATCAGAAAGATGACACTGCATCAAAATGACCTTGGTACATCTGATTACCTAAGAACACTTGTTCTTAGGTAATTTAATTTTACGTGAGCACTTACAATGTAAATGGTTATTATAGCTTGCATGGTATTCATTTGGGCACATTTTTAGAATGAAATTTTCCATCTCATATCTTACATTCTTTAGTCAAAGCAAAATGAGGTCAGTCAATTTATAAAATTGGGAGAATATTTTAAATTGTCTGTAGTCTTATTTTGAATATTACTACTACCTCAACAGGAGGTTGCAAAAACTTTGGTAAGGACACATGCAACAGGTATGCCTATGGTGAATATCCTTTTTTATTTGCACGCTTTGCTGGGTATAAAAGTCTGATTTGCACAAAGCATTGTTTTTATTATCTAGTAGCAGGTTTCCACTAACAGTCTGTCAGACTGTTGGCACTGTGCTTCCATGCGCATGGGATTTGAGTGGAAATTCTTGTTCAGGGTATAGAAACACAGGCATGCACAAAAAAAGTTAAGTAAAATATATGTTTTAACAAATACATGACTGTGTATAAATTATTTAGGGACTTTTCATCAATGAGATAGGGTTTATTTTATACAAAGGAGCAAATAGATTAGAAGTGGCTTGAAGCTCCCTCAGCTATTCTGTTTCATAATACAAACCCCTACTTTGTGTTGCTGTACAGTTTTTGAGGAATTCTACAGCTCTCAGTTTTTATCTGTAGATGGCTAGAATCAGATGCAGAGACATGACTTATTTCCACTCCAGCTGTAGAGACA
The DNA here is from genome assembly GCF_003259725.1 of Athene cunicularia. Lineage (NCBI taxonomy): Eukaryota > Metazoa > Chordata > Aves > Strigiformes > Strigidae > Athene > Athene cunicularia. Next base: position 13,809,217 of record NW_020799142.1, on the reverse strand, counting down.
GACATCTAAAGGTATTTTTCATGTCACAATTTGTTAAAGACAGTAGTTACAGGGCGGATCATAGAGTCTGCATTAACCTTTGCACACAATCATACAAGGTTTCTAAATCTGATCATTTGTTTCAGTACTGTACACAAGTTTATTTGGTAATATACTTCAGGGAAAATAAACAGTTACTCTTTGTCAGCCTCTGTTAGGTTGTAGAATTTGGTTTACATAATAGTTGTACTACTCACCTTTTCAGATGAAGCTTAATCAGTTTACAGATGGTAAAAAAAGAGACTATTTCAACAATGGAATTGAAATTTGTTCCACATAACTGGCTGTCAACTTTGAATAGTTTTACTCGCATGCAGGGAAGCCACAGGGATTACACATGCTGTATAGTAAGCAGTCCCTGATTGTATATATACTTTTATTACAGTACCAACAATTTTTCTGTGGCTTTCTGTAGGAAGAGCAATTAGAGAATACTGAAACTGCTGTTCTTGAATGTAGAATGACTACATTATAAAGTCTAATCTGTGATAAACTCAGTGCAGGTTTGCTTAAGGTGAGTTGCACAGGCATGCAAAATGAGGATAATATGTGTTCAAATGTCAAAACTAATGTAGCTACATGTTTGCATAATTCCCTGATTATCACTGTTGATCCAAACCCAGCCTCTAGCATTTTGTGTTATATTTACTTTAAGTACAGAAATAAATAAAAAGAAAGCACAGGTAACAGTCCTGACTAAGACCCTCCAGAGATGATAATATACACTATATTTCACATGTAAAAAGCAAAGTGAATGATACATCATTAGTGATAACATTTAATGCCATTTGCAAATCAAATTTAAAAAACAGAGCATAACAACATATATCGAGGTTTCTATTTGAGAATAATGTTTACAAGTGTTAGAAAATAAATTTATAAATACAGATTTGAAATTGAGATAAGTTTTTAAATTAGTGTTTTTCAAGTGAATTGCATCTTGACAGAGGGATGTGTAAAGAGGACCAACATTTTCCAGGATTTTGTTACTAACTACTAATATTATTTTTCAGTAATCAAAGATACTGTTTTAAATTAATGTAAATTTAATTTAACATAATCTAAAGTATAGCTTAAAAACCAAGAAAGTACATATCACAGTTGAAACAGATCTTCAGCATCTTTAAGCGGATGTTTAACTCATGCACGCATAAAATTTTTTGATATTATAATCTAAAACTCTTTAGAAGCAAATGCCTGGAAATTTAAACTTCTTTTTTTTCCTAGAGGCAGTATAGCATATTTATCTGTGGGACAAATCTTAGCCCGCTTGTAATCACTGAAAACCATCAAAATACCATCACACTCTTGACTGGCATGAAGATTTCATGTATAGTTTCCAAAACATAATAAATAATGTTGAAGAGATTCTGATGTATACAGACCTAAAAACTTGGTATCTGTACATGACAAACTGATCCAAATTGTCATTAGAAATAAAAAATTAAAAGAAATGCAGCTGTGACTAACAGTGAGTGATTCTCCAGAGAAAGAATTTCTGTATCTCAGTAGTCTAGTCAAATTTCTAAGTAAAGCAATCATTAAATGAATACAGGAGGAAGAGTTTACCTTTGTAATTTGGAGTAAAAAAAAGTCTTCAATAAACTCTCTTAAAAAGGATACCAAAGAGAGAAAATACTTTTCTGTGGAAGGTGTGGAACAATTGTACTATAAAAGTTTGGGGCAAAATGCTAATTCAGAAAAAAATACAAAGAAACAATAAATACCCACCACTGAAAAGGAAAAATATTGAAATTCCAGCAAGGTCCTGTATTAGGACACTTTTTAAAAATGTTTCTCAGTTATAATACCTTGAGTAAGATCTGAGAATGTTGAAATGAAAATTACTGGCATGTGAACACCAGTTATACACAATTATTTGTATTAGTCAAAAACAGAAGACTGAGGAATTTCAAGGAGGCGTAGTTAAGGTAAACTAGAAGGCAGCACGGTAGTAGCTTAAAGCTGAGGAACACACGCTGAGGCACACTGGTGTGCAGTGGTGCATACTGAAAGAGACACTTCTTACCCACTTGGAGACACCAAAAGCCATGATGTCAGTGCAGGGGAAAAGAATCTGGGCAGCTCAGCAAAGACCCATTTTCCAGAATCAAAGAATGCATCATAAAGATTGAGAGTTACCTGAAAATGGAACAAAAATCTAGATCGGTATGACTGCGTTCCCTCCTTGTCTATCATCAGAACTGGACAGATCTTCTGCCTTTGCAGCACAGCTCCCAGCCTCTTTCCCGTCCCACCTCTGCTGTCTAATACAGCTGTACAAGACACTTCTTTAACCTCGTATCTTGAAATATGCAAGAACTATGCTCCTACAGTACTTCTCTTACGAAGTCAGGGGAGGAATGAAGAGGAAGGACCTTTTGGTAGGACCCCACTCTCAAGCCATTCTTGGAGTCACAGGATTTTTATTTCTGCTTGAAAGGCTGTGTTTGTATCTGCCCGTATATTTTTAAGGTATTATCAGTATACAAACAGGAGGATAAAAATTGAATTTTAACCTCATATGTATCATATAGAGACATAATATTAAAGCAAGGAATTATTTGGAAGAGTGTTTTGAAAAAAAAAATTTCAAATACTAGAAATAAGAATTCAAATGTATTTGCACTGTTGAACTATGTGTACACATCAGTATTTGCCTCAATTACTGAAGAATTCAGATGAGTAGACTTAGAAAATACAGATATTACTCAAGAGATTAATTACAGTATATGGAACATTTCACTTTTGGATCACTGAATCAAAATCAGTGGAAGAATGATCCAAAAGAGAGGTTTCATAGGTCTGGATAAAATAAGCTGATAGCATTATTGTATCAAATCCAAACAAACAAACATATTATTTTCCAAACATGAGAGACAGAGTTACCTTTTAAATCTCAAAATCAAGTCCACAAAGAGCTTCTTATCCAACAAAGTGAGGAAACCTAACAATGAGGTGTGAGATTTCCTCCTTCCATTTGTTCTGTAAATAACTGGGGGAAGGAGAGTTAACTTTTTTTTTTTTTTTACTCAATGTGATTGGTTTTATAAAGATTTTTATCTCCTAATCTGTTTTTCAGCAGGATTTCAAAGACGCTCAGGTACTGTTACAAGGAGGCATTTCCCACATGCTGCTCATAGGATGGACTACATGGACTTTGAGGATGATAGCCGTGGATGGCGATTTGATATGGACATGGTGATAATCTACATTTATTCAGTCAACTGGGTAATAGGATTTATTGTGTTCTGTTTTCTTTGTTATTTCTTTTTCCCTTTTTAGTCTGTAGTAATCACAGTTAAGGAAGGCAGAGTCATGTGAACCACAATAATTGAATAGAAAAACCTTGAAGAAGTCAAACTCTTTAATACTAGGTTTTTATAATTCAGAATTGTAATAGACTGCATCAAGCATGCTGTGAGGCTGATAATTCTTCTATGTGTGACAAAGTACTTGAAATTGGTTCCAAATATAATGTGAAATCCAGATCATACTTCATTCAGTGGGAGTTTTGTCTTGATTTTGGTAGAAACAGGATTTTTCCCAATATATAAAATAATTACTCTGTAGAAATATACAATACTGCTTGTTCATGGGGGATTTCTGTGTACTACAAAAGAATATGATCCATAGAATCTTTTTGGGGTCGACTCTTACATTGGCACACTTTTCTTACTCATTGGTGCTTCAATTCCTCACACATAAAAGCAATAAAGAATCTTCCCATTCATAGTCAAATCTTTTGGGAACAGGAGATTATAAGCACTGCAGTGTTGCACGATGCATTGTATAGACATTCATTAGAGCTATTTCAATGGCATAATCCAAATCCTGGGAAATTTTGACAATTCATACCTGTCAGCATTCTGCTGTGGGGATGTGCTGAAGTTTTGAGCCAAAAAGATACTGCAGTGTGCTGACAGTTCAATCTTTTCATGAAGTGACAGTCAGAAGGAATCAACTAACAACCCCAGGTTCTGCACATTAAAGGGACCGTTTTTGTGCAGATTGCCAGAGTAGCACTGCACCTTTTTTAACCCAACCAGATGAGTGTGTTTGGGTCCAGCAAGACAGCTAGTGGAGGGCAAGCAGCAGGCCTGCTGATTATGATGCTGTGAGACATTAACCCCAGTAAATACTGGAGAAAGAAGCATTCTCCAGTGTATATGTATATATATCAGTATAATTTTTTAATTGCTGTAACATTTGAGTGTGGGCTCACCAGGACTATGTTCTCCAGGGGGATCGTATAAGAGGACATAGTATTTATTTGCACCTTTCATGTGAAACAATTCTAAAGCACTTTATAGTTACTCTATATATAGATTGCTGAGTTACAGTTACAGAACTGCAGCCAGTTCAGCAATCATTCCATAATTGCTGCTTTACACAGTATTTTCAAATGAAAGTGAAAGAGCATCTATTAAATTATAGATAGGATATTGGAAACTATTTCGATAATCGGGTGCTGAAGAATGGTACAAGGTAGTTCAGGGATTTACTTTTCAGGAAGGTACATGGAAACCTTTATTTCTAAGGGTATGACCCTCCAAAATACACTGTGGTTTCATCGAGAAGAGTATGTCAGTATATGTATGTAGTCCCTCTGGTTTCAGGATTTGTGTGGGAGACCTGTGCTTTTTCAGTAGGTGGTGTACTCCCCTGTTCTAGCAGAGAACAAGGAGAAATGTGTTGTGGAAGGTGCCATCTGCCCGATATGATGAAATAGAATGATTTCAGGGGTTTTATTAAGCATGTGCTTATGCTTCTTTACTGGAGTAGGGCCAGCATGGTCAGTCTCTTATAGGCTATAAAGTGATCAGGACCAGAAACTTTCACTTAATCTGAAAAACAGCAGTAAATCAGCTACTAATATATAGTTTTCTTACAGGCTGCATAGAATAATCTCTTTGAGAATATATGTGTAGAATTAAAAATTACAAGTCTAATAACACTGATTGGACTAAATAACTTTTACCATCTTTTTAAATATATGCAAATTTAAGAAGATATAATAATTGAAATTCACCATCACAGTCATGGTTCTGACAGAAATGCATTTTCTGTAATAGCAGTATATCTAGTTACTTTGTCTCTACCTAAAGGTAATTGACTCCATTACTGGTGGCATATGCATAACTTCTTAAAAACTGCTAAAGTCATAGTCGAACATTTGGTGAATTTCCCTCTTTTTATTGATATAAACAAGTATTTTAAAAACTAAGGTTTTTAGGACATGGGGCTCATGTTTTGCTACATGCAGATATAGGTCTGTATGCCCAAATATTATCAATAATTCTAAACATTTTTCTCATCTATGCCAGGACTGGGATTCTAACTGCTATTTTTGTTGTGTCTCTAATCTTATGAATTTACTGCTCTTATCTCAACAGAGGGACTGATTCATCTATTAAGCCAAAATTGCTTCTATCTTTTGATCTCAGAAAATATTAAAATAAAAAGATGTTATGAAAAAATACTTTAACTTAGCTGACATAGTCTGAAATTCCAGTAGTAACATAATTTAAAATTATTTAACCAGAATATCTGAAAAGCATTATCCTTAAGTAAATATTCAAAAATATATTGAGACATAGGAAACATACTGTAAGCACTAAGTAATATAAGTAAAAGTTACTCACATCAGTTTTAAAAGCATGTTACCATGGTTTTATTCTGAAAAAGGCAACAAAAGAGAGTAAAAAATCCAATGCAATTATTGGCCACTTTTGTACATTTATAGCAAGAATTGATGACTAAGGGTGGCTGCATTTTCCTAAATTTAGTAGGAGTGACAAATTTATATGGCTTTTCTAACTGTGTTAGACCTTTCTTTGAGGCCTAAACAAGAAACTGTTTCTTGGGCTATATTGTTTTCCTTCATATTGGTTGTTATTAATTCCAGGGATAATTAATTCCAGGGGATAATTAATATTAAAAGGTTACAAATGTACATAATGAAGACTGTTGCAACTCTGATACATCCTTCATAGGAAAACACCTATAGAGTGGAGCTACTTTTTTGTCCTTTATTGCTTTTTTGAGATACATGCTTTTGTAAAGTTACAATAAAAATTCAAAGGCTCAAATCTGGTTTTCCTTGAAGTCTGCCTGTAAAATGCTGTTGATATTGGAGCAAGAGCAGGTCCTTTGTAAGCAATTTTCTGGTTGAATTGATCCTGTTCTGCCAGGTTGTCTTTCTTATCTACAATAGTATTAAAATGTTTGTAATAAAATTTGTTTGTAACATTTTGCACTCATTTCACTAGATTTTGCTTGGTGGAATTAAAATTTAATATTTTTTTCAATCAATATCTTGTTTGTTGTACTATTTATTCTGTTTCTGCTCAGGGTTCAGCTAGGGTTTGTTGAATTTTTTTACTACTGTAATTAATTCTTTTCATACTAGCAGCCTTGAATTTGTTTCAGTACTTTTCCATGAAACAGTCAGCTTCTGTCAGAAATCATCCTCGGGCAAGGTGTGGATCTTAACACATTCTGGTAATGAAGAATACTCAGTCCTGGTGCTGTTAGACCAGTTAACTGTTGAAGGCAATAGAAATCCAGGACAAGACTAAATTTAGCTTTCACAAGCAAAGGGACTTTGTGCACATTCAGAACTGTGTGAGTTTCTTGCCTAGCAGTGCGTATGTTTGTAGCATTTCTACCTGCCCAAGGTCCAGTCATATTGCTTTCCTTACACAATTTGGAAAAAAAAATTCCCAAGCAATAGCTGCACAGGGAGTAGCCACTGTGAAGCAGAATAGATTCTTTCACAGCTGTGTGCCTGCTCACAGAAGCTGAGATCTAAGTTAAGCCTTTACCAGTATACTACATACACATGTGAAATATTTACCGTATGTCAACAACAGCATTATCAAAGTTGCTGATACTGAGATGGAAAAAGATAATAAAGAAGCAGAGTTCAGACTTATATGCTTATTTTTAGAGAAAAGTAGTGAACCTCTGGGAGGAATAGTAGCTATTATAGCTATCAAGTGACAAGTAACCATCTTGATGGTGTGTAGTGTTGCATTTGTGTATGTGTCTTCAGCATCTTTTGTCCTTGGCAATCCTGACCACTTCATAAATGTGGGATGCACAGTCCCCTCTGGGGAATTCCAGGTCTGTACAAGGGGAGTCATAAGTAGATGAAAGAGACAAAAGTGGGACATCAAGAGCATTCTGCTGGTTCTCAGCCCTGCACACAGGGAGCTGCTGAGAGAAAGGAGGCAAGATGAGCTGTGGAGTGCTCTGGGCTAGATGTGGAGCAAGACAACAAGCTCTCTTTAGAGATGCCCTTTATTTAGCAGAAAGGACTAAGACAGACAGTGATAGCAGACAGTGGACTGACTGAACAGTCAAGCTGTGGGGGTTTTGATCAGTGGCACAAAGTCTACCTGGAGGCAAATTACTAGTGGTGTACCCCAGGGGTCAAAACTGTTCTGAATGATCTGAATGCTGGGGCAGAGCATACCTTCAGCAAGTTGCAGAGGTCAAAACTGGGAGGAGTGACTGATACACCAGAGGGTTATGCTGCTGTCCAGTGGGACCTCGACAGACTGCAGAAATGTACTGAAAGGAACCTCATACACTTCAACAAGGAGAAGTGCAAAGTCCTGCACCTGGAAACCAGCCCCATGCCCCAGTACCTGCTGGGGGTTACCCAGCTGGAAAGCAGCTCTGCAGAAGAGAACTTGTGGACACCAAGTTAAGTATAAGCCATCAATGCACCCTTGAATCAAGACAGCTAATGGTATCTTGGGCTGCATTAGGTGGAGCGTGACCAGCAGGTCAAGGGAGGTGATCATTCCCTTCTACTCAGCACTGGTGGGGCAACACCTGGGGTGCTATGTCCAGTTCTGGACTCCCCTGTACAACAGAGATACTGATCTACTAGAGACAGTCCAACAAAGGGCCACCAACATGATTAACCTAAGTCATCACACAAGATTTACCACGTTGAGGACTAGAAAAAGTGGATCCTTCAATAATGGGCAAATAAACCAGAAAGTTCTGAATAGAACATTGTGGTTTCCCTTATTAACATAAGTCAGTGCAACGCTGGAAGAACTTGGCCCACATTTGTCCATTTCTGTTCTTTCCTATACATATCTGTAATTCCCTGGCTGGAACAATTTTTTTTTTTTTTTTTTTTTCTGTCACTGGTATCTTGAGAACCAATCTATCTTTGGGTACCATTTCAAACTTTTAAGGAGTTATCTTTCCTTCCACTTACTGAAATCTGTGGTTGTTGCAGTCCTCAGTAAAGTTCAGAAGAGTACCAAGGAAAGAATCACAAGAAATCTAGTTGTATTATTCCAGTATGAGTCATCTGTCAGAAATAGATATTCAGAATCTATTATTTAAACTTTTCTATTATGATTTAAATTTTAAGTCTAAAATCCAGTAAGGGTTTAAATGTAAACTTCCAAAAACACCTCCTAATTTTGGGTGCCTCAGTTTGGCATTCCCAACATGAGGCCTTCCTTCTAAAGGGACCTGATGCAGAGCTGAAGATCACCTTTCTCCAAAATATGTTCTCTAGGATTTCTTCCATTGGGAGCCAAAGCCTGATAAACCTTAAATACACCTATTTATGATGGATGTCAGCATTGATCCCGATCTCAGCAGAATCAACAGGAGCCATCATAGTGAAGATCCAGTTTCTCAAATACAACTGCTACTGGATTTTTGTCTTACAAACTTTTTCCAACCCTGTAAAATATATTCAGATGGAATTTCTGAAATGAGTTTTCAGAATTTCTTATGGCACAAACAAGTTCATATTTTATATTTACTTACATTTGATTACCCTATGCCTGAAAGTAAACTAAACCTCCAGTGTCTTAGACATGTTAGGATTTCTTTGTTGCTGTGATGTAATCCTGTAAAATACATAACTTTCAAAATGAACTTAATAAAACAAAACAGTTTAAAATAACTTAAATAATAATCTATTTCATTTTCTATCAAACATTTTCTTCGGTTGAAATATTTCTACATTTCCAATAAGGCATTAAAATGTAATCCTACTTGAAAGTACTTTCCATTGTTATTCTGTGGAAGTTTAACCATAAAATGCAATCTTTATTTAGAACATTTTTCATTTGATTATATATTTACAGAGTGATTTCTTATTAAAAAAAAAAAAAAAAAAAAAAAGTTCCTAAAAGACTGAAGGTATGTGTAATTCCATGTTGTGATTTCACTAAAATTATGTTATTAGAGACAGATCCTACAGGACTAGCTTCATCTCTGATACACACTGGAGAAAATGTGCTTAATAAACTGACAAAATTTGATCTGAGGAATGCTGCTGGGCAACCCAGCATGTTGACACTGTAGAACAAAAAGCTCAGGGCAGGCTTCTCAAGGAAGGGCTCACAGCAGGACAAAGTTATGTAGGAGACCAAATGACTTTTCTTTTCCTTTGAATGCTGTGCAGGGCACTCTGTACATGTTTGGATACACAGTCTCCCCTGGCACTTTAGGGTCTGCTATTGTGCTCAAATGCACAGGTGTCCCATGCAAGTCCTTGGGTGTTATCCAGGGCATCTGGTGGCAGACATGGCTTTTCCTTTTCTTCTTCATTCAAATATTCCTGAATATTACCAGTTTTCTTAAAGTCTTTTGCTTGAGTTGTGACTGCTGAACCCTACCCAATGGAGACAAGGTGATGAGCTATTATTTTTCATTACTTTTTGTCCTCTGGGGCGCCTCTTTGATTTCAATTATTTGATGTGCTGGGATGTGACATACCCCTCTGAAACTCTGAACTTATACCCAGGTAAGAATCTGCGACCTAATTTTTTTTACAACCTTTAATTAAAATTGTGGCAAATGTGAACAGAAGAAATATATATAACCTGCCAAAGAAGCTCACAAAACACTTTGTAGCACTAGATATAAACAAAACCCCAGGATCTTTTCAAAGTGACTTTGGGGTCCCTGTATAGAAGTTGTCTGTAAACGATTCCAGGAGCCAAAATTCTTGCAAGAAATAAGTCATGAAGGTGTGAAGTAGCAGATAAGCAAATGACAGCAAAGCAACCACTGCTTGGGAGGTACTGTGTAGCAGTGGCAGGTACTGATTGCCTTTCAGTCTGGCCTTGAAAGGAAGGTCAGTGATAATGTCACAAAGTTATTTTTTTCCTGACCACTGCCTAGAAAACAGATATAAGGCTGGTAGGAAATGAGACCAGGAACAGAAAAGTGGCTTATGACCTATCTGCTTGTCCTATCTGTGACAATGAAAGTCCTCAAGGTCCTGGCTCAGCCTGCCTGGACCTGTTTTCCCAAGGACTCTGAGAGGCATAAGGCCTTTACACATCAATCCTTGGGCAGGAAAGCATGCCTCTTCATTCAGCATTGCTCATGATGCATGAGAAGTGTTACTACTGTAAAAAGTCACACAGGATTGTTTGAAATTTTAAATATATCTCTTAGCACTTCCTTTAATACTGTAGCAGCAGTCAGTATACTATGTGTACTTAACTAAGTTGTTTTTGAGTTTCAGTAATACTCTAGACCTCAGTACTACAGCATATGCTAACTCCTCTAGCACTCATCAGCAATGCTGCCTTCCCTCAGCCACATTTTTTAATGTCCATTCTACTTCATAAAACCTGGAAAGACTCCAGCTTCATTCCTTCAACATCTAAATACTTATTTACAAGTTAAATGGTTTCCGTGATTTCTAGACTGACATTATACAAGTGATACATATCACTATGATACTGTATTAGTGATGGCTTATTTAAATTTGCAGTTTGGTTTTAGGATGAGAAAGTTATAGTCTGCCTTTTCACTAGATATCATTTGAATTTAATAATAATCTATTTCATTTTCCATCAAATATTCTCAGTGTTCAGTTGAAATATTTCTACATTTCCAGTAAGCCATTAAAACATAATCAAGCAATCACTTAAAATATACTCCACATGTAATCTTTCATCCTCAAACAAGACAATGAAGTAGAAAAAAGTAAATGCCACCAATAAAAAGATCATGATAAGTCATTTCATATTTATACAAGCATTAAAAATTAATTATGTTAAATAATTTTTACTCTGTCATTAAAAATTAGTATTAGAATGCTAAGCATATAATGTACTCCACTGTTCATGAGCTGGAGAATGAAATTCAGACTGAGCAGAAAGGAAATCTCATGCAGCCTCACTGTATTACCTGTATAAAATAAATGATGTTAGATACTGACGTAAAAATCTAGATGACCATCCTTTTCAATGAAAAGTGAAAAATAATACTTTAAAGTATCCTATGTAATCTCAATCTCCCTAAAATAATCCCTGGTTTGGGGGTATTATAACTCTTCTTGTAACTAGATTGCTACCCAGGAAATACTGTTTAGATTTACAATCAAAGTGTGAAAATAACTGAAATTTACAAAAGACTGTCCTTAATCCATGCAGATTAGAAATCCTTGGGGATATACATGATTCCAGAATTCATTACCAGTCATAGCATGGCATCTGATGATGCCTGAAAGACAACACGTTCCAATTAAAAACATATGAGGTAAAAATGTGTTTGCCTTGCAGATGGCTCTAGCTAGCTAATGTATGCATTTCAGCTGTCAGAAGTTAAACTAGTTCTAAAATAATTTGAATTAGACTTCGGGGGTAGAAGAATATGCTTATTTTCTTTTATCAAGCAGACAATGTTTGCAAGAAGTTAAAGTTACAACCAATTTATGGTCCTATCTGGTTCCTTCTTAAAAGAACTGGACCCCACTTTTAATCTTTTTAAACACTTGTGAATTAAATTAACATAGAAGTTAATAATTAGATATATGATCACAGATTTTTTCCAATGCATATAGTGCAATTTTACAGGAACAGCAATTGCATGACTTACAAAATTTTCTGATGGTATTATGTTATACTCATCTAGGAGTTAAGGCTCCCGAAGTAATTTGTCATCTAGACTGTGATTTAAATCCTTAACTACAAAAAAATGACATAATGGCATTAAATTACCAAATTATACTGGTATTTTTCTTTAATTTCACTTAAATCAGGAATATAGTGTAATGATAGCAATAGTATAAATCACAATACCCTTCTCTTTCCTCATCTGTTATTCCTAAAGTGCCTTATTTTCAAATTGATTTACAGGTCAAATTGTCATTATTTTTAATCTTTAAAATTAAGTTCTTCAGGACTTCCATTTTCCATTCAGTCTAGTAACAACAATGCTCAGTGTGCAAAGCACTTACAGCTTCTCAAGTGAAAGGCACTTTTACAACCAAATTATATCTAAATACAAGTATTACAGTGTTAATCCAACAGGTTAACACATATTTTGGCAACAGTAGCTAAATTATCATTATTACTGTAATTTAAATCAAAGGCATGACTTGTGTAGATGCTAACTAAATTATTTATTAACTTTAAAAATAACGCAACTGCCTTAGCATATACTGCTTTACAGGAAGATTAACATTAGAAGTTTTTCAGGATTTGTCTGTGACCAACTGGTAAGAAGGAGATTTCTGGAAGGTTCCCTCTAGCCTCCATGTACCAAGTACCCTCAGCAGGAAAAGGAGACATTCTCTAAACCTATAAATAGTGCAAGTTGCTTCAGACAACAAGATACAGATCACAATGTGATTTATTCAACATTTTTCTGTTTTGTTACTCACAAGAAAGGTGAGTATATTTCACACCTAAACTTTTTAACAAATACAAGTAAAGCAATCTAGTAGTTATTGCACAAACCTAAGAGTCATAAACCTTCCCATCCTTAGCATCATCAGTGATCAGCAATGTGATTATAGCAGTCATACAACTTTTTTTGTACAAAAGGATGCTTGTAACGACTATTAAGCTGTCTCTTTGAAAAACATTATATATAAGCACAATTCAGCACTATATTAGAAAAGCAATGTGATTGTTATGTACGGCGAATACAACAAAAAATCTTTTTAAATATGTTGAAATTACTTCTTATTAATAATGGGTAGATTTCAAAAGCAGGGTAACAAATTTTTTCAAACATAACAAAGGTATTAGATTTTTAAAAAATCTTCAATTGCAACAACTGTGATTAATTTCTGTTTCTTCCTGAAAAGTAGAGCAGTAAGTCCAACCACTGCACAGTAACCTAGTCACAGTGCGCCTAAAATCAAGGATTTGAAGGACAAAATGTCATGGAATCATAGAATGGTTTGGGTTGGAAGGGACCTTAAAGACCATCTAGTTCCAACCCCCTGCCATGGGCAGGGACACCTTCCACTAGCCCAGGTTGCTCAAAGCCCCGTCCAGCCTGGCCTTGGACACTGCCAGGGAGGGGGCAGCCACAGCTTCTCTGGGCAACCTCTGCCAGTGTCTCACCACCCTCACAGGTAATAATTTCTTCCTCATATCTAATCGAAATCTACACTCTTGCAATTTAAAACTGTTACCCCTTGTCCTGTCACTACATGTTCTCATAAAAAGTCCTAGCCCTTCTCAAATCCTAAAAAAGAGAGTCTTCCAAACAGGTAAGGATGAAGTCCTGATTCAACAATGAAAATTTTCTACCAGCCCCTTGTTTTTGACCTACTGTTATGAATAAATCCAGTCTCTTACTAGTCCTTTTCTGTACTGCTGCAACAGCCATACTGCACCTGAATTTGCTGTGCTCTACTCCCCTTTTAGTGCAGGAATCCTCACATGGACTAGAGCCAGCATAGCTGGCCGTATGCAGTACCAGTTGGCATTAGGAAATCATACAGATGGCAGGGAGCACAGTCAGATGACACTGCAAACTGCCCATGCGCTGCCAGAACAGACTCTAGGTGACTGTTTAAAAAGTGGAGATTGAGTGGCTGCAGGTCTCCAAATATTTCTTCTTTATTCCCAGGAAGGAACTGTTAACATAGAATGAATTAGGCCTATGCTCTCCAAAGGTCCTGGACACCTAAATCCCCTTAGAATAGCAGTATCTGATATGTATAATGATACATGTGCTTAGCATTGGTCACAGTAATCTTTTTCTACAGTTTAATGGCCAGAGCGCTTCCAGGAAAAGGGTTATAACATATCCTAGAATCAAAATTTCTCTTGTCCACAGAAATGCCCTAAGCACTACGTGATTATGTAGGCACATGAAGGGGCAGCAACACGTTACTGTCAAGTGAAAGGAAGATACTATATTACAGTTGGACTCGTGATCTTAAAGGTTTTTTCCAACCTGAATGATTCTATCTGAATTTAAATATATTCTTAAATGCAGAAGATGGAGTTTCTGAGTTCCTATTTTACAGAAATTTAATCTTTAAGTAACATGGATTGGTTGGAGATATAGGTGAGAAGGGGAAGAGAGGCAAATGCTAGTCTTGGATATGCCTTTGATACTTTAGGAGATGTGTCCTCCAGTCACCATATGACTATTGTGAATCCCATTCTCCTGCCTCTAACCTTCTGTATTCTAGATAGATGGAATTCTCTCTAAGTCCTATTTTGAATTTCAGTTCCCCTGGTAAATGCCTAACTTGAAGATCTGATTATGTTGATACCTAGAGCCCTTTTAATCATGATCCTTCATTAATCCAGCTTCCAGAAAACAACTGTTGTTTGTACTTCTGAGAAAAAAATCTCAGTGTTCTAAAAGCAGCAACAGCTTGATGAGGCTACTTTCAGTACATTCTGTGAGGTCCTGTAAAATTGAAACACACTTAAATGCAGCTAAAACCATTGTCTGTTTAAAACCTCTTAATATATAATTAATGCAGTAGTATATATAATGTGCTTACTACGTTTTTTTTATGTTGCTATATTTAGGGAGAATGTATAAATACAATACTAAGCATATTAAAACCACAGTATATCTAAGTACATACCTGATAAAAACCCAGGAGATACTTCTCTTTTCAAGTCTTAAGTAAAATATTGGGGTGATGAGTGCATTGAAGGCAGCCCTGCGGAGAAGGACTGAAGGGTACTGGTGAATGAAAAGCTGGATATGAGCTGACAATGTGTGCTCACAGCCCAGAAAGCCAACCATGTCCTGTGCTGCATCAAGAGAAGTGTGGCCAGCAGGGACGTGATTCTCTCCCTCTGCTCTACTCTCATGGAACCCCACCTGCAGTCCTGTGTCCAGCTCTGGGGCCCCCAGCATAAGAAGGACATAGACCAATTGGAGCAGGTCCAGAGGAGGTCACAAAGATGATCAGAGGGATGGAACACCTCTGCTATGAGGACAGGCTGACAGAGTTGGTGTTGTTCAGCCTGGAGAAGAAAAGGTTCTAGGAAGACCTTACTGAGGGCCTACAGGAAAGATGAGGAGAAAATCTTTATCAGCGAGTATAGCAGTAGGATGAGGCGTAATGATTTTATACTGAAAGAGGACAGATTTAGCTTAGGTATTAGGAAGTTCTTTCCTGTGAAGACTGGAACGGGCTGCCCAAAGAAGTTGTGAGTGTCCCCGCCCTGGCAGTGTTCAAGGCCAGGTTGGACGGGGCTTTGAGCAACCTGGTCAAGCAGAAGGTGTCCCTGACCTGGGGACTGGGCAGGGAACTTGGAACTAGATGATCTTTAAGGTCTCTTGTCCTGGTTCAGCTAGGATAGGGTTAAGTTTTCCCCAGCAGAGAGAGAGGGGGAAGGGATCTCCAGCCAGTTTATTCATACCATGCTGATGTCAGGTCCCGGGGCGGAACCTTTTTACCTTGTTCTTTGGTGGAATTGGTGGCGGGAACCTGTTTCTGTGACCAGTTAGCAGTATTTCTTTATATATCGTTTGTCTTGGTCAATATTATTACTGTTTATTGTTGTTATCATTGCCACTGTTGTTGTTCAGATTGTTTATCACACTGTTGTATTAAATTTCTTCTTATTTAGCCCGGGTTTGTGCCTCACTGCCAGCCCAACCGGCTGCGGGTTAGGGAGGGGCAACAGCAACGTGCTCTCCGGTCCTGGCAGGGCTTAAACCAGCACAGCCCTTATTGGCGCACCAACGTGGGGCACGAAATAAGAATAAAAAGGGACAGACCCTGACCAGCGTGTGATAGAGCAATCTGTTGTGTGTGATTTTTCTGTTCGTATTTGTTTGATAAGAAAATGTTTGCAATGCTGGCCCACTTGTTTGCGTGGTGGGGCTGGATTATTCCTTATATCCAGTGTATGATCCCTGTGGTGGTGTTTGTTATTGGTGGAAAATGTTTAAAGGTTCTTATGTTGTTATACGGGCTATTGAATGCTTATGCTGCCTTTGTATTGCTGGGGGAGGAGGGGCGGGCTGGTACCTGGTTGCCGTTTGGGCTTTTGTTAGGGGTCTCACCCCCTCTCTGGGTGAGCCAGGGGAAGAGATCCTCTCGGCTTTGGGGAGTTTCAATTATTCTTGGAGCCTGCAGGCCAGTGTGATTGTGGCACAATGCCTTCTGAATGCCTGCCTGATTTCGGTTTTGGCCATGCGGCATTTCTCTAACAATAGCAGTGCCCGGAAACCTGCCCCGAGGTCAGATAATAGTGAGTGGCAAGGGGTGTGGGAAAAGATGGGCAAAGGCCTGAGTCGGTGGGCACCCGCAATGCTTTGGAATTTCACTCCTGAGCAAATGCAGAGCCCTGAGAAGCTGATGGAGTGCTTAGAAAGGGTGTGTTACCAAACTGGCAAAACCCAGGAGACACAATCGCTGTGATGTGTTGGGGACTTGCCCATGCCTACCATGTCCTCTTTAATACCACCCGCTGCCCTCAAGGGGGAGAAAAGGCCACAGAAGCTGAAACAATATCTGAACCAGGGGCACAGGCAGAGCCAGTCTCAGTCGCCTCCACCAGCACAGCGACTGAGCCAGAGAGCCAGCCAGTGCCAGTGTCAGTCGCCCCGATACAGAAAACAAAATATACCAGAAAGTCAGTTCACAGAGTGAGGGATGAGGATGAGCCAGGCCCATCAGGGGAACAGGAGGAAGGACCAGAGGTGATCGTCCAATCTCTGTCCCCGACTGAGCTGCGAGATATGCGGAGAGATTTTGGCCGCCTGGGAGGTGAGCAGATTTGCACCTGGCTGCTCCAACGCTGGGACAATGGAGCCAGTGCTTTTGAGATGGAGGGGAGAGAGGCCAAGCAGCTGGGATCTTTGGCCAAGGATGCTGGCATTGATAGGAAAATAGGGAAACAGGCTCAAACCCTCAGCCTTTGGAAGCGACTCCTGCTCAGTGTAAGGGAGAGGCACCCCTACAAGGATGATATCCTATGTCAGCTGGGCAAATGGACCAGCATTGAGAAAGGCATCCAGAACCTCAGGGAACTGGCTGTGTTTGAGATGATCTATGGTGATCTGAATGATGAGCAATCACCCATGGACCCAGATCAGGCCCCTTGCACACACCTGATGTGGCGAAAGTTCCTGTAGAGCGCACCAGAAGCACACTCGAAAGCATTGGCAATAGTGTCCTGGTGGACAGACACCCACACTCTAACAGTGGATGGAGTGGTTGGCAAGCTCCGGCAATATGAGGGAAATCTCCCTTCATCTCAACATCCCTGGGTCTCAGCTGTGGAGGAACTGTCTCAGAGGGTCCAAAAAATGGAAGAGGACATTTCCTACGTTCCACCTGCACGGGCTGATGTCTTAGCCGTTAGAAGTAAACGTTTCCCCACCGAAGAGAAAGGCAGCAGAAGGCACACACCATGAGGCACCCTGTGTTTTTTCCTCTGCAACCATGGAGAAAACATGAGGAGGTGGGATGGACAGCCCACTGCCGCCCTAGCTGCACGAGTAGAGCAGCTGAAAGGGAAGACCATCACAAAAGGGGAGTCCTCCAAGAAGAGCGCAGCTCCAGTGTCCAGTCAGAAACCCCCCAGGCAGAATAGAATGGTGAACGTTATGTCTGACCCTCTTGAGGGGACCAGTAAATTGTTCTTGTAAGAAGTGAGTGATGATGAGCAGGATTAGAGGGGCCCTGCCTCCAGCCAGGTGGAGGAAAGGGACAATCGGATTTACTGGACAGTGTGGATCCGATGGCCTGGCACGTCAGACACACAAGAGTATAAGGCTTTGGTGGACACTGGCGCACAGTGCACCCTGATGCCATCGAGCTACAGTGCGGTTGAATCCATCTGAATCTCTGGAGTGACAGGGGGATCCCAACAGCTGACACTACTGGAAGCTGAAGGGAGCCTGACTGGGAAGGACTGGCATAAGCACCCCACTGTGACTGGCCCAGATGCCCCATGCACCCTGGGCATAGACTATCTCAGGAGAGGGTACTTCAAAGACCCAAAAGGATACCGGTGCGCTTTTGGTGTAGCTGTCCTGGAGGAGGTTGAACAGTTGTCAACTTACCCGGCCTCTCAGAGGATCCCTCAGTGGTGGGGCGGCTTAAGGTTGAGGAGCAGCGAGTGCCGATTGCTACCAGGACGGTGCAGCGGCGGCAGTACCGCACCAACCGAGATTCCCTGATCCCCATCCATCACCTGATCCGTCAACTAGAAAGCCAGAAGGTGATCAGCAAAACTCACTCATCCTTCAACAGTCCTATATGGCCAGTGAGAAAGCCTAATGGTGAATGGAGGGTAATGGTGGACTACCGTGGCCTGAATGAAGTTACGCCAGCAATGAGTGCTGCAGTGCCGGACATGCTAGAGCTCCAGTATGAACTGGAGTCGAAGGCAGTCAAGTGGTACGCCACGATTGACATTGCTAACCATTCCAATAGCAATATAGATATGGAGAGGCCTGGCAGATCGACTACATCACACTGCCACAGACCCGCACAGGAAGCGCCACGTGCTCACAATGGTGGAAGTAACCACTGGATGGCTGGAAGCTTACCCAGTGCCCCACGCCACCGCCCGGAACACCATCTTGGGCCTTGAAACCCAAGTCCTGTGGCGACACGGCACCCCAGAGAGAATTGAGTCAGACAACAGGACCCACTTCCGAAACAACCTCATAAATGCCTGGGCAGAAGAACACGGCATCAAGTGATGTCTACCATATCCCCTACCACGCACCAGCCTCTGGGAATATCGAGCGCTACAATGGACTGTTAAAAGCCACATTGAAAGCACTGGGAGGTGGGACCTTCA
Source organism: Athene cunicularia (assembly GCF_003259725.1). Taxonomy (NCBI): domain Eukaryota; kingdom Metazoa; phylum Chordata; class Aves; order Strigiformes; family Strigidae; genus Athene; species Athene cunicularia. The sequence goes on along the minus strand of NW_020799142.1, from coordinate 13,790,138 downwards.
GAGACTGGGACATGCATCTGGCAAAGGCCACCTGGCTGGTCAACACAAGAGGATCTGCCAGTCAAGCTGGCCTGGCTCAGTCGAAACCTCCCCGTGCTGTAGATGGGAACAAAGTCCCTGTGGTGCGCATGAGGAATATATTGGGAAAAATGGTCTGGTTTAGTCCTGCGCCAGGCAAAGGTAAAGGCAAACCCATCCACGGGATTGCTTTTGCCCAAGGACCTGTGTGTACCTGGTGGGTGATGCAGGACAATGGAGAGGTCCGGTGTGTACCACAGGGGGACTTGATTCTGGGTGAGAACATGCCATGAATTATGCTGTGCCTGTGTAAATTATTGTTTTGTTATTGTTAACTGCTAAATGGCATGTACCACAGGGGGACTTGATTCTGGGTGAGAACATGCCATGAATTATGCTGTGCCTGTGTAAATTATTGTTTTGTTATTGTTAACTGCTAAATGGCAGCTGGACATGACGCAGATGGTATAGAATAAAGGGGTGGAGTATGTCCTGGTTCAGCTAGGATAGGGTTAGGTTTCCCCAGCAGAGAGAGAGGAGGAAGGCATCTCCAGCCGGGTTATTCATACCATGCTGACGTCAGGTCCAGGGGCGGAACCTTTTTACCTTGCTCTTTGGTGGGCTTGGTGGCGGGAACCTGTTTCTGTGACCAGTTAGCAGTATTTCTCTATATATCTTTTGTCTTATTCACTATTATTGCTGTTTATTGTTGTTATCATTGCTACTGTTGTTGTTCAGATTGTTTTATCACTCTGTTGTATTAAATTTCTTCTTATTTAGCCCAGGTTTGTGACTCATTTCCAGACCGACCGGCTGCGGGTTGGGGAGGGGCAACAGCAACATGCTTTCCGGTCCCAGCAGGGCTTAAACCATTACATCCCTTCCAACCCAAAACATTCAATGATTCTATGATTGAAAGTAAGGATCTGGTAATGAATAATTCATGCTACATAAACTTGAACAAATTCCACAGTCGTGGTCTTTGTCATCCATGAAGTTTTGACTTATCAAAATTATAGGTTATAATAAAAACCTGAGGTTTAAAGCATTTAAAGTCCTCCCCATCTTTCCTGTAGCCCCCTTTAAGTACTGGAAGGCCAATGTAAGGTCTCCCCAGAGCCTTCTCTTCTCCAAGCTGAACAACCCCAACTCTCTCAGCCTGTCCTTTTAAGGAAGGTGCTCTAGTCCCCTGATCGTCTTCATAGTCTCCTCTGGACCTGCTCCAACAGGTCTGTGTCTTTCTTCTGTTGGGCCCCAGAGCTGGACACAGGACTGCAGGTGGGGTCTCACAAGAGCAGAGCAGAGGGGGAGGATCACCTCCCTCAACCTGCTGGCCACACTTCTCTTGATGCAGCACAGAATAATCTCATGCAGATGAGTTGAAGCTAAAAGTTCAGCTTCAGTTTAAGTACTACCACCTTTTGCTAGAGACTTCTTACATGCCGGTTACACACAGTGCAGTTTTAAGACTTTGGCCCTTGAATCCACAGCTTGAAAGAAGATCTTAATAGTAGTACTAATCTCCTATCTGATCCTTCAAAAATACCATTAACACAGTGTGTAGTGAGTGCACTAGTGATCTATGTACATGCCAAGTCTAATGCATATGGTGTATGCCAGCATGTAGTACCCGTTTTCAAAGATTAAAATCTCCGATCCACGGACTGAGAACAGTACATGTGCAAATTGAACATGTTGATTGATCATTCTAATAGAAGAAATTCATCGGTGAGTTTGAATAGTATGACAAGGAGGAGAGTAGTGAAAAGGAGTAATTTATTTTTAATTATCTGTGTGAGGAAAGAGTTTAAATATGATGTGGTGATAAGGAGGGAGCCAGTATGGGATTCAGAGAGTGGGAAGAACCTTGCTTGACCTGTATGCATGTATCAGGGAGCCCATTAAAGAGAGCTCCAGCCCACTGTTCTCATGAGCCATTTAAAGTAATATGGGGGTTGTATTAGCTTTAGACAGGCTGTGAATAGGATGACTCTTTCCTGCACCCAGCATGCCTGCTGCAGCAGGATCAATAAGGCAAGGTAAGGGAGACATTAATTAGGCCACTTTTATTATCCATCAAAAGATACTTGTGCAATGAGCAGGTCCGACAGAAAAAATGGTGACATTTTTCATTGTTTTTTCAAAGAGAGAGAAAAATAGAATAAAGCAATTCACACAGCTGTATGGTAATAAAGAGGCATAGCTAGTGAACCTAAGGGAGAACAGTGAAAGAAAAGATTTAGAAGGAAAATGAGGAACTTTTGTTTCTCACTGAACTTTGAAACATCTACTTTCATCATAAATTAGAACATCATTGCATTACCTCAAGGTCTCCATTGTTTGCGAAATGCTAATAGTGTTTCTAGTGGATTTAACCTGATTCCTTCACACTTCCTCAAAACAAAGCCATCTACTCACAATAGAATTTTTGAAACTTTTACAGGCATGGGGTTATAAATTACTTTGGCAAAATAACAAATAGAAGGGTTTAACCAATGTGAATGCTTTGAGACAGACTTTTTTGTGCTTTTCAGCACCATTCATAGGAGCATGTGACCATTTGTCTGTCTTAAGTAATTCAGATCTGTGAAAATGGCTTCATCTTTGCTTTTCACACCATTCTTAGGATCAAAAGTATGTATCTAACAAGTGCTTATCCCAAAATGTCAGGCAGACTTCCCTATCCTATTCTGGAAGAGATTAAAACATATTTGGTATTGCATGTAGTAGTAAGTGACTTTTCTGTTCCTCTGTACAGTCAGTTCAAAAACCATACACCATATTGTGCATTTCCTGCCTATGAAGCAATAAATATTTTAAATAAGAGCCATCATTGCAAGTTCACAAGGTGAGACATAATACCAATAAAATACAACATTTTATTCACAATCTTTAGGGTGTAGGAAAAATTGAACAAGATGCAAGATAGCCAGTATTAGAATATGCCATAAACTGTTCATTTAAGTACAAAAATGGAGATGATAAAGAATAATGACTCACTTCTTGAGTAGTTTTATGTTTTTAACTATATGAGAACTGAATTAAAAGGATTTTACTCACTATATTAAACTGCCTGTAAGTAAATTCAATTTTTTAGCTTTTTCTTCTGCATTTCAAACTTGGAACGGGGACATGGTTTATTGGTATGAAAATAAGAAGAATATATTTCAGCCTGTAATGTTCATGAATAGGTGGCAAAAGTCTCTTTCAGAGAAGACTTTCAAGTTACTATTGCAGTCATTTAAAAAATTCTTTGGATCACCTTCTGTTCCTTCTCTTAAGTGTTCTGAAAGAAATAGCTTTATTCAAGCATCACTGAGAAGAATCTAAAAAGATAATGAAGGGCCGTATGTATGGCTGTAAAGAATAAAATCTTAGGTGGGATTTTTCAGATATGCTCTAGTAAATCACATCTTAAAACCCCATATTGCACTTTAATCTCAGGTATATCAAAACTGAATGGGATCTTCCGATAACAGTATGGTCTTAGCTTCCTTTACAGCCTACTTTTTGGCACTGATTTATTTTAAATTAATTCCAAATTTTGTAACCATGGAAAATGCAGTACAACAAAATTACTGCCACTTGTGCTTGGAGTGTTATAAGAGAAGCCAGCAGCAGAGAAGACAACCCTGGCTGAACCGGGAGCTTTGGCTGCAACTCAGGGAGAAAAGGAGAGTTTACAGCCTTTGGAAGAAGGGGCTAGCCACACAGTGATTACAAAGATGCTCTGAGGCTATGCAGGGTGGAAATCAGGAGGGCTAAAGCCCAACTGGAAATTAATTTGGCCTCTGCAATCAAGGACAAGAAATGTTTCTATAAGTACCTCAAGAGCAAAAGAAAGACCAGGGAGAGCCTCCATCCCCTGCTAGACACAGGAGGAAATTTGTTAACAAGTGATGAGGAGAAGGCTGAGGTGCTTAATGCCTTCTTTGTCTCAGTCTTTAATAACAAGACTAGTTGTACTGAGGGAATCCAGCCTCTTCAGCCAGAATACAGAGACTGGGAGAACAACCCCCCCGCAATCCAGGAGGAGACAGTCAGTGACCTGCTGCATCACACAGACACACACAAGTGTGTGGGACCGGATGGGATACACCCGAGGGTGCTGAAGGAGCTGGCTGGGGTGCTCACCAAGCCGCTTTCCATCATTTACCAGCAGTCCTGCCTGACTGGGGAGGTCCCAACAGAGTGGAAATTGGCCAGTGTGACACCCATATATAAGAAGGGTCAAAAGGATGGTCCAGGAAATTACAGGCCTGTCAGCTTGACTTCGGTGCCTGGGAAGCTGATGGAGCAGCTCATCCTGAGTACCATCACACAACACATGCGGGACAACCAGATGCTCAGGCCCAGTCAGTGGGTTTATGAAAGGCAGGTCCTGCCTGACAAACCTGATCTCCTTCTATGACAGGGTGACCTGCTTATTGGATGAGGGAAAGGCTGTGGATGTAATTTACCTTGACTTTAGCAAGGCTTTTGACACCGTTTCCCACAGCATTCTCCTGGAAAAACTGTCTGCTCGTGGCTTGGATGGGCACACGCTTCGCTGGGTAAAAAACTGGATGGCCGGGCCCAGAGAGTTGTGGTGAACGGAGTTAAATCCAGTTGGTGGCCGGTCACGAGTGGTGTCCCCCAGGGCTTGGGTTTGGGGCCACTCCTGTTTAACATCTTTATTGATGATCTAGACGAGGGGATTGAGTGCACCCTCAGTCCGTTTGCAGATGACACCAGGTTGGGTGGGAGTGTTGATCTGCTCGAGGGTGGGGAGGCTCTGCAGAGAGACCTGGACAGGCTGGAGCCATGGGCTGAGGCCAACTGCAGGAGTTTCACTAAGGGCAAATGCCGGGGGCTGCCCTTGGGCCACAACAACCCCCAGCAGCGCTACAGCCTTGGGGAGGAGTGGCTGGAGAGCTGCCAGTCAGAGAGGGACCTGGGGGGGTTGATTGACAGCCGGCTGAACAGGAGCCAGCAGTGTGCCCAGGGGGCCAAGAAGGCCAATGGCATCCTGGCTTGTGTCAGCAATAGCGTGGCCAGCAGGGACAGGGAAGGGATCTGACCCCTGTACTCAGCACTGGTGAGGCCGCCCCTCGATTCCTGTGTTCAGTTTTGGGCCCCTCACTCCAAAAAGGACATTGAATGACTCGAGAGTGTCCAGAGAAGGGCAACAGAGCTGGTGCAGGGTCTGGAGCACAGGTCGTACGGGGAGCGGCTGAGGGAACTGGGGGTGTTTAGTCTGGAGAAGAGGAGGCTGAGGGGAGACCTCATCGCCCTCTACAGCTACCTGAAAGGAGGGTGCAGAGAGCTGGGGATGAGTCTCTTTAAACCAAGTAACAAGCGATAGGAAAAGAGGGAATGGCCTCAAGTTGCACCAGGGAATGTTTAGACTGGATATTAGGAAGCATTTCTTTCTTTTATTAGGTGTTGGAATGGGCTGCCCAGGGAGGTGGTGGAGTCCCCATCCTTGGAGTTGCTTAAGAGTCAGGTGTACATAGTGCTTAGAGATATGTTGTAGTTGGGAACTGTCAATGTTAGGTTAATTATTGGACTAAATGATCTTCAAGGTCTTTTCCAGCCTAGATGATTCTGTGAGAAGATGGAGCGATACAGTCATCACTCTCTCCAGACGTTTCTGGAAGTTTATGTGATGTTTATGAGAGGCTAAGAAAGAAGATAGATGGTGACATTGCCAGGATGTATCAGTAGACCTACATCCTGCAAAAATAGTTCTGTCACAGACTTTCTAAGGGTAAAGAGAGGACTTTATCAGAAAGGCTTTTTTCCCTTGAAATCCTTATATGCTATATCCAAAGCCCCTGTATCTTAAATCCACTTCCCTACAAGGGGACTAGAATTTCAAAACAGGGTTTGTCCTCAAGAGTCTTTTCTACCTGCTCCATTTCCATGTCCCTCCAGAAACCCATCTCTGCATGCCTGCAGGAACAGTCACCCCAAAATGATCAACTGTGAGTAATCTGTGAAGCAGCTTGTACCTGAGGAAGTGTTACCATATTCATAAAGTAGCAGCTCTGCGGACTTATGGGGTTGGGTAGCCAAAAGCTGTCACAGATCTTTTCCTGCCTCTTTTCAGCTGTACTCTGGTAAAGTTCTCATAGACCAGTGTCCTAGTACTTTGTATTTTGTGTATTACATAGCTTTATTTGCATTATTAAAATTCCCAGTAAACTGGGTGATTAAAAGATGACCATAAAAAAAAGTGTCAGAGAGAAACATGTAGTCACATTCTCATATATGACAGTTCTGTCAATGTACACATTTAAATGCCTATTTCAAAATTGCTTTGAACTGTAAGGTTGCAAAAGCATTAGTAATAAAACTATTCAATTTTTGGTTTGGTATGAATTTTTTATTCGTTGGAAAAGTGAGTTGAAATTGCTTGGAGCTACCTTCTTAAATAACTTCCAGATTGAACATGTACATTTTGCATGCAAATAAGACTGAGAGATTGTGGCTACAAATAGCTGTACTTAATTTGAATATGCAAAAATAGTGTTTGCATCTGTGAACTTTACTAAAACTCGAGTAAGGGAGTTTAAAAAACAGGCTTGATATCTGTGTTTTCTAATCTGCAGGATGGCAGGAATATCTAACTAAAGACACATAGGCATATCAGTAAATGAACAAATTTGAAAATGGAGGGAAAAAACAGGAAAGAATCAAATTATAATCCAGTATACTCTCATAATTCATAAACCAGATTTATTATGGAAATAAAGCTTCACAGGCATGAATAAAAACAATAAACATATCACCATGTACCTTAGCCAAGTATTTCTTAATGACATTGCTTTCCTTCATGTACAGTCCTTGATTTTTTTACTGAGTCTCCTACAGTGCTCTGGTTCTGCATTTGGATGAAGTCCAACTTCTATTCTTGCTACCTGAGGAAATCTGGAAGTTAAGGATACAAATACTGGATAGGAAAAAGGAATAAATCAAATTAATGAACCATTCAGATCAATGCTGTGAGAGACAGACTCAGAGACAAAAAGAAGCATTTTAAGTGTCTAAGACATCTAATATTTTCATACGCATGTAGAACAGACCAGATGATCACTCTACACACTTTCTATCAAGAAATGTGTATCTCCTTAAAAAGTTTCCAATGGCTGTCTCCCTGGAATTCTGACTACTAGCCGTGGATCTACAACAGGAAGGTTAGCAAAAAGATCATCCATAGTACAACCCTCTTCTGGGTATACTAGGTTTAAACAAAGTGTATATACAAAATTGTAACAGAAAATAACGACATACCTTGTAACGTTTTTCTTCCATAAACATTTGGCTAAATAATACATTTTCTTGTTGAAAAAGTTGAGGTTAACTGTGCTTTGAGATTATGCTAAATAAGAAAGAATGTGTGTTAGCAAGTTGTTCAAATAATAGTGAGGTAGGAGTCAGTACTGTAAAGATGTATACACATACTTTATGTGCAGTAAATAGTCTTAGAAAATTAGACAAATGTTTATTTAATAACATCCATAGTTAAATGTGTGTTTGGTTTTTGGTTGGTTTTTTTTAATATTGCATACATGGATTGATGGAAAAGCCAAATCTCAATAGTATTCCCTTCCATTATAAAATAATGATAAAACCAAAGCCATTTGGACACCAGGTAAAATAGTTATTTTAAAAAACTAACAAAACCAAACAAAAACAGTGTAAAGAGAGTAATTATTAGCTAGGAAGAACAGGAAAATGGAGATAGCAACACCATCAAAACTGATTGTATATGAAAACTTGCAGAAGCTGTCATTTTTCAAATAGTTTGGGAACATTTTGATTTAAAGTATATTTGGCAATACCAATTCTTGCAGATTTAGTAAGATCAAGGTTTTATATGTGGTAAATCTGTTCTCAGATTGCTTCTTATTTGATTCAGGAGTGGAAATAATTACAAAAATATGTTGCTTTCAAGACTACAACCAGGATTTCACCCAAGCTATTTTGTCTCATTACAGTACTGCTGTACTTTAACTAAGCATCATTCTTCATTCTTACCATATTTGCTCTACAAACAGAATATGCTTGATTCCTGCCTTGGATAACATAAACTTTAAATGCAACAAACAAACAAACAAACAAACCAAAACACAGAGACAGAGAGCATACAGAATCACCAATACAATCTAACCTATGTATAACAATTTTAAAATTATTTCTCATAAGACTATGTATTCATATATGCACTGGTATTTATATTATTTTACTTCAGTCATAACCTGAAGCAGTGAGCTTATGTGATGAGTTCACATGTTAGTATGCTGATATTCCCAATATGTGTATTGATATATGAAGCACTAAGATTTATTTTTCCAAATCCTTTGCTAATTTTAGGTTCCTAATTTCTTCAGAGGTTTCTTTTTCTTCGAAGATAACCATCTTTGAATGCTTTTGTGTGTGTATTACAAATGACTGACTTCTGGATTTGTTCTTACTCAGATATTTTGGAAGGGCTACTCCAAACTGAATGAAAACACATTTCCAAGATTAAATACCAACTTATTCAAAACATTTTGGGTTACCAAAAATATTTTAAATGATGACCAGAAGTAGCTAGTGCTACATCAGCATAAGCAGCTTCTAATATTACATTGGTAGTAGGATTTCCTAGACTCCTTTCTGCTCCTTCCACAGTATTTATAGAACCATCTAGTTCTGTATCAGCTGGACCAAGAATTACTTCTAAAAGATGCTGAATAATAAGATTCCAAATATACTTATTTGCAACAAACAATTCTAGAAGTCTGTTTCAAAAATCAGATGTTTTTTATCATTTTCAGTAGAAAATTCAGTCACATAAATCTGAATAGACATATAACATCACTTGTTTTGGCCAAAACATTGCTAAAGCCACCCAGCTTGCACTCTACATCCATGCTTATGAGAAGTTTAACAATACCAACAAAGCTACAAAATGTATCTCTGGAGTTTATCTAAGCAGGGGGAATTCCAGTCTAGCATTTCTTCTTACTATGTCTGATATAAATGATTTGCAGATAATGATAGTGGACAGCAGAAGTGATCAAGAACTAATGTAAAATGATAAAATCAAGACATTTCCACAATAGTAATAAATACATTTCTATCCATCATTGTCCATAGAAAGAATGCTTGGCTGAATTGCAAGATATGACCCTACAAGTGATAGAATTAGGGGAGTTTGTTCTCATGAAGGGAATCAGTTCTCAAATGCAAAGAATACCTGGGATTTTACTTGTGAGCTTTGAAGAGTCAAAATTACCCTTTTTTAGTTTCATGTTGCCTTTAAAAAGGAGAAGGTAGAATTATTCAAATGATTGTACTAAACCCTATAAGAAGATTGAGAATTTAGCCAGAACTTGAGAATCATGATAACAGATGATAACCATGTATTTCAAATTAACAGGTTGTAGCTTGTTCCTTAAATCCATTCTTGGAACCATCATCACCCACATGCATTTTCTGAGCAATTTTCTTAACTATTCTCCCAGTTAAATGTTCAAAACAAATTCACCTGTGGTCAACAACAGAAATGTTTCTGCAATTTAAAGATAGATCATTAAATCATTAAAGACAATCAGGGACTGCAAACAACTTCACAGTCAACCTAACTGTAATGGGCTCAACGTTCTACTCTAATGTGTGCTAGTTTTTAGCATCTTTTGTGAATGCCAATGATCTAATTAAAATTGTCTTGTGATCTCCAGAGTCCCCTCAGGAGCAGAGAACATAGCAGATGCCACGTTGCTACAGCATGGCAAATACTGCTTTGCAGGAATGTACCTTTTGTTGACTGTAAGTGGTATTAGTGCTGCATATTGGAGAAAATAGTTTATTTAATTTTAATATTTTGACAGAAATACTTTATTCACAGTAGGAATGCACTATGCATACCACATAAGGGATTGAAGTATAAAGCTCTATAGATTGGAGTGTTACAGTAATATTACAAATAAATATCGATAATAAAGGAAATTCTTATGGATGGTGATCTTTCAATTAGAAAATCCCAGCATCTATAAACCAGAATGTTACTGAATGCTGCATTCTTTCACTTTACCATTGCATCTAACTGTTGAACAAGTACCTATGTCAAGGATAAATTAATTGATAGTAATCCACATATCATTCATATAATTCATATGTCACATAATTCATATACTATTAGCAACTAATTCTGTCAAGAATTCAGGAAGTTGTACACAGAGGAATGTCAAAGGTGCTGGTTTTTACAAGAGCTTTCCTATATTCTGCAGATACAGCAATACTTAAGAATGGAACTGCATAAATTACAAGAATTCTAAAGGTCATTTTCACAGGTGAGCTTAAAACTAAGTTTGATAAAGTGATGTCTTTTAATAGTGATCAACTCATGGATGCACTAGTGTAACCTTCCATAAAAAATTAAAGAGAAGCAATTTTTTTTTAAAAAAAAAAAAAAAAAAAAAAAAAGTGCCACATTCCTCTGTGGTCTGTTTACTGAAGTCAAGTTGTATCAAGAAGAAATATGGATCTCGTTTCAAGATAGAAGAGCAAACTAATCCACAATTCCTGTTAAAAATAAATCTAAAAAGTATTTAGAAAAGCAGGAGAATCCTATGGCCACAATGTAAACACAGTATAGTTAATTATATCTAGAATAATACAGAATATGGGACACAGTGCACTTACAGCTTCCCACCCTCTAAATTCACACACAGATATGGAGTCAGGATGCAACCATGATAAAACTCTCCATCCAGGAACATGGAGATGCTTTCTGGCATTACTGATATGGCCACGGATTTTTAATAAATTTGATCCTGATTCTTATGAGCTGTTTATTTTCTAAATAAATCATTAAGAAAATCATACCCACATGATGGTTGTGAGTGTACTTACTGATCACTGATTTTATACATAAATCTTTTTCTGGATTTCCCAGAATGTCAGTTCTTTGAAAATTATACCGAAAGGATGAACCTTTTTTGACTTTTTTTTTTGAGAAATATCTAAAATCAGTCTTTTTCCATAATGAATGTTCCATTGGTCTTTTTCATTTCATAATCATTGTCATGGCCAACTAGTATCAGATCTACTCCAGGGGTATTCTGTGCAAGTCTGACACTTCATTTGTGTCGTAAACTGTGATAAACTCTGCTCCTTCTCCTTTAAGTTTTGCAGATATTTCATTCGCTGCTTTGATATAACCTGTAGAGTTTATGTTATTTTTTTTATAGTAGAGAGGTTATCTAGCTGGCTAGCCCAATTTTTACACTATTCCATTTAACTTTTGTTTTGACTGTGCTGAGACCTAATGGTTCCAAAGTAAATCTGTTTTATACATCATGGAGGAAGCCTGAAAAACTACTTTTTTTTTTTTTTGTACATATTCTTCCAGAATATTCAACACCAAAATCAAATTCATGGTTTCCTAAACATATGTTCAGAAAAGAATTTTTTTAAGCTAATACAAATAACTATAAGTTTTAGCCAAATGACAGGTTTATGTATCATTTACTGTGAGGTAGAGATTGAGGAAACATACATTGCACCTTGTCTTTAAAATAACTTGATAGGGGGACTTAGTCCATTTATCCTTTATAGAAAAAAAGTATCTGGATCAATTTAATTTATTTTTGCAGATCTTCTAGACACAATTGTAAAGGACACTTTTCTGCATCTATTAGTTTCAATTCACAAGTTGTCTAAGTCAAAAAAAATCATAAATCATCCTTATGAGAGCATTTTTTTAATGAAGTGTCAAGAAAAAAATGTTGCATTTAATGACAGATAGTTGAGGTAAAAAACAAAACAAAACAAAACAAAAACCAAACAACAACAACAACAACAACAACGACAAACCAAAAGCAAAAAACAAAAAAAACCCCAACATTTTAGTATGATATTATTCTCTGTATTAAACATTAAATAATATGAAGGAAATTTAAAAATCATTCTCAATAGCCTATAAAAAAATATTAAATGGTATAAAGTAGGCATAATAAATACTCGCCACAGCATTCTCAAATCTGTGATTGTTACAAAATCCCACATAAAGGCAGCACTAAGTGGGCTTTCAGCTCAAATCCTGGACCTGCTACAGGTGTAGTCCCTGAAAAGCTCCCTCTTCAACAAGTTATCCTAGAGGGTTTTGGATGCTAAGATGCTTCTGCAGAGGATTTATTTGCTAAGGGAAAAATTCCACATAGTTATTAAACTTGAAATAATACCAGCAAGAGCAGGAGGACTATTTAATATGAAAGGACCGTTAGTGTGTACACAGGCAGATTTTTACAGATGCAAGCACTTATGGTATTTTTCTTTGAAAAATATTATCTTTTCATGTTTTGTGCATGTTTTGTATAACATGCTTGTTATACATTCCTGTTTTCAAGTATATGTAAAATGAGAGCAAAAACCCAAATTTTATTATAAGGAATTAAATTCACTTCCTAAAAATTAACTAGCATCTGAGCTTTGCAAAAGGGTAACCAAAAACCATAATGTCTGTAAAAAGACTTCATCCTTCCACCCAACTAAATCCATGGCTGAAAGGACAGGTATGTTTGGAAACACAAAGCAAGACAAGCAAAAAAAATCCATAAAGAGAAAGAATCATCTACTTGACATATATTTGCTTTCCTTTTTTTGGCTCATAAGAAGGCTTGTGCTGTTTTAACAACCCTAAAGTATCTTTGTCTTATTTATATGGGTAGTTGCCAAACAAAGTAGCTTGTGTTTCATAATTTCCTGGGTTACCACACTTCTGGCTTTGGTAGACAGTTTTGTTGTCTTCTGGTTCTGAAACTATTTGTCACAATCTCATTTGGAAGTCTGAATACTTGCTGCTCACATCAAAAGTAAAGTATGTTTCAACTAAGAGTCAATTACTCTGTTTATTAAGAAGTATTTCTTTACAAAAGCACACTTTGTATGGTTTTTCTGTTAATTTCAAAGCAGATTATAAATCAAACCAAAAATCTTACATAGATTTAAATGATCTTGGATTTACTTCTCCCCTGAAGTAGCGGTCCCATAGTTGCTACAAGTAGCATTTAGATTACAGATGAGATGTTTTCTTTTTTAAAGAAGTTACTGTTGATTTTATATTGCAGCCCCATACTTCTGGCATTAGATTTTCCTTTTATTTCTGCAACCTTAGAGGCAAACTTTGACCATTCATGCTTGAAGAGGATATTCTACTTGTAGAGAGGAGTTTTGGGCAAGAGTCTGCAAAAGTGCATGCCCTACACCCTATGCATCCTATGAAGCTGGGCTCTGCAGAGCACAGACATCCTATGGTACACCTCTAATAGGGACTGGAAAAGCCACAAAGATGCTGCTACTATACAGTTTGCGTGCTTGTCCTGCTGTGACAAGGACTGTGCTGAGGCTTGCAGAACACTACTTTAGCCACTGGATCAAAACAACATCTTTCTACACATCTCATAAAGAATACAGGCAGTGTTGACAGTGCAAAGACCACAGGCTGCATGAAGGGTAAGAACACAAGGTCCTGCCTGAGACAACTTATCATCAAAAAGCTTCAGATGACCACCCACAACTGGGATCAAACCAACCACAGGTATTACGAAATTCAACTTAACTTATATTTATTTACCAAAGACTGCAAATGGACAGCACATTTAAAGTAGGAATCATGTGGCTTGCTTTTTTTTTTTTTTTTTCTACACATAAAACTGATAGATTTAAGCAGTCTCCACTAAAAATAGCAAGCAGATTCAGAGAATCAAACTTTTTATATTGGTTGAAATTCTACAAGGAAAAGAAAAACAAAACCCAAGTCCAGTTGACATATTATTTTTGTTGTTCGTCCATACTTGTATCTTCCTTTTCATTGCTGAATTAATAAAGGTTTCATTTGGCATTTCCTCAAAATAACTGAAAATATTTACAAATATAAGAGATGAGCAATGCTTAGAACATTCCATTCTTTTTTAAATGTCAATAGCAGGTGTTCTGTGAATAGAAAGGGAGGGGAAAAAAATAAAAGAAGGTTAGAGGCAAAATGTGGACTTGCTCTTTTTCTATGTCTCACTGACTTGTTTTTTCTCACTTGACCTTCTCTACTAAATAACTCTCTTACCACTTTCCCTTTCACTTTATTGCATCATTCATAAACACTCTCTGTTGCTTTTCAGCTTTTCCTACCCTGTTTCTTTATATTAGTATGTTTCTCCTTTTCTTGTCCATTGTTTCTTACCCAACTTCTTCATTACCCTTATCTTTAACAGCTGTACAAATTTTTGGAATATTTAACAGCACTGATAACTGCTGTCATTAAATCACTTCCCCAGTGTTCTAATGGGGAAGAGCATTTCCAGTAACTGAATGTTAAGAAATGTTGCTTGAAGAAGTACTGAATTTTAAAAGTGGAAACGATGCTGAAGTAGTGTCGAATACAGTGGAAGAAAGTAATTTTCTTATGAACTGATGAATAAACTTCCATGAAATGACAAAACCTTTCATAAGACTTTGGAAGCTTGTGAAAACAGTTTTTACATCCCATAGCAATATTTGTAAGTTAATATTTTTTTATGAAGCTGACATGATATTTTTGTAATTCCAAAAAGTCACAGAAGAATAGTTGAAAAGGACCTTGAGGAGTCTATAATCCAATTTCCTTCCCAAGGGGTGACTAACAACACATGCATAGTTTCTGGCAGAAGATTGCCTACATTTTTCTTAAAAACTTTCACTTAAAGTCTCCTGTGGAAAAGTAATCCAGCCCTTCACTACCCTTAACATTAAGAAGAATTTTCAGTCTAACCTGAATGCTCTTGCTGAAATGTATTATATATTTCTATGATGCCAAGGGACAAAAAAAAAACCCAAAACCAAAATCCAACAAACCAACAAAACCCAAACCAGCTTATTCCTTTCTTTATGCTGTAGCACCTTGGGTACTTGAGAATTGCTGTATTCTCTCAGTCGTCTATTTCCAGTACTTTCAGTCTCTATGGAGTTCGTGTTTTCTAGCGCACCTTACAATTTTTTTTTCTCCCTGCCCTTCTCTCCAAGTGGCTCACATCTTGCTTGAAGTGCAAGGCACCAGACTGGATAGGCCTTTACCAACTGGTAAAGCCAAGACTGAGTAAATATTAAGTGTAAATATTATTTCAAGTATTGGTTACCTGTAAAGCTAATTCTAACTTCTGGTATGATAGGGAATTTTCTTACTAATAGCTTTATCTTCAAGTTAACAACAAAAATGCCTAGATCCTGTTCTGCAGAGTTTTACCTACCTCAATCTTACACTTGTATGGTGGGTAACTTCTACCAAAGTGCAGTATCATATACATTCCCTTACATGTTTTCACAACATTTTAAAAGATGGCATCTTCAGTTTGTCAGGATCACAACGAATTCTCATATGTCTAAGTTCCAGCAGCTATACCTTTCACAGTCATGTCATCTAGTTTAACAATCATATTCCCAGAACTGTCACCTGGGTATATGGGAAGCACTGAACACAGCTGAACTCTCAACAGGCATATGCTAACCCATTCATGTTAGCCCCATGTTAAGAGTAACCCATTGATTACACCTTGAGCTGTTGTTCAGTGTATTTTGTCCTCCTTTAGCTTTGGCACTCCCTGGGATGAAGAGGAACAAATATTACATTAGCAGATATTAATCCATAGTATATATATTTGTATATTCCATATATATGTAGCATACATTCCATAGGATTTCTCCAGTCCTCTATGGTTACTCATGGTCAACAAAGGCAGGACTAGGGATCTGGCCCTGTAAGTCTATCATGTAGTATAGTCTGTGTCTATGTATGAATTTTCATGTCATTTTCAAGGTTCATTTGCATAATAAAACTTCCCCTATGAGTGTTAGCCTGTGTAGGGTATGTTTTGAAGTCAGCTCATATTTGGACATCTGACATGCTAACTTCCAAACTATAGTTCCACTTGTCATTTAGAACAGAACAGAAAACGGTCCTTTGATCACACAGAAAATACAGATGGGAATGTGGAAAACAGAGAAATGAGTGAGAAACAAAATGGGAAAAATAAGGACAAAATATAAAGTAGAAGGGTAATATAAGACTAGAAGAACAAACTAGAAAATGAAAACAAGCCAATTAAAAAAAAAAAAACACACAACAACAAACAAACATACACCATAAAATGTGATGAAATTAAAGCAAAGAAACAGTAGGACTAAGTTTAACAGAACAGAAACAAAGAAAAGGCAAGAAAGAAAATGCAAATCCATGAAACAGCATTGAAACCAAGCACTTATTTCTTTGCCTCTACAAAATAATTTGGTCCTATATTTTTAGGAGAGTAGTCATACATTCTCAAATCTTTAGCTCTTTACTGGCAGCACAACAGCCTCATGCAGGATTTTAAAAACATATTTCAAGACAAGGATGTGCTATATCTTTCCAAATCTTTGCAGGTCCTCCCACATGCTGTGTCCTTTTCTCAATCTAAGATTCATTAAAACTTAAGATGCTTTGCTTTGAAATACATTGTCATTAACACTGGTCTTGGTGAATATGTCTTGCTAAACCCTACCTTTTCAGAATTCATGATCATGTTTAATTATTCTTTTACTCTTACAAAGCTATTTATTTCACTATCATGCAAAGCCCGAGTAAAAATTATTAGAATGTGTTCTTCTTTCTGTCATCTGCAAAGCAGGAAGGAGAAAGAATTACAGGAGATGGAAGGTGCCAGACAGAGCCTTCATCCTTCTCTTGTTTAGGAATCTCTCCATTGCCTCAGTAACCAATAAATGAGGCAAAACTGCAGGCCTACAACAGAAAACCAGCACAACCACACCACAATAAGGCTTACCAAATTTTCTGCACAGGTAAAGAGAGAAAATTAGAGCAATCTTCAACTCGCTACATTTTGCAAAATGTATATAATAAATTTACAAAACTGGGAATCTTGGACAGCGTCTTCTGAGAAGCCACCATTCTACCATTCTGAAACACCAGGGGGAACAAACAACCAACAAACAACTTTTATTTGCTTTCATGTTGATAATCATATGTCGGATGGTTTGGTGGTTGGGTTTTTTTTGGTTTGTTTTGTTTTTGTGGGTTGTGGTTTTGTGGTGTTTTTTTGATTTTTTTTTTGTTGTTTTTTGTTTTTTGGGTTTTTTTTTAATTGATCTTCACATTCTATCTTTCATATTCTTAAATTTCTTATCTCATGCAGCTATAGTTTTCCTTAAAAGTCTCCCTGCTTTCAGTTAATATCCTTGGAATAGCATCAAGAAGCACCATCATTCCTAATCCTGTTCTGGATTTTAAAAAATATAATATGATATTTAAAGTAAGAAAAGGAAAAAATGAAGGTTCTTATTATCATCTTTGTATGTCTCACATCCACAGCAAGATTCTCAGAAAAGCACAGCATTCATCAAGAACAATTACAGGGTTTGATTGCTTTCTTTTGAGTTTAAAACTATACCCATGATATTTTAAAATAAAATAAAATAAATTTAGTAAGTTGATGAGCTTGGTGAAAGCAGGTTGATAACTGATGAAGGACAGCAAAGACACTTGGCCATATATGTTTCTATCAAGAATGTCTTGATGTCAGTGCAGTTACTTGGAGCAGCAAGGCCAAAAAGCTTGTAAGGCAGAATAAGAATTTAGGGTTCCCTGCTGAAATCACTGATCATTGGATTCAACACACACTGCATTTTCGTGTAAAAATGAACTGTGCTTCACTTGCTATGTACCAAAAGTAGATTAAGTCATTGTTTGTGGTGTGCTGTAGCAACACTTATATGGAAACCACATCATTTTCCATGTGATTTAAGCTTTTATTTAAAGAAAATGTGAATATGTGGTTATTAAAATAATCTTTCAAATGTGAAAATGCAGCATAACAGTCCAGATGATAGCTCTTAAGAGGATGTCATCCATTTCTGTTCATTTCAATAAAACATTAATTCCAAAATGAAATAATGGTAATTCAAAAATCAATGTTGTACCGCTTTCAACCTTCGAACAGAAACGTACAACAACAAAATAACTGATACTGAAGTCAAAGTTTGCTTTGTGGGGCTACAGTATCTCTTTGGAACGTGTAGCTGGTGGATAGTTATCAGGACATGCAGAGGCGTGGAGATGCAAAGTAGCCAGTAAAGCCTTTTCACAAAGGACAAATTCGAATGGCAAACAGAAGTGGCTTCATCAGATCCCTGCCTCTAATAAGTTTACTGATTCTGAGTTGTATTCTCATTTTCTTATAACACAAAAAGAATTTTGACAAACTGACTAAGCCTGAGTGTGGAGTTGGATCCCTAGCTCTGAGAGTTACATTTAGATTATTCCTTGTAACAGCATAATTCTTGTGCTATACTCACATTAAATACAGTAGTGAAGTTTTACTATCCTTGACTTGCTCTAAATTCTTCGTTCTTCCTTAAATGTTATCGGATATCTGCTTTTTAAAATCTCAAAAGAGAGCAGCCAACATATAAAAATAATATTTCTTTTAAAAATTGTGTGCAAGTAGCTTACTAGCAAGATTCCTCTCAGTGGTAAAGTTTATCCTGTTTGCTATTCCGAGCACATGAACCATGTGACTGGAAGACAGTATAGACATAGTGGCAAACCATTTCTCATACTGACTAAACCAGAAATTTTGTATAGGACTTTTATTTCTAGTAATCACATGGTTCTACAAACAACCATAGACATGATAATGACTACAAGTTTTGCCATATATTCCACTTCTATAGAACATCTGACTTTTAAAAATTTTCCTGAAGATGTAGTGGAGGGCCTCTGTATTGGTCCAGGCATTTTTCCTGCAGGAGTAAGGGGGTTAAGGATTATTTGGTTTGGGGTTTTATGCAGTATTCTCAGATACTCCAAAGACTATATTTGTTTTTTTGAATTAAGTATATGCTCTCTGCATACACAGAGGACTGCGAATTATACATTTAATATAAAAACACAAACTCCACGTATTTCTCCTGTGCATCCATCCAGCAGTCTCCAAAGCACTATATGTCAACCATTGCATTTCTATGTAGCAAAGCCCTGATAAATCTAGAGACATTAATTTTTTAAACATCTGTTTGGCTAGAGCTGTATCCTCTCACTCCTCTCTCTTACAGCTAGCTCCTCACAAACCTATGGTGTTTTCCATTCCATAGCTGTTCCTGTTCTGCCTTTAATAATAGCAGTGGGTTTGATTTAAGAGTTTAATCTTCACCATTCATAAATAATGTACAGATATATTATGTGTAACACTTTCTTCTAATATTTTACTCCTCAGTCATTTGTGAAATTTGTCATTGGACTTGTGATTCATACAGATTTAAATATGATACAACTTAGCTTTTAATTGTTCTCATAAGTATTTTGAAATTACATTGAGGTTTGTGCTTTATGACCTTAAAGATAATTTTTCTTGGCTTCTTAACAGACAACATGAAAATTTATCAGTGGTCTTTTTTAGCTTCAATTTGTTGTGTGGCTTTGTTTTTATGCCAGATTTTCTATCATAAAACAAGATAACATTAAGGCAATTTATTTATTTGTCTGTTTATTTATTTATTGCAATCATTCTGCATTCTATTCATTAGAACTAAAGGTAAATTATTCCTCTGATACTTTTATAATGAGGAGCTGATGTTAGTCTCATTCCTTTCACAAATAATTCTTAATTTCTGTAGTTTGAAGATTTGTTATGATAATGTTTATTTTTTTTTAAAGTGGGCATTTGTTTTTTTTCTTATAGTAACAGAAGTGCTGATGACATTAAAACTATTTTAGCAATGATATTGTGTTAAAAAAAATAATTACAGAGATTAAAGCAAAAAATATCTGGTCATATAAGCCATTTTCTTGGATTTCTTGTCATTAAATTCTGAATTGTGTTGGGCAAATCTGGTATCTGGTTAAATATGAAAGAGTTATCTATCTCCCTGAGTAATCCCACAGGAATTTCTTTATAAATTCATGATGGAATTACATGTGTAAATACATGTTGTAAAGGAAATAGAGAAGGTGGGAACATATCCTGGATTATTTTATTTAAAATTTATTTTATTCTCTGATTTAAGGAATACAGTAGTTCTTAAGTGCCAAAAATATCACCACAATAATCTCTAGTATCCTCAGGGCATGATTAAGTGTCACAGTCAGTCTTCTGAAACACTTGCAGAGAAGAGAAGTAAAGCAGACTAAGCTATTTTGACATTTTTGCTAGCTTAAGCATGTTGTTTCATGCATTCATAACCAGGAGCAACATGCCTATACTGGGCTGACAGTTACAGACGGACCATTAATGACTGCATTTGTTTAATTCCAGTGACTGCAAGCAAAATAAGCCTCTTCCTCAGCATCTCCACTGACAATACACTGCATGGACATTAGTTTCCTAAGAAAATTTTGAAGTTGTTGAGACTGACACAACAGAACTTACAAAAATGTTCCTGTTTTCTTTACAATCTCATTTGATATATTGCTAGACTGTTGAACTGTGGCTATAAATTTCACAGGACAGAGATGTCACTGCTTTGATGGGTAGCTATGTAAATTTTTTTTAGACATTTTAAAGGGAGATTCAATTACTGAATTTGGGGTCAAAAGCAATGCATTGACATCTAAAGAGACTAAGCATATTTTTCTGTATCTTGGTATTAGACTAGTAGACACTAAAAATATACTAATGTGCAATCTTTAAATTACTTGACTTGGTAAGACCTGCACTGAGCACAGGCTGAGGTGAAGGGGTGCAAGAAGCTGCCATCGATGGATCTCTGAAGTCAGGAGGGCTAACACCTGGGATACATAAAAATCTTACTTATGGAATCAGGCCAGAATAGTACCTCCTGTGGCACTCCTTTCCCTAATTTCCCAGACTGTACGAAATTATTAATAAAAAAGCAATGGCCATTGAAGTTGTGATTCTCAAATGCATTATTACATTTATATTTACAAGGGTTAAACAGTTTTACCTCCACGGGAAATCTGGTACAAAAATTGAGTACTTTACTTTCAGACATTGATCTGACCCTGCATTTTCAGGGAATAAATTTGTGCTTTGTTAAAAATGTACCATATTTACTTAGAAAGACAGTCAGTTCACTTCCTTTAAAAAAGTATATTATGGAAATGTAAAAAAGTCTCTGTCGGCATTTTTAACTTTTTATTTTCAATCTACCTTTAAAACCTATATTTTACTTTTCTGTCCTAAGAAGATCATACAGAATTACTTTCCTTTATTTTCATCAGTACCTATTTCTTGGTTTCTTATTCTCTCTCTGTATCTCTTTCTATGGAAATGCCATTTCTTTGCCTCTTTTTCACTCTTTTTTTTTTTTTTTTTTTTTTTTTTTTTTTTTTTTTATTCCCTCCAAAGACATCTCCCACATTTCTCAGCTAGTCCTTTTATAACTTATCTAGTCCATTACATTCTACTCATCCTTGGGAAATATTACCAGAATCCAATGACTAGATAAATAAAAGGTTTAGACAAAGATTACAACAAAATGGAACAAGAAAGACTCCCAAGTAAAAAGTTTATCTTGTTTCATTTTTTAGAATTACAATATAGGCTAGCTATAGCAAAGCCTTCATATTTAGTTTTATTTCATTATGAGATGCAGAGTTGGCAAAAAATTTGACTACGTAACAGGAAAAGTACTCTCTGAATTTATTTCAGGGTTACCTATCTATGGTCTTGAGAGGATGCTGAAGGAGGGAGCAGCAAGCTCCCTCTTGTTGCAATCCATTAAACATCAGGATATGAAGCTAGAATTAAAAGCTAGAAAGCCATTTGTGACAGGAACTCTAGTTCAAACAAGAGGAAAGACTCACATCTTTCTCTTTTTAGGAAAGCATTGCAACATATATATGTCTGTGGGGTTGTTTGTTTGTTGGGTTTTTTTTTTCCACAAAAACGTTTTGTTTCCTGGTAGTATGTATTTCCAAACTGAGCCTTACTGATCCCACTGCCCACCCTGCAACAGCATGTGGTGGCTTGCCTTGGAGCTTTTCCTTCCAGCCCAAGAACTGGGATGACTACAAAAATCATTGTTTCTTATGCATCCTAAGACTGGTTTGTTTCCTGTCAGTACCACTTCTCCAGCATAATCCTGGGGTGCCATCAAACTCATCACTTTCCATGGTGATTTCAGAGGTAGGCTGGAAGAATGGTGAAAACATGCAGTCTTATAAACTGCAGAAAGCATCACCATCCAAATGTGGACATACTGAAGATACAAACAATCAGGAGCAAACATGCTGTAGTACACTGGGACTTTGAAACTGTTCCAGATGTTGGCTGAAGGGCAAAACTCAGCTGTGAGGTAGCTTTATACAGAGCAGATAGATCACCAGGAACTAAACTCTAACCTTTTAAAAAAGTCAGTGGGACTTCTGGCATTGACTTCATGGGACCAGAACTTCAGACAAGACAGGTAATGTACAATCATACATGCTGCACTCTTTGGTAGATTTATTGTTATTCTTGTTGGTTTTAGTATTAGTATTATTTTATTATTGCTATTACAGTAGCTCTTAATTAGACTAGAAGTAGACTGAAATAAGACTAGAACATATGACTAAAATGATACCTGAGCAGCAATTAAAACACTAGCATTCATGTGCCATGGTACTGTTGTAATTTCCCATTGCAAATGTATGTTTTGTTCTATATAGATGTGAGGGGAAAATGTGCTCATTTTGCATTTTGTCAGTGTTAAAGTATTTTCCTTGTCATCAGGTAATGGTTTGTCTGTATATGGAAGCAATATGATGCCCTGGCTCAAAGCCTTAGTTCATGCATCACCAAATTCAAGAATTTCTTTCCTATAAGTAATGGAATTAAGTTTACTATGAAAAAAAACCCATGGTGTCCTTCAGATAGCACCTTGGAACTGCAAGTTCTTGCTGCTCTGGATGCTGAAGATATAGCAGCATGTTTACAATGGTAGCATCGTAATTACAAGGTCACTTCAGTTTTACCTAAAATGATGACAGTGTTTGCAAGCACTGCACATCCATGGACACTAACACACGTCCAGTAGCAACCATTTCTGGGAAAATACCAGGAAATGTCTAAAAAGAGTTTCAAAGTAGACTAGTAGGCAATGTCCAAACCTGGGTCAGTACCAGGGTCTCTGTTACACTAATGCTCAGCGCAGCCTGAAAAGAGGCCCTCTGCCCGCCAGACTGCCAATCCGTCACTGGCAGATTCAAGCTCCTTAGCAAGACTGGGTTTCTGTGTGTGATGCTCTTGGTGTTCCTTTAGCATCACGAGCATTACTGAAACATATAAAACTTCTATTTAATGTTCAGAGGAAAGCAAATTATGCCAGAAGTGAGCTAAGCAGCCATAGCTACCTGTCTACAGAAAAGAATAGGACCCATCCTGCAGCTGAAGCTGTCCCAGGCCGTAGCTCGCCCCTGGGCAGTGCGGTCCCCGAGGGGCCACAGGGATGCGGCCACAGTCACAGTGTGGGCACAGGCCCACAGGTGATGGCATTGGAGGGGCTGGTGCCCAGGGCCAGGGGGGATTGTGAGCACCGGCCTGGTGACCTGCGACAGCACCGTCCTGCTGGAGTGCAGAGGGAACAACGTCTCCATTCGATTAATATTTAACCTTTTGTATGGTGAGCGAATGCCATCCCCAGTGTGGTTGCACGATGCCCTCCAAACACTGTTCTTAGAACTCCAAAAGAAGTCTGTTTTAGTGAAAGAAAACAAATTTGAGCAGCGAACCGCGTCTTTGCTCAAGAGAAAACCATTTTCTGAGTAAGCTTCTTGAAGATTAGCACCGACTTCGCCAGAAGTTCGACGGGCGACGTCCTAACGCCCGTAGCACTGCCCCGGCGGCCCGCGGCCACC